>NC_029774.3:94977742-94989236 GCF_000817695.3 Arachis duranensis | reverse complement strand
GATACCCTCTAATGGCGACAGGGCGCAGATACCCTCTAATGGCGACAGGGCGCATATACCCTCTAATGGCAACAGGGCGCATATACCCTCTAATGGCAACAGGGCGCATATACCCTCTAATGGCAACAGGGCGCATATACCCTCTAATGGCAACAGGGCGCATATACCCTCTAATGGTGACAGGGCACATATTCCCTCTAATGATATTAATACGCAACAGAGAGACTGTGCCCGGGTTAGCTACCGGACACGTCGGGTTGGCTTGATAACCGACAGATGATATCATCAGCCATAGGGCAGGCATACATCATTTGCATATGTTTGAATTGTTTGGGTTTGCCTATTTGTATTGGATTTCTATATCATATATACTATGTTACCTGATTACATGCTACTTGTTCTACTTGTACCTTAGTTGTGTATTACTTGTCTGCATTGATTGTGTTTGTACAACTGAGAGATCCCTCATGATGGTGTTGGTGGATGTTGGGGGCTGTTCTTGATGAGATGAATTGATAATGCGATTGCATAATGATGATGATTTTTGAATGAGATCATTTGAGCCCCCTGGGTGGACGTAGTGATGTGATTTCACTGGCTCCAGGCAAGGGTATGATGTATTGATATAGAGTTGCTGAGGCAGAACAACTGGTAATGGTTTTGCTTATGATTCTGAGTCTGATTCGTGAGAGAATCAGCGGATTGGGAAAACATGTGTAATATGAACTAGATTTAGCATCCCCTTACGTCAGATGCCTATTTATGGATTAGTGAGAATCTAGGCTGGATATTTGGTGAAAAGGAGTTTAGGATGCTTAGTGAGTTTTTGTTGCAGTGCATTGTATTTATTTGGCACTTTTACCGTACTGGGAACCCATGGGCCCGGGGTTCTCATTCCGTATATATCTCTTGTTTTTCAGATACAGGTCCAAGTGCTCAGAAGTGAACTGTGGTTCGTCTGAGAGACGGCGAAGATATTTATTTCCTCTGCTTTGTGTTTTGATTAGAATCTCTCCATCCTTGTTTTGAAAAGATTATATTATGTATTGAACTCTTTTGGAACTTGCCTATAGCGGCTCTCATGTTTCCTTTGGGAGAGATTAGGATATCTTGTTGTCAACTACTTTCATACTGTACCCTAGCCGGCCTAAACTTCGCGGGTCGCGACTAGTGGCTATTACTTATGTTATATATATCTATCTGTTATCTATCTCTTTATCTCCTTTATGCCTTGTCCGTATATCGCTTTCGGCTTCGCGGTTTAACTTTTCGTTGTCGAAACGTGAGTGATACGTCTTCGCGATTTTATTTCTACTCCTTTCAGGCTTCTCGATTAATATTCCTTTCGAATTTACCTATATTTATATATTAAAAATCCACCTGAGAGTCGTACCACCGTAATATCATTGACTTATGACTCGAGCATAAGGATTTGAATATTAGGGTGTTACATCGCAACTTTGAAGAAACAAAGGCATGCAATAATCACCAGAAAGCTTTAACCTTTTCAAAAAAGAAGCTCAGCAAGATCAAACCTTTATGAAAAAATAAAGCATGCAGCAGTAAAGCACAAAGAAGGATAACAATTAAAACACATAAAATGAGAAAGGGTATACAGCAAAGTACCAACCTGCAAAGGAAAACAAGAAGCAACGATGGATGTGTAGCAAAAGCATGAATGATCCAACAAATTCTTTGGAACTTCAAAGAAAGAAGAAAAGCTTGGGGCAAATCAAAAGCAAGAAACTGAAAACAGAATGTAACCCCTTTTTCGATTTCATAGTGCAAAGAGGGAAAAGAAACAGCATAAAGAAATAAAGCCCAAATTAATAGGCTTTAAGAGCGTTTGGTTGATCCCAAGGAAATAACGTCCTCGAAGGCAACGTCGTAATTAAGGAGCTAAAAAACACTTCGCATTTAAGCAGAATAACGCCAGACTCGCGCGAAAAAGAGCTACTCAAAATTGAACCAATGCTCGAGCACGACTTCCTCAAAAGATCGAAGCTTGGAAGCACGACCTCATGGGAAAGATCGAAGCTCGAGCAGGGGCACTGTTCATACACCGGTCCGAGCTATAAGGGCGAGTTCGATGAAGACAAAGGGACCGACCTCATGAAAGGTTGGCCCACCGCTGACCTCTTCACAAAGAGCTAGGACAAACACCACAAAGGCCCAAGAAAGGCCCAAAATAGAAGAACCACCACCTACTAGAAGGCGGTTGACCGAAAGATAAAGATCTCCTCCACAAAAGATAAGATAAGATAACCAATTTATCTCAAAGGAATATCACCAAGCACTACTATAAATACACTGGAGCACCCAGGTATAACTCATACTCCAATTCTACCAAAAACTTGCTTAAAGCCCGTGCTGACTTAAGTTTTGGAGTCTCTTGCAGGTACCACCACCCCCCGATGATCAAGGACCAATAGCACCTCAAGCTCCAACAAGTCGGACATGGCAGCTCTAATCACCCCAGAAGATCTCGTCCGAGATCGAGCTCTACGTTTCAGGTAACCCTTACTCTCTCTCAATCTCACTCAGCCTCCAGAGGCACTCTCTCACCCTAAAAAAAACCACCAGCCACTGCCGCCGCACGATTGCTGCCACGATCGCCAACTCCTTTGCCTCATCTCGCCATTTCCTATGTGTCTCCATCACTACAGTGTTACCCTGTATCTATGGCTCGCTTGTATTGCGTCATCACCTGTGTGTCTCTCATCGTCGTCATTGCTGTTTTCCCCGTCGCCAGTCTCTGCTTCGCCGTGCTTGGACAGCTTTTGATTTTTCTCTTTTCTACCCGCATTCTACAAACAAAGCATCAAGTATACTTTTTTATTTTTTAGTTATTCCGTTATTGGGTTATAATTTGATTAACTGAGTAACTGATTAATGATGTTGATTATGATTCTATTTATTTTTTATTATTGTTGATTATAACTTGTTGATGATTATAACACGTTGATTATAATTTTTTTAATTTTTGCCAGTGTAATATATATAGATTTAATGGTGGATTGATGTTTTTTCTTATTATTGGTGTTTATGGATGTTTTTGTTGCTGTACTATATTATCAGATTACTGTAAATTTATAATTTTATATTGTTGGATAGGTAATAAATTTTGTGAATTTAGGATAGCTTCTATTTTTATATTGTTGTTGTTACATATTGTTTTAGGATGGCTTCATCAAATATACCATCAGAAACACCATCCTTGTAAGAACAAGGATCAACTTCTAATGCAATAATTGGAACCCAAGAAAATAACAATAGAGCAAAAAATGATCCTGCATGGGATCATTATAAACAAGTTGTGGAATCTGAAGAAACCATTTTGTTATGTATATATTATGAGAAACTTATTAGGGGCGGAGGATTTCGTCTATTTAAGCTTCATTTGGCTGGAAAAGGAGGAGATATTGAGTCATGTCAAAAGGTGCCAACACTAATGAGACACCAATTCGATCAAAACTTCGAAGATCTTCGAAGCAAGAAAAGAAAAACTCAAGAACAATATGTAGAAAGTTATAATGCTTGTGATAAATTTGAAAGAGAATTTGATGAGATCGAATGTAATGAAAAGGAAAACAAGTCAATGAATTAGAATATTTTTTTCATCGGCAACAACACCTGGAGCTCAACCAACTATCAAAAGTGTTCTCCAAAGTAAAGAAATTATGCAGAAGTGTGACATTACTATTGCGAAATGGATTGTGGATGCCTCTGTGTCATTTAATGCGGTTAATTCATCTTATTATCAGCCAATGATTGATGTTATTCTAAGCATGGTTGTAGGGTATATAGGGTCAAATTATGCAAGAGTTCTTGGGTATTTGTTGAGCAAATTGGTTAAAGATGTGAGGAAAATGATTGAAGGTTATAGTAAGATTTTTAAACAAACTAGATGTACTATCATGGCCGATGGATAGACTGATCATTGTAGGCACACTTTAATTAATTTCTTGGTTTATTGTCCTTAAAGAACTATTTTTATCCTGAGAATATTGTGTATATCGTGACAGATAATACTACAAATTATGTTGCTACTGGAAGGATGTTAGAATCTGAGTTTTCTAAATTGTATTAATCTCTTTGTGTAGCTCCTTGTGGTAATTTGATGCTTTAGGATATTGGAAAGTTGGAGGAAGTGAGTGAAACTGTGTCACAAGCTTCAATGATTATGGAATATATCTATATTCATTGCCATTCACTGTACTTGATGAGAAAATTTACGACCAGGCGGGAAATAGTTTGTCCAACTCCAACTCAGTTTCCCACCAATTTTATTACTTCACAAAATATTTTAGTTCAAAAGGATACTTTCATAGCTATGGTGACCTCTAGAGAATGGACAAGCTCAGCTAACTCAAACGAAGGCAAAGCTAAAAGGTTTGTGGATCAAGTCTTGGATTCTAAATTTTGGATTCAATGCATTTATATGGTTAAGCTTACTGAGCCACTTGTCCGTGTATTGTGTATTATGGATAGTGAAGATAGAGTTGTAATAAGTTTTCTTTAATAAGATATTTATAAGGCTAGAGAAGAGATGATGAAGAGGTTTTAAAAAAAAGAAGGTTGTTGATCCTTATTTAAGGATTTTAGATACACATTGGGATTCACAGTCTTAAAAAAATTTTCATGCTACTAGTTATTGGTTAAATTCAATTTTTAGATTTAACACTGAAAACTTTGAAAAGCACAAAGAATTGACTTCTGACCTACTAGATGTCATTGAGAAATATGTTTACGAGGATCCAAATTTAAATTCTAAACTGACAAGTGAGATGAGAATCTTTAAGAATGTTGAACAAGATTTTGGAAGATAATCTACAATACATGAATAAAACATAATGTTGTCAAGTGAATTTCTTCATAAAATTAGTCTTTTATGATTGTAATATATTTATGATTTTATATTTATGATTGTTATATATTATTCCTTTTTTATGTTAAAATCAATTATGAGAATCTTATGGATGTGGAGCGTTAAATTTGCAAAACTTGGCAATTCGTGTTTTAAGCCAAACATGTAGTTCTTCATATTGTGAGCATAACCGGAGTATTTTTTAACACATTTACTCAAATAAGAAGAATCGGTTAAAGTATCAAAAACATAATAATATTGTTTATGTTCATTACAACTTAAGGTTACAACAAAAGTACTTTTATAATTATTATTTTTTGAAAGCATTATTTTTAAATTTTAGTCATCATAAGGGTACTAAAGTAAATTGATAATATAAGAATCAAATGAAAAAGCAAAGTTATGGTCCGATTTATCTTGATGCGTTTAAGGATTGTTCGGAATAGATATTGAATGCAATTAAGGGTAATAAAGTTAATGTTTTTTTAAATGATCTCGTAAATATGTCTTTTTAATCAGTTGTAGATGATTTAGATATTTTTTATTTATTTAAACATCTTGTTGTTAGTCCGATTATGAATTGTGATCAATTATGATTTTAGTATACTTTATAAAATATTTTAAATTATTATTGATATTGATTTGTGAAATTATTCAAATGCTAATCAATTGAATTTGAAAGATAATTGAGATGATAATGGAGTTAATAATAATTTTGTGGAAAGTACAAATCAAAATGAAACTAATCATGATGTAGCTTCATATTTTTAAGATGAAGAAAGATACTCATACGTTGAAATTATTTTTTGGATATAGTTTATGGATTGTTATTCTTATTTTGTTAAATTAAGATACTATTGTAGTAATACTGACTAATTTTATATCTATCTCTGAATTAGTTATTTTTAGAATTAGACTTGATTGTTCTTAAACTATTAATGAAGATATATATTTCAAATTTTAATGTTAGGTTTTGACTATTCTATATTTTTTATTTATGTGTGATTGATTCTACCGGTTCAACCAGTAACTTACTAGTTGAACCAATTAACCAATAGCCTGATTGGTTTAGTTTTGACAACTATGGTTAGATGTCTCACATTTTAAAAATTGAAAATTTTTTTTATATTTTCAATTAATTAAAGACTTATATATCTTCGAGTTAAAAAATCATGGATCTATTTGTCATTTTTCTCTCTTCAATTTATGCAGAATACATACATGGCCTACAGGGCCACTAACATCTTTAAGAAATATACCTATTTACATTTTTGTGAAAAGAAAACAAAAGCCGAAAGTATTGTAGGATGAACTCGTGTTGGGATTTTTAACTTGTTTTGGAGGGTGGGTTGCCCTGAGAAACACTGATTTGAAGCTTTTGGCCTGCCTCACAATGCTTACCAACAGAACAAAAGAAAAAATATTCACCAGGATGGTCCAAAGTGATACTAGAATTCCCTCTGAAGTAGGTTTGCATCACATTTCTCGTTGTGCAGTGATCGTAATCATCCTTGTTTACATGCACCACTGTGCTTAGCCCAGGATTGTACTGGAATACTGCCATTTAATTACGATACAAAATTAACGTCAATACTTTATTTTCTAATAATATTTAATTTACTCATTAATCAAACGCTCTGCCTTAAATTACCTTCAATTTTTTCAAAGAGATATACATATGGTTATATGTTTCATTTATATCATAAATATACAGAAGCCATCTAACAAGTAACACCTGATTTTTAATTTTGTGTATCCAAAAATGAGGGAGCAAGAAACATACAAAGTACGTCTCCAACATTGAAGGTTACGTTTTTGCTCCAATTTTCGTAGAAGCCATTGTAACCAGGCGAAGCCCAACCCACACGATCTCCAACAATGTGAGTTGTTTTGGAACTCACACATACCAATGTAAGGTAGCTAATCATGGTAGAGATTAACAAACTAAGGTGTACTTTCTCATAATCCATTGTGGTTTTCAATTTTCCTAAAATTGTGTGTATATGTTTTCTAAAGGTGAAACTGAATTGAAGGTGGCCGTTTTAAAGTTCAAAAGTAGTGTTTAAAATTGGCATTAAAATTGTGTTTGATGACCAAGTCTAATTATTACTCAATCTCATGTTTTGGATGTACCTATATTCCGGTCGAATTAAAGGATAGGAGTGCTTTCAGTGACGCCCATTAACACAACAAATCAACTCATATATTACGCATATTTCGGTGCTTTCCTTCCATTTTGCTGGTTTTTTCATTTTAGAATTAATATAATACAATGTACATCATATACTCCATATTTATATTTCCGAAATATTAAGTGTATGTCTAATATTTTTATGATCATACTACATGATTAAATTTTTTTTATAGTCAAATTTAAATAAATTGGTCGAATCTAACAAAAATAATTCACATAGCGCATTTATAAATTACAAATTTCTCTTCTTAAAATTTAAGATTTAGAGTTATTCTACGTATTCTTCCTCTTTTTTTTCTCTTACTAATATTGTTACTATATCTTTTTATTTTTTATTTTTTTGTTTATTTTTTTATTTTACTTTCTCTTGAGAGGATAAAAAAAGAAAAAAAATTTGAAAAAGAAATACATAAATTTTTGTTGAAGTCTATAAATATTTTAATTAAAAAATATAGATACTTTAGTTATATAATATATAAATTATGTTGAATTGTGCAGATATTTTAGTTAAATATCAAAAAATAATATACAAAAATTTTAGTTACATAAGATAGAAAATTTAGTTATTTAATATAAAAAGTGTTTTGAATTATGTAGTTTTTTAAGTTGAAAACATATGTCTTTGATCTTTTTGTTAAAGATGAGGTCACGAATAGTTGTATAGAATCTATTTCAATTAAGTCAATACTGTAACGACCCAATTTTCGACAAGTCTGGATCACTGCCAGTCATCAAGTGTTACTTTCCAGTAGCCCTATAAAACTCTAGACTCGATAATATTTATTACATATAAGCCTTTCGTACTATGGAATCGCGTATGTTAACTTATTTTTATAACATACTTTTTTAACAAACCTGTTAACAATACCATGAACATCTTCAGAGATATACAATATAAGATAAACACCAGACTAACAGCAAAATTAAATTTAGCAATAAGATCACAGAAAAACTTTCATACATATATACGTCTTAAGTTAGTTCATACAAACTTGAATATAACTCCTGCGTCGGCGATCAAGTCTGGATCTTCCATCTGTGGGGGAAGGGAAAAGGAAGGGGTGAGAACCTATATGGTTCCCAGTAAGTGATAAACCCCAATTTTGTGGTTTATCTTGTGCTTAATTTGGGGTTTTTTGTCAATATTTCTCGCACTTATTCACAAAAAATGCATGGTTTTGTGTTCACTTCCTAATATTGCTCCATAATAGAAAACATGCTTATTTTGCCTTATAATTGCTATATTTTGATCCTCTTTATTGCCATTCGATGCCTAACTATTTGCTGAGTGATTTCAGAATTAATAAGGTAAGAGTGGCCTAGAAGAGAGAAGAAAAGTGGTGCACGAAATTTTAATCCTAATATCAAAATCAAGATTTCTTATGATTTCGTACCACTAACCAACAAGTGCACTGGGTCGTCCAAGTAGTACCTTACGTGAGTAAGGGTCGATCCCACGAAGATTATTGGTTTGAAGCAAGCTATGTTTATTTTATTATTCTTAGTTAGGATATCAATTATAATTATCAGTTTGACTTATTAGAAAATAAAAGAGTGCGAAATAATTACTTGTTGTGCAGTGATGGAGAATATGTTGGAGTTTTGGAGATGCATTGTCTTCTGAATTCCTGTAATGTAATATTCAACTCAATAGCAAAATGCAAAGTTCCTTCCATGGCAAGCTCTATGTAGGGTGTCGCCGTTGTCAATGGCTACTTCCCATCCTCTCAGTGAAAATGGTCCAAATGCTCTGTCACAGCACGGCTAATCAGCTGTTGGTTCTCAATCATGTCGGAATAGAATCCATTGATTCTTTTGCGTTTGTCATCACGCCCAACACTCGCGAGTTTGAAGCTCGTCACAGTCATCCAATCCCAGAATCCTACTCGGAATACCACAGACAAGGTTTAGACTTTCCGGATTCTTATGAATGCCGCCATCAATCTGGCTTATACCACGAAGATTCTGGTTAAGGAATCTAAGAGATACTCATTCAATCTGATGTAGAATGGAGGTGGTTGTCAGGCACACGTTCATGGATTGAGGAAGGTGATGAGTGTCACGGATCACCACCTTCTCCATAATTAAGCACGAATGAACATCTTAGATAGGAACACGCATGTTTGAATGGAAAAACATAAACAATTGCATTAATTCATCGAGATGCTGCAGAGCTCCTCACCCCCAACAATGGAGTTTAGAGACTCATGCCATCAAAGAGTATATAATTCAGATTTAAAAATGTCATGAGGTACAAAATAGATCTCTAAAAGTTGTTTAAATACTAAACTAGTAACCTAGGTTTACAGAGAATGAGTAGACTAAGATAATTGGTGCAAAAATCCACTTCTGGGGCCCACTTGGTCTGTGCTGGGGCTGAGAATTAAGCCTCTCACGTGCTTGGGCAGTTTCTGGAGTTGAACGCCAGGTTGTAACGTGTTTTGGGCGTTGAACTCCAACTTGTAACCTGTTTCTGGCGCTGAACGCCAGACTGCAACATGGAACTGGTGTTGAACGCCAGCTTACGTCGTCTATCTTCGCGCAAAGTATGGATTATTATATATTGTTGGAAAGCCCTGGATATCTACTTTCCAACCCAATTGAGAGCGCGCCAATTGGACTCCTGTAGCTCCAAAAAATCCATTCCGAGTGAAGGGAGGTCAGAATCCAACAGCATCAGCAGTCCTTTTTCAGCCTAAATCAGATTTTTGCTCAGCTCCCTCAATTTCAGCCAGAAAATACCTGAAATCACAGAAAAACACACAAACTCATAGTAAAGTCTAGAAATATGATTTTTGCCTAAAAACTAATAATATTCTACTAAAAAATAATTAAAACATACTAAAATCTACATGAAATTACCCCCAAAAAGCGTATAAAATATCCGCTTATCAGAAAGCATGCATGGTGGACGAAATTGTGATCCTCAAAGTTGGTCTCTTTGTATTTGTATGAAATCAAAAATACCCCAAAGAGATCATGGTGTGATGAATTGGGATCTTAATAATCCCTGGTGTGATCATAACTCCGTTCAACTTAACCAGCAAGTGTACTGGGTCATCCAAGTAATACCTTACGTGAGTAAGGGTCGATCCCACAGAGATTGTTGGTATGAAGCAAGCTATGGTCACCTTGTAAATCTCAGTTAGGCAGATTAAATGGTTATGGGTTTCGAAATTTAATAATTAAACAGAAAATAAAATAAGATAGAAATAGTTACTCATATAATTCCATGGTGGAAATTTCAGATAGGCGTGTGGAGATGCTGTGCTCCTCTCGAATCTCTACTTTTTTATTACATTCATCCAATCCTTCTTACTCCTTTCCATGGCAAGCTGTATGTAGGGCATCACCGTTTTCAATGGCTACATCCCATCCTCTCAGTGAAAATGGTCCTATGCTCTGTCATAGCACGGCTAATCATCTGTCGGTTCTCAATCAGGTTGGAATAGAATCCCTTGATTCTTTTGCGTCTGTCACTAACGCCCAGCCTTCAGGAGTTTGAAGCTTGTCACAGTCATTCAATCCCAGAATCCTACTCGGAATACCATAGACAAGGTTTAGACTTTCTGGATTCTCATGAATGCCGCCATCAATATAGCTTATACCACGAAGATTCTGATTAAGGAATCCAAGAGTTATGTGCCCGGTCTGAGGTAGAACGGAAGTGGTTGTCAGTCACGCGCGTTCATAGGTGAGAATGATGATGAGTGTCACGGATCATCACATTCATCAAAGTGTTGTGTAACGTATATCTTGGAATAAGAATAAAATAGAATTGAATAGAAAGTAATAGCAATCGTATTGAAACTTGTGGAACGTATATCTTGGAATAAGAATAAAAGAGAATTGAATAGAAAGTAATAATAATTGTATTGAAACTTGAGGTACAGCAGAGCTCCACACCCTTAATCTATGGTGTGCAGAAACTTCACCGTTGAAAATACATAGGTGAAAGGTTCAGGCATGGCCGAATGGCCAGCCCCCATGGTCTAAGGACTAGGCGTCCAGAGATTCCTAATACACTAGTAAAAAGTCCTATTTATAATAAACTAGCTACTAGGGTTTACATGAGTAAGTAATTGATGCATAAATCCACTTCCGGGGCCCACTTGGTGTATGTTTGGGCTGAGCTTGATCTATCCACGAGCTGAGGCTTTTCTTGGAGTTGAACTCCAAGTTATAGCGTGTTTTGGGCGTTCAACTCCGGGTCATGACGTGTTTCTGGCGTTTAACTCCAGACAGCAGCATGTACTTGGCGTTCAACGCCAAGTTACGTCGTCAATTCCCAAATAAAGTATAAACTATTATATATTGCTAGAAAGCTCTGGATGTCTACTTTCCAACGCCGTTGAGAGCGCGCCATTTGGAGTTCTGTAGCTCTAGAAAATCCATTTCGAGTGCAGGGAGGTCAAATTCCAACAGCATCAGCA
>NC_029774.3:94977221-94977475 GCF_000817695.3 Arachis duranensis | reverse complement strand
ATCCGCTCATCACAACACCAAACTTAAATTGTTGCTTGTCCCCAAGCAACTGAAAATCAATTAGGATAAAAAGAAGAGAATATACTATAAATTTCAAAATATCAATGAATATTAATTATAATTAGATGAGCGGGACTTGTAGCTTTTTGCTTCTGAACAGTTTTGGCATCTTACTTTTTCCTTTGAAGTTTAGAATGATTGGCTTCTCTAGGAACTTAGAATTTCAGATAGTGTTATTGACTTTCCTAGTTAAG
>NC_029774.3:94975273-94977007 GCF_000817695.3 Arachis duranensis | reverse complement strand
GCTCTTTTTGCTTTGGATCACGGCTTTAACCATTCAGTCTCAAGCTTTTCACTTGGACCTTCATAACACAAGCACATGGTTAGGGACAACTTGGTTTAGCCGCTTAGGCCTGGATTTTATTTCCTTGGGCCCTCCTATCCATTGATGCTCAAAGCCTTGGATCCTTTTTACCCTTGCCTTTTGGTTTTAAGGGCTATTGACTTTTTCTGCTTGCTTTTTCTTTTTCTTTCTATTTTTTTCGCCATTTTTTTTTTGCAAGCTTTTCTTTTTTTTTCACTGCTTTTTCTTGCTTCAAGAATCAATTTTATGATTTTTCAGATCATCAATAACATTTCTCTTTCTTCATCATTCTTTCAAGAGCCAACAGTTTTAACATTCATAAACAACAAGATAAAAAATATGCACTGTTTAAGCATTCATTCAGAAAACAAAAAGTATTGTCACCACATCAATAAAATTAAATTAAATTCAAGGATAATTTCGAAATTCATGTATTTCTTGTTCTTTTGAATTAAGACATTTTTCATTTAAGAGAGGTGAAGGATTCATGAAATTTATTCATAGCTTTAAGACATAATTACTAACTACTAGTGATCATGAAGTAGAGACACAAAACATAGATAAACACAACATAAAAAAAACGAAAAACAGAAAGAAATAAGAACAAGGAATGAATCCACCTTAGTGGCGTCTTCTTCTTGAAGGACCAACAATGTCCTTAAGCTCTTCTATGTCCCTTCCTTGCCTTTGTTGCTCCTCCCTCATTGCTCTTTGATCTTCTCTTATTTCATGGAGAATGATGGAGTGCTCATGATGTTCCACCCTTAATTGTTCCACATTGTGGCTCAAATCTTCTAAGGAAGTGTTGAGTTGTTCCCAATAGTTGTTGGGAGAAAAGTGCATCTCTTGAGGCATCTCAGGGATTTCTTGATGATGAGCTTCCTCATGCATCTCTTGAGATCCGTGGGGGGTCTCTCTTGCTTGCTCCATCCTCTTCTTGGTGATGGGCTTATCCTCTTTAATGGGGATGTCTCCTTCTATGATAACTCCAGCTGAGTAACATAGATGGCAGATAAGGTGAGGAAAAGCTAGCCTTGCTATGGTAGAGGGCATGTCGGCTATTTTATAGATTTTATTGGAGATGACCTCATGAACTTCTACTTCCTCTCCAATCATGATGCTATGAATCATGATGGCCCGATCCACAGTAACTTCAGATCGGTTGCTAGTGGGAATGATGGAGCGTTGAATTAACTCCACCCATCCTCTAGCCACAGGCTTGAGGTCCAATCTTCTTAATTGAACTGGCTTGCCTTTGGAATCTCTTTTCCATTGAGCTCCTTCTACACATATGTCCATAAGGACTTGGTCCAACCTTTGATTAAAGTTGACCCTTCTAGTGTAGGGGCGTACATCTTCTTGCATCATGGGCAAGTGGAACGCCAACCTCACATTCTCCGGACTAAAATCTAAGTATTTCCCCCGAACCATTGTGAGATAATTCTTTGGACTCGGGTTCATACTTTGATCATGGTTCCTAGCGATCCATGCATTGGCATAGAACTCTTGAACCATTAAGATTCCGACTTGTTGCATGGGGTTGGTTAGGACTTCCCAACCTCTTCTTCGGATCTCATGTCGGATCTCCAGATACTCATTTTTCTTGAGCTTGAAAGGGACCTTAGGGATCACCTTCTTCTTTGCCGCAACATCATAGAAGTGGTCTTGATGGCT
>NC_029774.3:94973961-94975182 GCF_000817695.3 Arachis duranensis | reverse complement strand
TTTTGAATTTTTGAAGGTAGGTGGGGTTTATGGGGAAGAGTGGATGGATGTGAGTGGTGAAGGGGGTGATTGGGAAGAGGGATTGAGATGATTGGTGAAGGGTTTTGGGAAGTGTGACATGGGGAAGAGTAAAATAGGATTAGGAGGTAAGGTGGGAATATAGTAGGTGGGGATCCTGTGGGGTCCACAGATCCTGAGGTGATCCTGTGGGGTCCACAGATCCTGAGGTGTCAAGGAATTCCATCCCTGCACCAAGTAGGCATGTAAAATGCCTTTGCACACCATTCTGGCGTTTAAACGCCGAGTGGTGCACATTCTGGGCGTTCAACGCCCATGTAAAGCATGTTTCTGGCGTTGAACGCCAGTTTCATGCTTGTTACTGGCGTTCAGCGCCAGCTTTTCCTCCAGGCACATTCCTGGCATTCAGCGCCAGAATGTTGCTTGTTTCTGGCGTTCAGCGCCAGATTGATGCTCTGTTCTGGTGTTGAACGCCAGCCAGATGCATCTTACTGGCGTTGAACGCCAGCCTGTGCTTCCTCCAGGGTGCGATTTTTTTCTGCTGTTTTTTATTCTGTTTTTAATTTTTATGATTTTTTTTCGTGACTCCTCATGATCATTGGTGCACGAAATTGTGATCATCAATGGCGCCATCAACATGGTACGCACAATTGTAATCTCAACTCTTTATCACAACTTCGCACAACTAACCAGCAAGTGTACTGGGTCGTCCAAGTAATAAACCTTACGCGAGTAAGGGTCGATCCCACAGAGATTGTTGGTATGAAGCAAGCTATGGTCACCTTGTAAATCTTAGTCAGGCAAACTCAAATGGTTATGGATAGTGTATGAATAAAACATGAAGATAAAGATAGAGATACTTATGTAATTCATTGGTGAGAATTTCAGATAAGCGAATGGAGATGCTTTGTCCCTTCCGTTTCTCTGCTTTCCTACTGTCTTCATCCAATCCTTCTTACTCCTTTCCATGGCAAGCTGTATGTAGGGTTTCACCGTTGTCAGTGGCTACCTCCCATCCTCTCAGTGGAAATGTTCAAGACGCTCTGTCACAGCACGGCTAATCAGCTGTTGGTTCTCGATCATGTTGGAATAGAATACAGTGATTCTTTTGCGTCTGTCACTAACCGCCCAGCCTTCAGGAGTTTGAAGCTCGTCACAGTCATTCAATCATTGAATCCTACTCAGAATACCACAGACAAGGTT
>NC_029774.3:94969195-94973908 GCF_000817695.3 Arachis duranensis | reverse complement strand
GAATTGAATAGAAGAACAATAGTAATTGCATTAATACTCGAGGAACAGCAGAGCTCCACACCTTAATCTATGGTGTGTAGAAACTCCACCGTTGAAAATACATAAGAACAAGGTCCAGGCATGGCCGTGAGGCCAGCCCCCATGATCTAAGAACTAGATGTCCAAAGATGATCCTAAGATCGAAAAATGATCAAAAGATGAAAATACAATAGTGAAAGGTCCTATTTGTAGAGAATTAGTAGCCTAGGGTTTACAAAGATGAGTAAATTACATAAAAATCTACTTTCGGGCCCACTTGGTGTGTTCTTGGGCTGAGCATTGAAGCATTTTCGTGTAGAGACTCTTCTTGGAGTTAAACGCCAGCTTTTGTGCCAGTTTGGGCGTTTAACTCCTATTCTTGTGCCAGTTCCGACGTTTAACGCCGGGCAGTTTTGAGCTGATTTGGAACGCCGGTTTGGGCCATCAAATCTCGGGCAAAGTATGAAGTATTATATATTGCTGGAAAGCCCAGAATGTCTACTTTCCAACGCCGTTAAAAGCGCGCAAATTGGGCTTCTGTAGCTCCAGAAAATCTACTTCGAGTGTAGAGAGGTCAGAATCCAACAGCATCTGCAGTCCTTTTTAGCCTCTGAATCAGATTTTTGCTCAGGTCCCTTTATTTCAGCCAGAAAATACCTGAAATCACAGAAAAACACACAAACTCATAGTAAAGTCCAGAAAAGTGAATTTTAACTAAAAACTAATAGAAATATACTAAAAACTAACTAAAACATACCAAAAACATACTAAAAACAATGCCAAAAAGCGTACAAATTATCCGCTCATCACAACACCAAACTTAAATTGTTGCTTGTCCCCAAGCAACTGAAAATCAAATAAGATAAAGAGAAGAGAATATGCAATGAACTCCAAAAACATCTATGAAGATCAGTATTAATTAGATGAGCGGGACTTTTAGCTTTTTGCCTCTGAACAGTTTTGGCATCTCACTCTATCCTTTGAAATTCAGAATGATTGGCTTCTATAGGAACTCAGAGTCCAGATAGTGTTATTGATTCTCCTAGTTAAGTATGATGATTCTTGAACACAGCTACTTTATGAGTCTTGGCCGTGGCCCAAAGCACTCTGTCTTCCAGTATTACCACCGAATACATACATGCCACAGACACCTAATTGGGTGAACCTTTTCAGATTGTGACTCAGCTTTGCTAGAGTCCCCAATTAGAGGTGTCTAGGGTTCTTAAGCACACTTTTTTTGCCTTGGATCACAACTTTATTCTTTCTTTTTCTCTTTTTTTTTCTTTTTTTTTTGTATTCACTGCTTTTTCTTGCTTCAAGAATCATTTTTATGATTTTTCAGATCCTCAGTAACATGTCTCCTTTTTCATCATTCTTTCAAGAGCCAACATTCATAAACAACAAATTCAAAAGACATATGCACTGTTTAAGCATACATTCAGAAAACAAAAGTATTGCCACCACATCAAAATAATTAATCTGTTATAAAATTCAAAATTCATGCAATTCTTCTCTTTTTCAATTAAGAATAATTTTTCATTTAAGAAAGGTGATGGATTAATAGGACATTCATAACTTTAAGGCATAGACACTAAGACACTAATGATCACAAGACACAAACATAGATAAACATAAGCATGATTTTTCGAAAAACAGAAAAATAGAGAACAAGGAAATTAAAGAACGGGTCCACCTTAGTGATGGCGGCTTGTTCTTCCTCTTGAAGATCTTATGGAGTGCTTGAGCTCCTCAATGTCTCTTCCTTGTCTTTGTTGCTCCTCTCTCATGATTCTTTGATCTTCTCTAATTTCATGGAGGAGGATGGAATGTTCTTGGTGCTCCACCCTTAGTTGTCCCATGTTGGAACTTAATTCTCCTAGAGAGGTGTTCAGTTGCTCCCTAATAGTTTTGTGGAGGGAATTGCATCCCTTGAGGCATCTCAGGGATTTCATGATAAGAGGGATCTCTTGTTTGCTCCATCCTTTACTTAGTGATGGGCTTGTCCTCATCAATGGGGATGTCTCCCTCTATGTCAATTCCAACTGAATAACAGAGATGACAAATGAGATGAGGAAAGGCTAACCTTGCCAAGGTAGAGGATTTGTCCGCCACCTTATAGAGTTCTTGGGCTATGACCTCATGAACTTCTACTTCTTCTCCAATCATGATACTATGAATCATGATGGCCCGGTCTAGAGTAACTTCGGACCGGTTGCTAGTGGGAATGATTGAGCGTTGGATAAACTCCAACCATCCCCTAGCTACGGGCTTGAGGTCATGCCTTCTCAGTTGAACCGGCTTCCCTCTTGAATCTCTCTTCCATTGGGTGCCCTCTTCACAGATGTCTATGAGGACTTGGTCCAACCTTTGATCAAAGTTGACCCTTCTAGTGTAAGAGTGTTCATCTCCTTGCATCATGGGCAAGTTGAATGCCAACCTTACATTTTCCGGACTAAAATCTAAGTATTTCCCCCGAACCATTGTAAATCAATTCTTTGGGGTTGGTATAAACTTCCCAACCTCTTCTTCGGATCTCATGTCGGATCTCCGGATATTCACTCTTTTTGAGTTTAAAAGGGACCTCGGGGATCACCTTCTTCAAGGCCACAACTTCATAGAAGTGGTCTTGATGCACCCTTGAGATGAATCTCTCCATCTCCCATGACTCAGAGGTGGAAGCTTTTGCCTTCCCTTTCCTCTTTCTAGAGGTTTCTCCGGCCTTGGATGCCATAAATGGTTATGGAAAACAAAAAGCAATGCTTTTACCACACCAAACTTAAAAGATTTGCTCGTCCTCGAGCAAAACAAGAAAGAAGAGAGTAGAAGAAGAAGAAATAGAGGAGATGGAGATGGCTTTGTGGTTCGGCCAAAGGGGAAGAAGTAGTATTTAGGTTGTGTGAAAATGAAGGAGTGAAGATGGGTTTATATAGGGGTGGAGAGAGGGGTAGGGTTCGGTTATGGGAGGGTGGGTTTGGGAGGGAAAGTGGTTTGAATTTGAGTGGTGAGGTAGGTGACGTTTTATGAAGGATGGATGTGAGTGGTAAAGAGAAAGATGGGATTTGATAGGTGAGGGGTTTTTGGGGAAGAGGTGTTGAGGTGATTGGTGAACGAGTAAAGAAGAAGAGAGAGGGTGGTGGGGTAAGTGGGGATCCTGTGGGGTCCACAGATCCTGAGGTGTCAAGGAAAAGTCATCCCTGCACCAAGTGGCGAGCAAAATTACTCTCTGTGCCAATTCTGGCATTAAACGCCGGGCTGGTGCCCATTTCTGGCGTTTAACGCCAACTTCTTGCCCTTTTCTGGCGTTTAACGCCAGTCTGGTGCCCCTTTCTGGCGTTAAACGCCCAGAATGGTGCCAGACTGAGTGTTAAACGCCCATTTGCTAGCTTCACTAGCGTTTAAACGCCAGCAAGTTCTCCCCAGGGTGTGCTATTTTTCTTTCTGTTTTTCATTCTGTGTTTGCTTTTTCAATTGATTTTGTGACTGCCCATGATCATCAACCTACAGAAAACATAAAATAACAAAGGAAAATAGATTAAATATAACATTGGGTTGCCTCCCAACAACTTCTTTAATGTCAGTAGCTTGACAGTGGGCCCTCATGGAGCCTCACAGATGCTCAAAGCAATGTTGGAACCATCCAACACCAAACTTAAAGTTTGAATGTGGGGGTTCAACACCAAACTTAGAATTTGGTTGTGGCCTCACAACACCAAACTTAGAGTTTAACTGTGGGGGCTCTGTTTGGCTCTGTTTTGAGAGAAGCTCTTCATGCTTCCTCTCCATGATGACAGAGGGATATCCTTGAGCCTTAAACACAAGGGATTCTTCATTCAGTTGAATGATCAATTCTCCTCTGTCAACATCAATCACAGCCTTTGTTGTGGCTAGGAAGGGTATGCCAAGGATGATGGATTCATCCATGCACTTCCCAGTCTCTAGGATTATGAAATCAGCAGGGATGTAATGGTCTTCAACTTTTACCAAAACATCCTCTACAAGTCCATAAGCTTGTTTTCTTGAATTGTCTGCCATCTCTAGTGAGATTTTTGCAGCTTGCACCTCAAAGATCCCTAGCTTCTCCATTACAGAGAGGGGCATAAGATTTATGCTTGACCCTAGGTCACACAAGGCCTTCTTGAAGATCATGGTGCCTATGGCACAAGGTATTGAGAACTTCCCAGGATCTTGTCTCTTTTGAGGTAGTTTCTGCCTAGACAAGTCATCCAATTCTTTGGTGAGTAAAGGGGGTTCATCCTCCCAAGTCTCATTACCAAATAACTTGTCATTTAGCTTCATGATTGCTCCAAGGTATTTAGCAACTTGCTCTTCAGTGACATACGCATCCTCTTCAGAGGAAGAATACTCATCAGAGCTCATGAATGGCAGAAGTAAATCCAATGGAATCTCTATGGTCTCATTATGAGCCTCAGATTCCCATGGTTCCTCATTAGGGAACTCATTGGAGGCCAGTGGACGTCCATTGAGGTCTTCCTCAGTGGCGTTCACTGCCTCTCCCTCCTCTCCAATTTCGGCCATGTTGATGGCCTTGCACTCTCCTTTTGGATTTTCTTCTGTATTGCTTGGAAGAGTACTATGAGGGAGTTCAGTAATTTTCTTACTCAGCTGTCCCACTTGTGCCTCCAAATTTCTAATGGAGGACCTTGTTTCAGTCATGAAACTTTGAGTGGTTTTGAT
>NC_029774.3:94966068-94968271 GCF_000817695.3 Arachis duranensis | reverse complement strand
GGAGTAGGTGCAGTAAAGTCACCCAGCACCTTCCTTGCATTGTTGGCATTGTTGTTGTTTTCGGCTACCATGGGTTCTTCTTCTTTGAAGATTTCTGTTAGATCCTCTATAGAGAGTTGTGCCTTAGCTTCTCTTAGCTTTCGCTTTAAGGTCCTTTCAAGTTCAGGGTCAGCCTCAACAAGAATGCTTTTGTCTTTGCTCCTGCTCATATGAAAGAGAAAAGAACAAGAAAATATGGAATCCTCTATGTCACAGTATAGAGATTCCTTGAGGTGTCAGAGGAAAAGAAAAATAGAAGGAAGGGGTAGAAAATTCGAACTTATCAATGAAAGATGGAGTTCGAATTGTGCATTGAGGAGTAGTGTTAGTCCATAAATAGAAGGATATGAGAAGAAAGGAATAGATTTTTCAAAAATCAAGTAAAAGATTTTAAAAACATTTTGAAAAATAGTATTTGATTTTCGAAAAGTAAAAAAATAAAGTGATTTTTGAAAAAGATTTTGAAATTAGAAATTAAAAAGATTTGATTGAAAACTATTTTGAAAAAGATGTGATTAAAAATATATGATTGAAAAGATATAGTATTAAAAAGATATGATTGAGAAGATATGATTTGAAAAACATTTTAAAAAGATTTGATTTTAAAAATTAATGACTTGGCTAACCAAGAAAAGATATGATTCAGACATTAAACCTTTCTCAACAGAAAAGGCAACATACTTGAAATGTTGAATCAAATCATTAATTGATAGCAAGTATGGAAAGAAATTGATTTTGAAAACATATGATTGAAAAGATATGATTTGAAAAAGATTTGATTTTGAAAAATTTTGAAAACTTGAAAAAAAATTTGAATTGAAAACAGAATCTTCCCTCTTGTGCCATCCTGGCGTTAAACGCCAGAATGGATACCATTCTGGCGTTTAACGCCCAAAACACTACCCTTTTGGGCGTTAAACGCCCAGCCAGGCACCCTGGCTGGCGTTTAAACGCCAGTTTGCCTTCCTCACTGGGCATTTTGAACGCCCAGCTTTTTCTATATAATTCCTCTGCTGTATGTTCTGAATCTTCAATTTCCTGTATAATTGAATTGAAAAGACACAAATTAAAAAAAAATTTTGGATTTTTTCATAAGGAATAATCAGAATGCAACTAAACTCAAATACACAATGCATGCAAGACAACACCAAACTTAACATGAGACACTAGACTCAAACAAGAAATATTTTTGGTTGTTTATGATTTTGAAATTTTTTTTGGATTTTTCAAAAATTAAGTGGAAAAGAAAATAAAGATATCAAAATTCTTAATGAGAATTCCAGGAATCATGCAATGTTAGTCTAAAGCTTCAGTCTAAAGGAATTAGACATGGTTAGCCAAGCTTCAGCAGAACATTGCATTCAAGAGCTAAATTGATGAAGATCAATCAGCTTTGGTGATGATAAGAACATCACCTTGAAACACTAGAATTCATTCTTAAGAACTCTGAAGAAAAATACCTAATCTAAGCAACAAGATGAACCGTCAGTTGTCCAAACTCAACAATCCCCGGCACCATCAACATGGTACGCACAATTGTAATCTCAACTCTTTATCACAACTTCGCACAACTAACCAGCAAGTGTACTGGGTCGTCCAAGTAATAAACCTTACGCGAGTAAGGGTCGATCCCACAGAGATTGTTGGTATGAAGCAAACTATGGTCACCTTGTAAACCTTAGTCAGGCAAACTCAAATGGTTATGGATAGTGTATGAATAAAACATGAAGATAAAGATAGAGATACTTATGTAATTCATTGGTGAGAATTTCAGATAAGCGAATGGAGATGCTTTGTCCCTTCCGTCTCTCTGCTTTCCTACTGTCTTCATCCAATCCTTCTTACTCCTTTCCATGGCAAGCTGTATGCAAGGGTTTCACCGTTGTCAGTGGCTACAATCCCGTCCTCTCAGTACAGCAGAGCTCCACACCTTAATCTATGGTGTGTAGAAACTCCACCGTTGAAAATACATAAGAAAAAGGTCCAGGCATGGCCGTGAGGCCAGCCCCCATGATCTAAGAACTAGATGTCCAAAGATGATCCTAAGATCGAAAAATGATCAAAAGATGAAAATACAATAGTGAAAGGTCCTATTTGTAGAGAACTAGTAGCCTAGGGTTTACAAAGATGAGTAAATTACATAAAAATCCACTTCCGGGCCCAC
>NC_029774.3:94965247-94965957 GCF_000817695.3 Arachis duranensis | reverse complement strand
TTTTGTGCCAGTTTGGGCGTTTAACTCCCATTTGGGTGCCAGTTCCAGCGTTTAACGCTGGGATTCCTGAGGGTGACTTTGAACGCCGGTTTGGGCCATCAAATCTCGAGCAAAGTATGGACTATTATATATTTCTGGAAAGCCCAGGATGTCTACTTTCCAACGCCATTGAGAGCGCGCCAATTAGGTTTCTGTAGCTCTAGAAACTCCACTTCGAGAGCAGGGAGGTCAGAATCCAACAGCATCTGCAGTCCTTTTCAGCCTCTGAATCAGATTTTTGCTCAGGTCCCTCAATTTCAGCCAGAAAATACCTGAAATCACAGAAAAACACACAAACTCATAGTAAAGTCCAGAAAAGTGAATTTTAACTAAAAACTAATAGAAATATACTAAAAACTAACTAAAACATACCAAAAACATACTAAAAATAATGCCAAAAAGCGTACAAATTATCCGCTCATCAATCATGTACCTAATAAAACACAAAATAACAATAAAATAAAAATTAGATAAATAAAATTGGGTTGCCTCCCAACAAGCGCTTCTTTAATGTCAATAGCTTGACAGTGGCTCTCATGGAGCCACAAAGGTGATCAGGTCAATGTTGTATAGTCCCAACACCAAACTTTGAGTTTGGATATGGGGTCTTAACACCAAACTTAGAGTTTGGTTGTGGCCTCCCAACACCAAACTTAGAGTTTGACTGTGGG
>NC_029774.3:94964099-94964754 GCF_000817695.3 Arachis duranensis | reverse complement strand
TATGAGCCTCAGATTCCTTTGGATCCTTAATAGGAAATTCCTTCTTGCTTGAGGGACGTCCCAGGAGGTCATCCACACTAGGATTTTCGTCCTCCTCCTCCCTTGTGCATTCGGCCATATTGATTATATCAATGGCCTTGCACTCTCCTTTTGGATTTTCTTCTGTATTGCTTGGGAGAATACTGGGAGGAGTTTCAATGATTTTCTTACTCAGCTGGCCCACTTGTGCCTCCAGATTTTTGATGGAGGATCTTGTTTCACTCATGAAACTGAAGGTGGCCTTTGACAGATCAGAGACTAGATTGGCTAAATTAGAAGTGTTTTGTTCAGAATTCTCTGTCTGTTGTTGAGAAGATGATGGAAAAGGCTTGCTATTGCTCAGCCTATTACGTCCACCATTGTTAAAGCCTTGTTGAGGCTTTTATTGATCCTTCCATGAGAAATTTGGATGATTTCTCCATGATGAGTTATAGGTGTTTCCATAAGGTTCACCCATGTAATTAACCTCTACCATGGCATGGTTCTCAGGATCATAAGCTTCTTCAGAAGCTGCCTCTTTAGTACTGTTGGATGCATGTTGCCATCCATTCAGACTTTGAGAGATCATGTTGACTTGCTGAGTCAACACTTTGTTCTGAGCCAATATGGCATTCAG
>NC_029774.3:94961704-94963618 GCF_000817695.3 Arachis duranensis | reverse complement strand
CATCTTTTGGTCAGCTGCTTGTATCTTTCCCAAGCTTCATAGAGGGATTCACCATCTTTTTGTTTGAAGGTTTGAACATCCACTCTCAGGTTGCTCAGCTTTTGAGGAGGAAAGAATTTATCCAAGAAGGCAGTGACCAGCTTATCCCAGGAGTCCAGGCTATCCTTGGGTTGTGAATCCAACCATATTCTAGCTCTGTCTCTTATAACAAAAGGGAAAAGCATGAGTCTGTAGACTTCAGGATCAACTCCATTCATCTTTACAGTCTCACAAATCTGCAAGAACTCAGTTAAAAACTGGTAAGGATCTTCAGATGGAAGTCGATAAAACTTGCAGTTTTGTTGCATTAAGGCAACTAGCTGAGGTTACAGCTCAAAGTTATTGGCTCCAATAGCAGGAATGGAGATGCTTCTTCCATCAAATTTGGACGTTGGCTTTGTGAAGTCACCAAGCATTCTCCTTGCATTATTATTATTTTCGACTGCCATCTCCTTCTCTTGTTCGAAAATTTCTAAATAAATAATTAAATAGAATAAGAAAAGAGATGGAGAATTTCGAAAATAATTTTAAAAAGGTGTTAGTAATTTTTTTGAAAATTAGAGATAAGATAAGATTAAAATTAAGATTTAAAACAAAAAAGAATTTTTGAAAAAGAGAGAAGTATTTTCGAAAATTAGAGGAGGATAGGTAGTTAGTTGGTTTTGAAAAAGATAGGAAACAAACAAAAAGTTAGTTAGTTGATTGAAAAAGATATTAAAATCAAAATTGAAAAAGATAAGAAGATAAGAAGTTAGATAAGATATTTTGAAATCAACTTTTGAAAAAGATAAAATTTTTGAAAAAGATAAGATAAAAGATAAAAAGATTTGATTCAAAAATTTTAAAATTACTTACTTTACTAACAAGAAACTACAAGATAAGATTCTAGAACTTAAAGATTGAACCTTTCTTAACAAGAAAGTAACAAACTTCAAATTTTTGAATCAATCACATTAATTGTTAGTGAGGTTTCGAAAATGTGATATAAAGACAAGAAAAAGATTTTGAAAATAATTTGAAAAAGAATTTTTGAAATTTTTGAAAAAAATAAAAAAAATGAAAAAGATATAATTTTTGAAAAAGATTTCGAAAAGATAAGATTTTTAAAATTGAAAATTTGACTTGACTTGTAAGAAACAACTAATTTTGAAAATTTTTGACTAAGTCAACTCAAATTTTCAAAAATTTGGAGAAAAATAAGGAAAAGATTTTTTTGATTTTTGAATATTTTAATTATGAGAGAGAAAAACACAAACATGACCCAAAACATGAAAATTTTGGATCAAAACACAAGATGCATGCAAGAACACTATGAATGTCAAGATGAACACCAAGAACACTTTGAAGATCATGATGAACATCAAGAACATATTTTTGAAAAATTTTTGATGCAAAGAAAACATGCAAGACACCAAACTTAGAAATTTGTAATGTATGGACTCTAATAAACAAAAAATGCATATGAAAAACAACAAACAACACAAAACAAGAAAACATCAAGATCAAACAAGAAGACTTACCAAGAACAACTTGAAGATCATGAAGAACACTATGAATGCATGGAGTTTCCGAAAAATGCAAGAAAAAATTTTTAAAGCATGCAATTGACACCAAACTTAAAACATGACTCAAGACTCAAACAAGAAACACAAAATATTTTTGATTTTTATGATTTTCTAATTTTTTTTGGATTTTTATTAATTTTTTTCGAAAATAAAGTTTAGAAAAACAAAAAAGAAAAGAAAAATTTTGAAAAAGATTTTTGAAAAGAGAATTACCTAATCTGAGCAACAAGATGAACCGTCAGTTGTCCATACTCGAACAATCCCCGGCAATGGCGCCAAAAACTTGGTGGACGAAATTGTGATCCTCAAA
>NC_029774.3:94961242-94961540 GCF_000817695.3 Arachis duranensis | reverse complement strand
TCATCTAAGTAATACCTTACGTGAGTAAGGGTCGATCCCACAGAGATTGTTGGTAT
The DNA here is from genome assembly GCF_000817695.3 of Arachis duranensis. NCBI lineage: Eukaryota > Viridiplantae > Streptophyta > Magnoliopsida > Fabales > Fabaceae > Arachis > Arachis duranensis. The sequence continues at coordinate 94,961,484 of NC_029774.3, read as the reverse complement.
GAAGCAAGCTATGGTCACCTTGTAAATCTCAGTTAGGCAGATTAAATGGTTATGGGTTTCGAAATTTAATAATTAAACAGAAAATAAAATAAGATAGAAATAGTTACTCATATAATTCCATGGTGGGAATTTCAGATAGGCATCTGGAGATGCTGTGCTCTTCTCGAATCTCTACTTTTTTATTACATTCATCCAATCCTTCTTACTCCTTTCCATGGCAAGCTGTATGTAGGGCATCACCG
>NC_029774.3:94953819-94961171 GCF_000817695.3 Arachis duranensis | reverse complement strand
TGAGAATGATGATGAGTGTCATGGATCATCACATTCATCAAAGTGTTGTGCAACGTATATCTTGGAATAAGAATAAAAGAGAATTGAATAGAAAGTAATAATAATTGTATTGAAACTTAAGGTACAGCAGAGCTCCACACCCTTAATCTATGGTGTGCAGAAACTCCACCATTGAAAATACATAAGTGAAAGGTTCAGGCATGGCCGAATGGCCAGCCCCCATGGTCTAAGGACTAGGCGTCCAGAGATTCCTAATACACTAGTAAAAAGTCCTATTTATAATAAACTAGCTACTAGGGTTTACATGAGTAAGTAATTGATGCATAAATCTACTTCCGGGGCCCACTTGGTGTATGTTTGGGCTGAGCTTGGTCTATCCACGAGCTGAGGCTTTTATTGGAGTTGAAATCCAAGTTATAGCGTGTTTTGGGCGTTCAACTCCGGGTCATGACGTGTTTCTGGCGTTTAACTCCAGACAGCAGCATGTACTTGGCGTTCAACGCCAAGTTACGTCGTCAATTCACGAATAAAGTATGGACTATTATATATTTCTGGAAAGCTCTGGATGTCTACTTTCCAACGCCGTTGAGAGCGCGCCATTTGGAGTTCTGTAGCTCCAGAAAATTTATTTCGAGTGCAGGGAGGTCAGATTCCAATAGCATCAGCAGTCCTTTTGTCAGCCTTTTTCAGAGTTTTGCTCAAGTCCCTCAATTTCAGCCAGAAATTACCTGAAATCACAGAAAAATACACAAACTCATAGTAAAGTCCAGAAATATAAATTTAACATAAAAACTAATGAAAACATCCCTAAAAGTAGCTTGAACTTACTAAAAACTACCTAAAAACAATGCCAAAAAGCGTATAAATTATCCGCTCATCAATGCACAAGAAGAAGGAACATGAAGATTGTGATTTTGGGAACTGCAGCATCGACGCGCACGCGCACATCATACGCACGCGTCGATGAGGATAGCTGGAAGCGGCGCACAAGGATGGACCCATCCGCGCAAGCCAGAGAATTTCAACCAATGCGCACGTGCACTTGGCGCGCACGCGTGGATCACAAAAGTAATCGGCACGCACGCACGCATGGCGCGCACGCGCGGGAAGCTGCACGTGACCTCATTAAAGAAAATCGTGCCTGGTGATTTCTGAGGCTCATGAGGCCCAATTTCAAGCTGTTTCTGCATGGAAAAAGACCCAAGGATGCTAAGGAGAAGGGGGGATCAATCATTTTTACACTAAGACACATTTTTCTAGTTTTTGGGGTTCTTTGTTCTTCTAAAGAGAGAAACCCTTGTTCTTCTCTAGATCTAGCTTTAATTTGATCTTCCCTTATTGAATCTGAATTGGATTTTGTTAATTACTAGTTTATGGATTCTTGTCAATTGTCACTTTATACCCATTGCATGAATGTTTTGAATCTTGACTTTTTGATGTTACATTGATGATTTCTATGCATAATTGTGTTGTTTGAGTGATTGTAAGTTGATATTTGTTAGTGGGTATTTGTTAATTTCAATCCATTTGCAATTTGAATATGTCTTTTGTTAATGCTTACCAAGTGTTTGATGAATTGTTTGCCTTGATTATGGAGTAGTTCTTTTTACTCTTGGCTTAGGCCAAGAGAATTGGGTAAACTTGAGTCACTGGGTCTAATGGATTTGATGATTTGGGAACCCTTAGTGGTCAATTTGATAACCATTGACACTAGCCTACTACTAGGTTAATTAGTAGTGAGGTTAGACCTTATGGGTAGATATGACCAAGCCATTTAACTTACTTCAAGTATAGAAGTAGATTTAATGAGTTTGGTTCCTCATAATTGTCAAGATATGGTTATTAGACAAGGATAGTGACCCCAATTCCCATGCCTAGCCAAGAGTTGCTTTTATTATTCATATTTGAAAACCCAAATTCTTAATTGTCTTGCTTTAGTTGTAGCTATTGTCTAGTTGAGAGTAGAAGTAAATTGAATGTTGTCTTCTTAGTTTGAAATTGCTCACATCTTGCTTGGTTATTTGAATTAGTTCTTTGCACTTTAGATTACTTGCTTGCTAAGATTTCTAGTTTATTTTCTCGCTCATGACTTACAACCCCGGATTTCTAACCAATGTTGAAGCACATGTTTACCCATTCCTTGTGAGACGACCGGAGTTGAAATACTTCGGTTAATTCTTATTTGGGGTTTTGTTATTTGTGACAACCAAAATTTAATTTGATGTGAGATTTGTTTGTTGGTTTGGAGCTATGCTTACAACGAAATTTTTCTTTCTATAAGAGAAAATCCTAACCAACGCAATTCTCGCTTATCAAATTAATGACGCCGTTGCCGAGGACTTGCAATGGTGTTATATTGTTGGCTATTGTGAATATGTGAACATATTTGTCTTTTGCTTGTTTGTTAGTTTTTGTTAGGCTTATGACTTGTTGCTTTTTTGTTAGCTTTTATTTTTATTTGCTCTTATGAATTCTCATCCTCACTTTGGCTATGAGTTTGGCTCAAATTATGTTGTAGGGAATGGGAACTACAATGGTAACATGCATCAAGGATTTGGGAATTAAAGATGGGAGGAGCCTCAAGGGATTGATCAACCTTCTTGGTAACAACCCCCTCCGGTTTCCTATAGGTATAATTCACATTCTAATGCATATCAATCTAATGGATGTAGTGACCCTTATTGTGATTGTCAACAACCACCACCACATGCCTATGAACCACCCCCTCAACATGGTTTTGAACCACCTTACTCACAAGCCCCATACCACCAAACACCTCATTATGACCCTAATCCCTATCCACCATACCAACCACCTTATGAACCATATGAACCACACATGGAACCACCACCATTCTAGCATAATTACTCTCAAGAACCACCTCAATATACACCACCTCTATACCATTACCAAGATGAACTAACTTCCAATTATGAAACCTTCCTCCCAAACAATGAATTTTCTCTTCCACCATCACCTCCCGATGAAGCCCCCATGCAGGAATTGAGAGATCTTGAATCTCATATCCAAAGGCAACAAGAGGGGATGGAAAAAAAGTTTAAGGAGCTAGGAGCCAAGATGGCTATCCTAGTGGAAGCCGTTAGCAATATGACCTTCTCCCGACTAAGCCTAAGCAACCAAGGCACTCCTATTTTTGTTCTTTAAAAAAAAGGGGGGCATCGGCGCACAAGCACGCTGTGCGCGCGCGCGCCGATGTGGTTTCACAACTCCTAGTACTAAAAAACCAAGAGTTGTGCCATGCTTGTGCTATTTTTGTTCCTAGCTTATGCCCGTACCGACGCGTCCATGCACTGCGCGCATCCGCACCGGTAGCCAACCCCATCAAGCACACGTCAGCGCAATGTGCGCGTCCGCGCGCCTGTGCTGCATGCCAACTCTGGTATAAAAAACCGAGACTTATTCCAACTTTGTGCCAGTTCTGTGCCAAGGGCACAGCTATACTCGCGCGGGCGCGCCAATAACGCACTCGCGTCCCTCGCTCAACCCTCACCGACGCGCCAGCACACCTTGCGCGCGTGCGTCGATCGCGCGAACCAGTTTTAAAGCTGCACGCCCTGCTTCTCTCACCCTCTTTCTTATTTCTTTCTTCTTCTTCTTCCATCCCTTATCTTCCCTTCTCATCTCTTCTATTCCATACTCTACCACCACTGTCTCCGGTTACTCACTGGCGACCACCACCTCCTCCGGTGGCACTACATCTCTTCCCTTTCTTTCTCATCTTCAAAAATAAAAATCACCTTGTTCTTTTACACTTCTCAAGGTTCTACTCCCACTATATCTCATCTATTACTTTCTTTGCATCACTTCTTTTTCTAGTTAGATTTTTCTTATTATTTACTTATTTTCTCTTTTAGTTACTTGATTATACCACTTGCTTTTTGCTTGTTTACTTTTTCTTCTTTTTATTTTTCCATGGATGTTGAACTTGAACTTTGATTACTTTCATGGATCTTCTTGATTGTCCTTCACTATTTTTGTGAGTAGATGATGTTGTGTGATGATCGATACTTTATTTTGGGCTTCTAATTGGTTGAAGTATCTCATAATTGCTCATTGCTTGTTAAGTGCACACCAAGTGTTCGAGGAAATGCACATATGCCATCTTGGTTTATTCTAGCCATATATCTTCAATCTGGTGCTTCCTCCTCATTCACTTGCTCTCTTCTAAGTGCATTGAACACATTTTGCTTATTACTTGCTAATTAGATACTCATTAAACATGACTTGCTCTTGTTTTGGATGCTTGAGATCCCTTCTCTCATGCCATATTCCATGCTTTCCTTCCTCTTGCATCCCATGCCAAGTGTTGTGACCCATGCTTCTATGACTACTTTGTTGCACTATTTCTTTTGGGCACACCTCTCACTTGCATGTTTGTTGAGTTGATCCTTTGGGTTTAACATTTTCCTTCTTTTCCCTCCTTTTTCAGGATGGCCACCAAGAAAGGCAAGGAGAAAACTCCAAGGAAACCAACCACAAAGAGAGCACCCCCAAAGTCACGCTCTAAGGCGCACTCTTCACTAGGAGCCAAACCTCTATCTAAGAAGGCGAAGGCACCCACTCCTATTGATGAGAATGAAAAGAGCAAACCGGCAAAAGATTCTTCAAGATTCCTCAACCGCTTCTGTGAACTTATGTTCCCCTTCATGGTTGAGAGGAACTATCATGCTGAGCATCTACTCGCTCCGCCGGATAAAGTTTCTCATTGTATTCTGCCCCGCATTGAATAGTGAGGATGGGAGTTTCTTTTGAGAAAACCACAAGAGGTCAACCTCTCATGGGTGGTAGAATTCTACACTAACTACCATCTTTCCTCTCTTCAATCGGTATACGTGCGCCGGAAGCAAGTCTCAGTGTCGGAAGAGGCTATTCAGCAAGTGCTTAATGTCTTACCAGTACCAAGTGACATGGATGGCTACCAAGAGGTCTTACGTCAGTGAGAGAAGTCTGCATATGACTAGGACTCGATCCTCCAAATCATTGCTGAACCAGAAGCATTTTGGACCCATGGTCAACTCCGGATGTGACCCAAGTGTATTTGACGCATGTTTCCTCACGGTAGAAGCTAAAGCTTAGGCCCATATCCTATCTCACTATATCCTACCTAGCACCCACAAGTCGTCCTTCACGGCGGATCTCGTTTTGCTTGTTTGGTGTGTTCTCACGGGAAGACCAGTGAACAATCCACTTCTTGTCAAGCAAGCGATGGGTCAAATCCACGACCGGGGCAATTTTCCATTTTCAGCACTGGTATCTGATTTAGTTGCTGCTACGGGTGTTCCTTGGGAAGCCATGGATACGAAAGCTATAATTCCGGCTAAGGGCGATGTGGTCCCAAGCGGAAAATACTTACATCTTCCCATGAACAAACCAAGCCTTGACATAACCCCACCATCTATTATTCCTCCCACCTCATCATCACCACCACAGCAAAGATCCACCCATCAAAGGATAGAAGATCTACACCGGAAGATTGATAGATATGAGCAGCGCAACCAACGCCGATACACTTACATCAAGAAGCTTCTGCGTTGTGTTACCCCTAGCATGGAGGAACCCAAAATATTCACATCTACCTCCAACCCAAGTGATGGGAGCTCTGATGAAGGGGATAGTGAGGGTTCCGGTCCCAACCGCCCTTTGCGCATTCTTAGTAGCACGGAGGACCGTGCTAAATTCTAAGTATGGGGAGGTCGTTCGACCGATCTCCATGGGTAACAAACTCTTCCTTTCAATACCCATGGATTTATCTTTTGCTTAGTAATTAGTACATTGCATGCGTAGTTAGTCTTGCTTGTAAATATTCCTTGCATGGTAGTTAGTCTCTATAGAGTTGCTTGGTCGAATAATAACTTCTTCCCCAAGAAACTGTGTTTTGGGGTACCCTACCAATTTAAAAATTTTTTTGTGTTGAACTTGCTTCAAGAATGTATTTTGGAACATAGTGATTGAGCTAAGAACACAAGCATGTAAGTTTTGAGCCTATCGTATGGTTATATCTTCTAACCATTAATTCTCATTTTTGTGTGCATTATTCTCTCTCTATGATTGCAATCCTTGCTTTGTCTGATTCTATATGTCCATTAATTTGTGTATGAATGCATTTACATGATTGAGACCATCATTTCAATAGTCACTTTTTCCAAATGGCCTGCTAACCAATTTTGAGCCTATGATAAACCCTCTTTGTTTCTAAAAAAAAGAGCACATCAACAACCCTAAGTGAAAAACCATGAATGTCCCTAAATTTGGATCCTTGATTAGCTTAGGTAAGTTAGGATGTGTATCATTCAATTGGGAGGGTATACTTGGGAACTTGGGTAGATATAGAGTTGTATTGTAATTGAAAATTCTGGGATTTGGGAACATACTCATGTATTGAATGATTGAACCGTATGCATTGAAACTTTTGTACATGAACCCTGGTGCACGAAATTGCAATCACACTTTTGCAATCCCGCACAACTAACCAGCAAGTGCACTGGGTCGTCCAAGTAATACCTTACGTGAGTAAGGGTCGATCCCACGGAGATTGTCGGCTTGAAGCAAGCTATGGTTATCTTGTAAATCTTAGTCAGGATATCAGAAATTATCAGGATTGATTGTGAAAAGTAAAAGAACATGAAATAGGTACTTGTTTTGCAGTAATGGAGAACAGGTTGAGGTTTTGGAGATGCTCCATCTTCTGAATCTCTGCTTTCCTACTGTCTTCTTCTTCAAGCACGCAAGGCTCCTTCCATGGCAAGCTGTATGCAAGGGTTTCACCGTTGTCAGTGGCTACCTCCCATCCTCTCAGTGGAAATGTTCAACGCACCCTGTCACGGCACGGCTATCCATCTGTCGGTTCTCAATCAGGCCAGAATAGAATCCAGTGATTCTTTTGCGTTAATCCATCAAGACACAGCAGAGCTCCTCACCCCCAACCATGGGGTTTAGAGACTCATGCCGTGGAAAGTACACAAAGAAAACGTGTAAAGTGTCATGAGGTACAGATACAATGTCAAATGATCCTATTAATAGTAAACTAGTAGCCTAGGGTGTACAGGGATGAGTAAATGACTTAAAAATCCACTTCCGGGCCCACTTGGTGTGTGCTTGGGTTGAGCATTGAAGCATTTTCGTGTAGAGACCTTTTCTGGAGTTAAACGCCAGCTTTTATGCCAGTTTGGGCGTTTAACTCCAAGTTTTATGCCAGTTCCATCGTTAAACGCTGGAATTTCTGAGGCTTTTTTGCCACGCCGGTTTGGGCCATCAAATCTCGGGCAAAGTATGGACTATCATATATTGCTGGAAAGCCCAGGATGTCTACTTTCCAACGCCATTGAGAGCGC
>NC_029774.3:94920290-94953712 GCF_000817695.3 Arachis duranensis | reverse complement strand
TATATATATATATATGAAAGAAAAAAAAGAAAGGCAATGAAAGGGGACAAAAATGTCCCAAGACAAAGTAATAAAAAACAATGCATATGGGATATGAATTGAAAAGAACGCATGAGTATGCAAAAAAGTGAAATTCAAGGGTAGCTAGGTAATGTATTATAGTTGTATAGGTTGTTTTATGTGTCTAGTGGGATTCTAGGTTAATCAAGGACTCAAATTTTAAGCTCACTTGATCATATACATCCTCACCTTCACCCTAGCCACGTTACAACCCATGATAAGACCTCATGATACTTGTAAGTATGAATTAAGTAATTGTTGATTGTTAGATGAAAGACAAATCTTGTAAAGCATGATTAGGAGAGGATTGAGTGACGAATCCTATACACTTGAGCGCATAGAGTGGATACACGTCCAGCGAGGGTTCGATACTCAACTCCTTGTTCCCGGCTTTCACAAGCGTTCATTTAGCAAGTTATATGCACTTCATAGTGATATTCAATTTGGTAGGACTCATGAACTACATATCATTTTCACCCTAGATGCTCACATGTGATCTTGGAGGATGGATTTACCCTTGACCAAGTAGATAGACAATTTTACATTAGTTGCATGCATTCACTTAGGTAGTTTGCATTTCATATACCCTTTCTCACCATGATCTTTGGTCTTTTTATTTTAAGCATGAGGACATGCTTGGTTTAAGTGTGGGGAGATTTGATAAACCCCAATTTTGTGGTTTATCTTGTGTTTAATTTGAGGTTTTTTGTCAATATTTCTCGCACTTATTCACAAGAAATGCATGGTTTTGCATTCACTTCCTAATATTGCTCCATAATAGAAAACATGCTTATTTTGACTTAGAATTGCTATATTTTGATCCTCTTTATTGCCATTCGATGCCGTGACTATTTGTTGAGTGTTTTCAGAATAAATAGGGTAAGAGTGGCCTAGAAGAGAGAAGGAAAGCATGCACAAGAGGAAGGAACATGAAGATTTGGATTTTGGGAACTGCAGCATCGACGCGCACGTGCACATCACGCGCACGCATGGATGAGGATAGGTAGAAGCGGCAGGCAAGGATGGATGCATCCGCGGAAGCTAGAGAATTCCAACTGACGCGCACGCGCACTTGGTGCGCACGCGTGAATCACAAAAGCAATCGGCGCGCACTCATGCATGGCGCGCATGCGCGGGAAGCTGCACGTGACCTCATTAAAGGAAATCGTGCCTGGCGATTTTTGAGGCTCATGAGGCCCAATTTCAAGCTGTTTCTACATGAAAAAAGACCCAAGGATGCTAGGGAGAAGGGAGGATCAATCATTTTTACACTAAGACACATTTTTCTAGTTTTTGGGGTTCTTTGTTCTTCTAGAGAGAGAAACCCTTGTTCTTCTCTAGTTCTAGCTTTAATTTGATCTTCCCTTGTTGAATCTGAATTGGATTTGTTTAATTACTAGTTTTGATCGTTTAATTTGAATTCCTTAGTATACTTTTGTTTAGATCTTGTGTTAGTTTATGGATTCTTGTCAATTGTCACTTTATACCTATTGCATGAATGTTGTGAATCTTGACTTGTTGATGTTACATTGGTGATTTCTATGCTTCATTGTGTTGTTTGAGTGATTGTAAGTTTATATTTGTTAGTGTGTATTTGTTAATTTCAATCCATTTGCAATTTGAACATGTCTTTTGTTAATGCTTACCAAGTGTTTGATGAATTGTTTGCCTTGATTATGGAGTAATTCTTTTTACTCTTGGCTTAAGCCAAGAGAATTGGATAAACTTGAGTCATTGGATCTAATGGATTTGATGATTTGGGAACCCTTAGTGGTCAATTTGATAGCCATTGACACTAGCCTACTACTAGGTTAATTAGTAGTGAGGTTAGACCTTATGGGTAGATGTTGACCAAGCCATTTAACTTACTTCAAGTATAGAAGTAGATTTAATGAGTTTGGTTCCTCATAATTGTCAAGATATGATTATTAGACAAGGATAATGACCCCGATTCCCATGCCTAGCCAAGAGTTGCTTTTATTATTCATATTTGAAAACCCAAATTCTTAATTGTCTTGCTTTAGTTGTAGCTATTGTCTAGTTGAGAGTAGAATTAAATTGAATGTTGTCTTCTTAGTTTGAAATTGCTCACATCTTGCTTGGTTATTTGAATTAGTTCTTTGCACTTTAGATTACTTGCTTGCTAAGATTTCTAGTTTATTTTCTCGCTCATGACTTACAACCCCGGATTTCTAACCAATGTTGAGGCACATGTTTGCCCATTCCTTGTGAGACGACCGGAGTTGAAATACTTCGGTTAATTCTTATTTGGGGTTTGTTATTTGTGACAACCAAAATTTAATTTGATGTGAGATTTGTTTGTTGGTTTGGAGCTATGCTTACAACGAAATTCTTCTTTATATAAGAGAAAATCCTAACCAACGCAATTCTCGCTTATCAAATTAATGGCGTCGTTGCCGGGGAATGGTTGCAACATATGCCTTGATATTGGTTATGTGAATATGTGAATATTGTAGATAGTTTGTTTGCTTTCAATACTTAGCTATAGTTTAGCTTCTTTTATTTTTGTGCTATGACTCTTAAGTTTGATGACTCGGTCTCAACTGAATTCTAGCTTAGCCGATTTTGATCCCGAGATTGAAAGAACTTTGTTACACACTCGACAAGCTAGACGGCGGTTGGACTATACGGCTAGTACTTCGACCTCTCTTGAGGAACATACCAAATCACTAGACAGTACCGAGAGTGACTTGGAGTCCACTACTTCCTATTCTTCTGTTGGCACTACTAATACATCTTTGCATCCTACAGGTGAACCATACATGGCAGAGCCACGCCAAATCACTTTATATGAGCAAGGAGCTCCGGATATTGTACTTCAACCATTGTAAGCAGGGTATCCTAACCTTGATCCAAACTTTGAATTGAAGAGTAGCTTGATAAATCTACTACCTAAGTATCATAGGTTGCCGGGTCAAGACCCCATCCGACATCTAAAGGATTTTCAAGTTACTTGTTCTACGGCTCGAAGGCATGGAGCCGATGAGGTGGCTATTATGGTTTTTGCCTTCCCTTTCTCTCTTGAAGCGCAAGCAAAGACATGATTTTATTAGCTACCGAATGAGATTGCTACCAATTGGAATTTCTTGAGAAGAGAGTTTCTAGATAAATTCTTCCCACCGGAGAAGACCGACTACATCCGGAAGGAGATTTTGGGTATAATGCAAAGAGACCAAGAGAGTTTGTATGAGTATTGGTCTCGGTTCAAGAGGCTATTGGAATCTTGTCCACACCATGGAATGAACACTCACTTGCTCATTAGCTACTTCACCGGAGGTCTTTGTGTGGAAGATAGAAGATTGCTCACCACTTCTAGCGGTGGTTCCCTTTCGAAAAATAAGACGGAAGGAAAAGCTTGGAGTTTGATAAAGGATGTTGCCGAAGCTACACAACATACAAGGGTGAGAAGTAATCCTCTCAAGGGTGTGGTAGAACCGTCCTCTTCCGAATCAAGCCTAACCAAAGCACTTGGGGATATGACCACCATCCTCACGCAAATGCAAAAGGATCAAAAGGAATTCTACTCAATCCAAGCTGTCCAAGCCCCACCTCCAGTTGCTCAACTTGAAGGCCCTCCTAGGATTTGTGGTTTGTGCTCTAGCACCACACATTACACCGATCAATGCCATCAAATTCAAGAGAAACATACCCTTGTAGTGGCCAATGTGAATTACAACAATCGTCCACCCTATCCTTCTCAAGGCCAAAACCACTACCATCATGGTAGTAATCAACATCAAGGGTGGAGGGATAATGCACAAGGGAGCAATTGTTTGGTAGTATAGCATCATGTAGGTTAGTTTCTAGAGAGAGAAGCTCCCTCTTCTCTCTAGAATTAGGTTAGGTTAGCTTAATTCCATCTTAGATCTAGGTTTTGATTATTGTCCTCATCTTGTTTCTTCTACAATTTCTTGTTTCTACACTTTTATTCTCATGGTTTGTAGTGTTAATTTCCTTTTTTGCTCTCTTTTGTGATGATGAACACTTGTTGGATTTGATTTACATTTAATGAAATTTAATGTTTGCTGTTCTTTTAATTGTTGATTTGAGTTGTGAATTTACTTTTCTTATAATTTGTAGTTGGTAGATTTTACTATTCTTGCACATTTACCATGCTTTTCTTATACACCCACCAAGTGTTTGGCAAAATGCTTGGTTGGACTTTAGAGTAGATTTTGAGCATTCTTGGCTTGGAGAGAGTAATTAGGTAATCTTGAGTCATGTAAACCCAACTCATGTTGGTGATCTAGAATTGTTAGCTAATATTATTTCCGTTGACTCTAATCTTTTGCTAATTCTATTAGTGAGTTAATTGGGACATTTGGATTGAAATTAGCTAGTCTTGTTAGACTTTCTTCGAGTGTGAAGATAATATGATACCTTCTTCCATCTTCGAGGATGACGTAATGAGATAGACTCTTGTTATTATTGTGATATGATTGATTAGTCTTATTTAACATTCTCTCATGGAAGATAACTTACACCATCTTCCAATGTTGGAGTTGACTAGATAAGATGAATTAATCATTATATGACTAGGATAGGAAGCCTGTGATCTCAACCCTTGCCATGAATGTCTCCCTTTATTACTTGCTTTCTTTAGCCACTTGCTTGATTTACTTCTCTTGCCATTTATTTTCTTACCAAAATATAAAAATCAAACCCCCATGTTCTTTCATAGCCAATAATTGAGCACTTCATTGCAATTCCTTGTGAGACGACCCGGAATCTTAATACTTCAGTTAATTCTTATTTCGGGTTTGTTACTTGTGAAAACCAAATTTAATTTGATGTGAGAGTTATTTGTTGGTTTGGAGCTATGCTTACAACGACATTCTTCTTTCTATAAGAGAAATTCCTAACCAACACAATTCTCGCCATCAGTAAGGTAGCGTTTGTTTTCGGAGACAGGACACAGAAACATGGACAGCACATCTTTAAAAAGCGTTTGGAAGCAAAGACATGGACACTGAACATATTGTCTCCGGGACAGTTTTTTATACTTTTGTGTCTACTCTTTTACGAAGGACAATGATGGACACGAGATTTGGAAGAGGGACACGGACTGTTTTTATGAATTTTTTTTTTGTCCATGGTGCTATTTTTTATTATTCCACTGTTACCCCCTTCTTATTTTTCCTATTTTGCGTTGTTCTCAGAAAGTACTTTTTTTTTCTCCATGCTCTTTTTCTATTTCTACGTTTTCCTTCTTTCTCTTTTTTTCTTTAGGTACTTTCTCTTTTTTATAGAAATTTTTATTGGACTGGCTAATTTCTTTTTTCTTATCATTCTTACTTCAACATCATTTTAACCTTATATTATATTATTTGATTTGTAAGGATTTATTTGTAAAAGTGATTTTGTATTTAAAATTAATTTGGCTTATTAACCTAAACGAATTTTTTTATTAATTAAACTCAGATTTATTTTTTTTTTGTTAATATTAACCATATGTATTCCTACATATTAATAATAAATTTAAAAAGAAAATAATTATATTTATAAATTTTATTTTAATATAAATACTATTATATAATTTTTTATTAAAATTTTTGACTGCTTCAAATATTTTTTTCAAGTTCCCACTGTCTGTACTCCTACATACTCTCATTATTTATTAAATTAGTTTATACTAAAAAATTTGGAATCACATGGCTATTTTAGTCATTTTATATAATATTTTAGTCTTGTCCATGTGTATCCAAACATAATACTGGACATTACATTAGTGTCATATCCATCGTATCCAAACACGATACACAAAACATAATTTTTAATGTCTCTGTCCTATTGTCTTTGTCTTAGTGTCCTGTTCTGTCGTGTCTCTACAAACAAACACTACCTAAGGTGACATCGTGAAAGCGTATCTCTCTCGTGAAACCATCTGTACTCCTATGTACTCTCATTCTTTATTAAATTAGTTTATACTAGAAAATTTGGAATCACATGGCTATTTTAGTCATTTCATATAATATTTTAGTCTTGTCCATGTGTATCCAAACATAATACTGGACATTACATTAGTATCCTATCCATCGTATCCAAACACGATACACAAAACATAATTTTTAATGTCTCTGTCCTATTGTCTTTGTCTTAGTGTCCTGTTCTGTCGTGTCTCTACAAACAAACACTACCTAAGGTGACATCGTGAAAGCGTATCTCTCTCGTGAAACCTAGAATTTTGGTTCTATCGTAATAACTCGCTTACTAAGTCTCTCGGCTACTTCCGTATCGTGGGCTCTAACATAACTCTTTCTTGGCATCTTTCTGTGGGATGAACGCCGTTCTCACGCTATTCTCTTTGACTATTATTACTAACTCTATTATTTTATTCTAAACTTTGAGAAAGTTACATCATAATCTTAAAATACAGACAAGAATCAGAAAATAGAGAATTAACAAGAAGTAGATGGCACATTGCAGAAAGAATTAACAGTAAACAATCACAATCAAATGTGCAAACAATTTATGATGCATGCCTGTTCCTAGTGCAGGCCATGAGCTCATGTGTCAGCTGTCTACCTGTATTCTGACGTTACTCGGAGTGAACCTCGAATATGGTCCCTTTACTGTGTCAATTAGACACCTTGGCATCACGATTACCCGTGTCAATTAGGCCTCATTATAATAACATTTTAATGTGTATCACAGTAAGGAACAGTGCTATCCATTAGGCGAATATTTTCGCAATAGCAATCTCAGGCTATTAGTTAGGCAGAAAATTTCGCATTTGCAATTGGGCACAAAGGCCCATTCAACATACAATATGCTATCAGTTAGGCAGACATTCCCGCATTAGCAATCTTAGACTATCAGTCAAGTGGGCACCTCTGCATTAGCAGTATGGCAGAAAGGCCCAGTCAAACAAATAACATTCAACTATCCTTTTCATTCATTGTTTCTTATTTCCTGTCTTTTCATCATGCCTCCGCATCACCTTATAAATATACATACCTCCGCATCACCACATAACTAAGCATACCTCCACATCACCATATTACTAAGCATACCTTCGCATTACCCTTTTAACTTTGACCTTCTTAGGGGTAACTTGCATTCTTATTCATTTCTTAGCTTGTTTAGCCTAATACCTTTTTAGCGACCAGTTTTCTATCTAACGATTAATATCACAAACGAACTCAGATTCATGCAAACTTTATGTCCACATGTTCGTATTGAACTCAAGTTTCTAAAAAACTAAGAATCATATTTTTTTGGAACAGCACCTTGCTGTCTTGTTGGGTGATTTTTATGTTGTGAAAGCTAACGTACGGACTATCTCTCTTATCGGACTATCTCTCTTATCAAAGTAACGCTAGAGATCCTAACCTTTACTTTGAATTAGATTCTACTGCATTTGGATTAGAATTGAATTTTGTACAAGGTTTTAAAATTCTACTACTGCACTTGTAAAGATTCAGAAAAATAGCAAGCAGCAGTGTTTTTATAAAATCCATAATAATTTCAATTCTAATCCGTTGCTTCTAAATTTTAGGTAGATTACATTCAACTTTCCTAAGTTTCAGAAAAAACAAGTTTTAAGTTCATATCACTATATTTGATTAGTTAATTCTCAATTGGAAGTAATGCCTATTTTCATAAATCAGTTCAGAATTTCCAGCAAGCAACCCAGTTTCCAAGTGACTTAATTAAGTCTACAAAATAGATATGAACATGAAATTTGTACTCAATTAAAGTGAAGATATAGATTTTCAAAACTCATTTGATAGAAACTTAAAATGTTATGTAAAACAAAAGTTCCGGTGGTTTGAAATTGATGTTGCAGAACCAGAAAACCAGAAAAATTCTGCAGCAGCTACTGTTTTTAAAAATTCATATCTTTTAAACCACTTGGCCAAATCCCTTGAAATTTTTATGGCACATTCAAGACACACCTAAGTGTTACAGAAAAATAATTTCATCCTAAAAGGTGATCCGGACTGTTACCAGAATTTATTTTAAGTTACTGCTAAATACGCAGAAATTCTGCATCAAGTCATTCCAACAACCTCACATACCAAATCTTATATTTAAGCCTAAAATTCCTCTAAAATCATAATTCCAACTTTCTTGTGACTAACCAAATTTGCTAGAGTGATTAGCACAGTCCCAAAAATCTAGAGTCAATATTTTCCAAGTTTTCAAGTGCTTCTACACAAGTGAACTTTCATTTTTCTGCATCATGTTAAAAGCAGAATTTCCACATGCACTTTTTATCATTTAATCACATAATAAATCATCATTCAACTGGATTTAGTTATAACAGAACCCATCTCAAGCACAACAGCTTATACTACCAACTAATTCAATCATAAAACATGGCCTTTAGCCTTCAACTAAATTCTGCACATAGCAACATAAAACCCTAAGTAACATTATCAAACCTACAATTCACCAACAGTACCATCAACCAGTCACAAACATATCCATCTAAACATTCAAACCCTTACCTCTTTTGAAGTTCAAAATTCTATTTGTGCTTCTTTCTTGAATTAGAGATCCTAACCACACGAAATTGAAGCTTCGATCACTCCCCCTACGAACAAGTGGCCGATTCAAGTTTGAGCAAGAGAAGAGTTCTCACTCGTCTTTTACTTATGGTTACCACTGATCTAGCAGAAATTGAAATTAGAATGGCAGAAATGGATCAAGGAGAAAGAACATAAATTCTTTCTTTGAATTTGAAGAAGAAGAAGAGAAACAGAGTTGTTGGTTCTCGCCCAGTAAGGATGCTTCATAGATTCAAAATGATGAGGAATGCAGTCTATCTTCTTGCTGTGGATGGCTCATTCCTTCTCCATCAGCTTCATTTCATTCTTTTTTCTGTTATTTCTTCCATTTGTGCATATTTTAATTTTGATGAGGATGAAAAGCACTGGGTTCATTAGATAGAAGAAGAGGAGGTGGGATGAGGTGGTGCAGAGGTTTTGTTGGTTTCTTCTCAATAAGACACATAAGGATGAGCATTTAATGGAAGAGGTAACCAAGAGGTGGAACTCGGGTTGGGGCTCCTTCTCAGGTTCGGTCATCAGAGGTAGAAGAAATAAGAAAATTAAGGCTAATCATAGTTAAGTTCTCCTGATGATGGGATTTTGATTCTGGTTCGGCTGAACCAAGAGAAAGAAGGCGGTTTAATGCGTGTGGGATCATAGTTAACTAAACTTAATGATATATCTATACTGTTCTTTTCACTTATCAAGTCTAAATCCGCCTTATTATTTTATAATGAGGTGATTCTCAGATATTTATTAAATTTCTCATCACAGAATTTCTAAGAATAACTCTATGGAGAATTGGGGTGTTATATCCCACCCACCTTACAAAAAGTTTCGCCCTCGAAACTTCGAGTATATCTTAAGGGTTATAAAACCACAAAAGATCCTATCTTAACTATCTCAACAACTATCTTACGCAAGAAAAGGTTTGATCCTAAAGGTGTTCGTAAGGAAAATCGATGGAAACTCTCTACATTCGTACCTCGTGTCACCTTGCTTCTGCTGCACATCACTCACATCGGGTCGTCTTGGATTCATCGTTAGCATTCTCGTACTATTCATATCCCAATGTTTATCAATCAACCATACTTCTAAGTACAATAGCTGCATGCCACACAAATGTGGTCATTGGTGTTTAAAAGTTTCTGATGGCAGTCTATCTAATAATCGCAGGTGTTGCGAGAAATCCTATATCGATAAATTCATCCACTCACAATCATTGAGGTCTTATTCATTCCCAACAATCAACATCAAGGTGATCAGCCTTAACACATCAGGTCAAGTATAAATAATTCCTGAACAAGCGCTCACAGACGATCATGCTGAATGCATTAATAAAGATACCCTAATAGCATGAGAAAACAAAAAGCAGAGTATGCGACGAGGCATAGTCAGTCCATTCCCAGGCTCTATTAGGAACGAACTGCTATGATACCAAGTTGTAATGACCCAATTTTCGACAGGTCCAGATCACTGCCAGTCATCAGGTGTTACTTCCCAGTAGCCCTGTAAAACTCTAAACTCGATAATATTTACTACATATAAGCCTTTCGAACTACGGAATCGCGTATGTTAACTTATTTTTATAACATACTTTTTTTAACAAACCTATTAACAAAACCATGAACATCTTCAGAGATATACAATATAAGATAAACACCAGACTAACAGCAAAATTAAATTTAGTAATAAGATCACAAAAAAGCTTTCATACATATATACGTCTTAAGTTAGTTCATACAAACTTGACATAGTTATATATATATAACTGACAACTTTCTAGATACTTGGTTCATATAGAAAACCCTTAAATTGGTACCCGGGCTAAAAGAAAAGAAAATATCAAGTCTTATCCCTCAAAAAATGCCACAGAAGTAAGGGAAAACAAAGTCTAAGGAATGAATACCATCTATCGTACATTCTTTCTACCGTCGAGGCAAAACTTTGCAACCATCAGCTCAAGACTAGTTTCGAGCATCTCCTGTAGGGTCCGACAACACGTGCTCCTCTGGTACCTCTCTGAATATAACTCCTGTGGCGGCAATCAAGTCTGGATCTTCCATCTGTGGGGGAAGGGAAAAGGAAGGGGTGAGAACCTATATGATTCCCAATAAGGTGATCGTGAAAGTGTATCTTTCTTGTGAAGCCTAGAGTTTTGGTTCTATCGTAATAACTCGCTTACTAAGTCTCTCAGCTACTTCCGTATTTCTTGGCATCTTTCTTTGGGATGAATGCCGTTCTCACGCTATTCTCTATGACTATTATTCTTAACTCTATTATCTTATTCTAAGCTTTGAGAAAGTTACGTCATAATCTTAAAATACAGACAAGAATTAGAAAATAGAGAATTAACAAGAAGCAGATGGCACATTGCAGAAAGAATGAACAGTAAACAATCACAATCAAATGTGCAAACAATTTATGATGCAAGCCTATTCCTAGTGTAGGCCATGAGCTCATGCGTTGGTTGTCTACCCGCAACCCGATGTTACTCGGAGTGAACCCCGAATATGGTCCCTTTACTGTGTCAATTAGACACCTTGGTATCACGGTTATCCGTGTCAATTAGGCCTCATTATAATAACATTTTAATGTGTATCACAGTAAGGAACAGTGCTATCCATTAGACGAACATTTCCGCATTAGCAATCTCAGGCTATCAGTTAGGCAGACACTTTCGCATTAGCAATTTGGCACAAATGCCCATTCAACATACAATATGCTATCAGTTAGGCAGACATTCACGCATTAACAATCATAGGCTATCAGTCAGGCGGGCACCTCTACATTAGCAGTTTGGCACAAAGGCCAAGTCAAATAAATAACCTTCAACTATCCTTTTCATTCATTGTTTTTTATTTCCTGTCTTTTCATCATGCCTCTGCATCACCTTATAAATATACATACCTCTGCATCACCACATAACTAAGCATACATCCACATCACCATATTACTAAACATACCTCCGCATCACCCTTTTAACTTTAACCTTCTTCGGGGTAACTTGCATTCTTATTCATTTCTTAGCTTGTTTAGCCTAATACCTTTTTGGCAACCGGTTTTCTATCTAACAATTAATATCACAAACAAACTCAGATTTACGTAAACTTTATGTCCACATGTTTGTATTGAACTCAAGTTTCTAAAGAACTAAAAATCATATTTTTTGGGGCAGTCTATCTCCAGCTATTGAGAAAAACCCGAGACTGTTATTCTTGGTTTGTTGGAACAGCACCTTGCTGTCTTGTGTGGTTTTTATCTTGTGAAAGCTTACGTACGGACTATCTCTCTTATCAAAGTAACGCTAGAGATCCTAACGTTTACTTTGAATTAGATTCTACTGTATTTGGATTAGAATTGGATTTTATACAAGGTTTTAAAATTCTGCTACTGCACTTGTAAAGATTCAGAAAAACAGCAAGTAGTAGTGTTTTTATAAAATCCAATATAATTTCAATTCTAATCCGTTGCTTCTAAATTTTGAGTATATTACACTCAACTTTTCTAAGTTTCAGAACAAACAAGTTTTAAGTTCATATCACTTCATTTGATTAATTAATTCTCAATTGGAAGTAATGCCTTGTTTTCATATATCAGTTCAGAATTTCCAGCAAGCAACCTAGCTTCCAAGTGACTTAATTAAGTCTACAAAATAGATATGAACATGAAATTTGTACTCAATTAAAGTGAAGATACAGATCTTCAAAACCCATTTAGTAGCAACTTAAAATGTTACGTAAAACAAAAGTTTCAGTGGTTTGAAATTGACGTTGCAGAACCAGAAAACCAGAAAAATTATGCTGCAGCTACTGTTTTCAAAAATTCATATCATTTAAACCACTTGGCCAAATCCCTTGAAATTTTATGGCACATTCAAGACACACTTAAGTTTTACAGAAAAATAATTTCTTCCAAAAAGGTGGTCCAGACTATTACAGAAAAATAATAATTTCTTCCAAAAATAATTTCTGCATCAAGTGATTCCAACAACCTCACATACCAAATCTTATATTTAAGCCTAAAATTCCTCTAAAACCATAATTCCAACTTTGTTGTGACTAACCAAAGTTGCTAGAGTGATTAGCACAGTCCCAAAAATCCAGAGTCAATATTTTCCAAGTTTTCAAGTGCTTATACACAAGTGAACATTCATTTTTCTGCATCATGTTAAAAACAGAATTTCCACATGCACTTTTTATCATTCAATCACATAA
Source organism: Arachis duranensis (assembly GCF_000817695.3). NCBI lineage: Eukaryota > Viridiplantae > Streptophyta > Magnoliopsida > Fabales > Fabaceae > Arachis > Arachis duranensis. Next base: position 94,940,919 of record NC_029774.3, on the reverse strand, counting down.
TAAATCATCATTCATCATCATTCAACTGGGTTTAGTTATAACAGAACCCATCTCAAGCACAACAGCTTATACTACCAACTAATTCAATCATAAAACATGGCCTTTAGCCTTCAAGTAAATTCTGCACATAGCAACATAAAACCGCAAGTAACATTATCAAACCTACAATTCACCAACAGTACCATCAATCAGTCACAAACATATCCTTCTAAACATTCAAACCCTTACCTCTTTTGAAGTTCAAAATTCTGTTTATGCTTCTTCGTTGAATTAGAGATCCTAACCACACGAAATTGAAGCTTCGGTCACTCCCCCTACGAACAAGTGGCCGATCCAAGTTTGAGCAAGAGAAGAGTTATCACTCCTCTTTTACTTATGGTTACCACTGTTCTAGCAGAAATTGAAATTAGAATGGCAGAAATGGAACAAGGAGAAAGAACAGAATTTCTTTCTTTGAATTTGAAGAAGAAGAAGAGAAACAGAGTTGTTGGTTCTCACCCAGCAAGGATGCTTCAAAGATTCAAAATGATGAGGAATGCAGTCTATCTTCTTGCTTTGGATGGCTCCTTCCTTCTCCCTCAGCTTCATTTCATTCTTTTCTCTGTTCTTTCTTCCATTTGTGCGTGTTTTAATTTTGAAGAGGATGAAAAGCACTGGGTTCATTAAATAGAAGAAGAGGAGGTGGGATGAGACGGTGCAGAGGTTTTGTTGGTTTCTTCTCAATAAAACACATAAGGATGAGCATTTAATGGAAGAGCTAACCAAGAGGTGGAACTGTGGTTGGGGCTCCTTCTCAGGTTTGGTCATCAGAGGTAGAAGAAGTAAGAAAATTAAGGCTAATCATAGTTAAGTTCTTCTGATGATGGGATTTTGACTCTGGTTCGGCTGAACCAAGAGAAAGAAAGCGGTTTAATGTGTGTTGGTTCATAGTTAACTAAACCTAATGATATATCTATACTGTTCTTTTCACTTGTCAAGTCTAAATCCGCCTTATTATTTTATAATGAGGTGATTTTCAGATATTTATCGAATTTCTCATCACAGAATTTTTGAGAATAACTCTATGGAGAATTGACGTGTTATAAATGCTCACTTTACTACTAAAGACGAGATGTTTTGGATAATCCAACTCTCTCCATGAAATTGGTTTAGTAGTCTTGCCTACTTAATTATTACACGTCTTAATATTTCATGTCCTGATTATGTTGTTATATAAATTTATCAATCCCTCGTAGTACTTATTATGCTGTTGTTTTTCAGATTTTTTGCTATATTAAAAACACTATGTTTCATGTTTTTATTTTTCTACTCATTCTTCTCTTATTCTTCAAGCATATTCTGATACTGATTGGGCCAATGACCTTAATAATTGTCATTATACTTATGGCTACTATTTATGTTTTGGTGACTTTCTTATCTCATGGCGTGTCAAAAAATAGAGTTTTACTGCTTGATCAAGCACCAAAGCTGAGTATCATGCTCACCACACTTATGAATTAATCTTGATTCATTGACTTGTTGAAGACATGAGGACTCTTCTGCCTTCACAATTGATTTTTATTGTGACAACTGAATTACTATTTATATTGCTCATCATAATGCTAGATTTTGAAATCTTATGGCCAAACTCAACATAATTTCATTAGCTTCCACTTAAGTTTAATTGGGAATGTTAGGAGATATCAGGACATTTATATATTAGTTATATTGATATTCTTGTTAATAATAAGATACTAGGTATTATTATCTGATGAAAAATAATTTAAAGTCTTGGTTTATCCTCGTAATTATCCTCTTAGTTTCTAAATAAAGAAAGTTGTTAACTTTTTTTACCTGTTTTATGCTTTTAAAAAATAACATTTATATTTGATTTTTCTTTAAACTCTTTTAAGCTATGAAGCATAGACACTTTGTTGAGTTGTCATCTCTGCATGTCGGACACGTTTTAAATATGAAACCCATCGACACTTGTCTAACACACATGTCTACTGTGTCCAAATGTGTCTTAATAAAAAAAATTCTCCAGACACAAACAGACACACCTAAATACAATCACATGCTAATGTATCCAACCTTATTCTTAACATGTATTCTTAAAATAAATTTAGAAATAGCAAGGTTGCGAGAATCAGACAGATCAATAAACCGGTGAGGTGACTGATTCACTGATTTAATGGTTCAACCGGGATTCGACCGATTAATTAAATATTAAATAAAATTATTAAAAATTTACTATATAATTTTAAATATTTAAATTTCAATAAAATTTAACCTAATAAAATTTAAAATTTAAAATTTAAATTTATAACCTAATAATAATAAATAACAAACAAATTAGTAATAACTACTAACCATTGAATTTGCAAACATAATCATAATTTAAATTTAAATTTGAAATCAAACAAACAGACTATGAAATCAAATTGCAGTAACAAATTAAAAACATAACAAACTCATAATTTAAAACTTACAAATACGAAATCACAAAAATCTGATTAATTTATTTAATTAACAAAATAAAAAAACTAAAAACCAGAAGATAGCAGCACCCAATAAAGATCAAATGCAGAAGGCAGCAATGAAAAAACAACAATTAACCCAGACAAACAAGCAACAATCAACATAATCAAATCCAAAAAAACAGCAATTAACTCCCAAAAATGAAAACTGAAGCAGGGTAGGGATCTGCTTACAAACTCAGAAATTCATAAACTCAAGCTAAGCAGAAATTAGCAAACTCAGAATCAGAAATCAGAAACCAAATAAAGTACTAAAACAAGCAAAAGTAAATTGAAGATCGGCGGCAAAGGAGGAATCCAAGTGACGGCGATGGAAGAGGGAAAGTGAGCTCGGGCACAGAGGGGATTGAAGACAGGCTTGACGCGCAAGAGAGAGGGATTGACGATGAGGACGGACCGATGGAAACACGATTTCAAGGTGGCCAGCGACGACGAAGACAGAGGCGGTGACATCAACAGCGAGCATATCTGGCGACGTGAGGTGAAGCGATCCAGGAGAAGAGAATCGCGATGGCGGGGCTCGACGCTGGCTGAGGAGAAGAGTTCGTCGGTGACGGCGGCGCTGGTCGCCAGCTGCTGCTGCTGGCGGTCTGGGAGAAAGAGAGCGGCTAGGGTTTTGTGTGGAGATCAGAGATAGACAGAGAGGGGCTGGGTGGTGACTGGGTTGTGGGTGTGTGCGAAAGAGAAGGGAAGGGTTTTATATATATTTTTTATTTTTTAAATTAAAAATCGGTAAAAAATTATCCGGTTCAAACGGTTCACCGATTAATTGCCGGTTTGACTGGTTTTCATTGGTTTTTTGCCAGACAATTTTTTACTTCAACCGAATTGGCTAGGAAACCGGTTTTCGGTTAACCAGTTGAACCGGCCAGTCCAGTTCGATTTTCAGAACACTGAAAAATAGTATATATTATTATTTATTAAAATAAAAATTATTTTAAATATTTTATATAATTAAAACAAGATATTAAAATAATTAAAAAATTAGTTTATGTTTTAATATCAATAAAATATCAAAATATCATTATAATTTATCTAAAAATTATCTTATATTTTATATATATGCGTGTCTCGTGTTATGTTGTGTCCCGTATCCGTGTCCGTATCAGTGTTCGTACATCATAAGTTTTTAAACTTTAGGTGCACAATTAAAAGCATAAATTAGGATTTTTTAACTTTACTCTTATTTGATTATTTTTTATTTGTTCATCACCTTTAATTAATAGCTGGTACAAAATCTTTTATTTAATATTTTCTCTTGCGTTCTAATTGTGTAGTTGAATTTATAGTCTAATAATTACATTATTTTGCAAATTACTTAAATAAATAAAATGGAGTTAAATATTATCCAATTGTAACTTTTGTAAAAAATTTACATTTCAGTCCTCTTTCGTTTCTATGTAATTTGTTAGAGATTTCTATAAATTACATAATTTAACATAATTCGCGATAACCTATAATGAATTGCCACATTTAAGTATTTAAGTGTTTGAGCATGATCCATGTGAGGGTACGAATTAAAGTAGTTCATTATTTATTGCCACAAATTACATGTATACAGAAAACTGTAGGAGGCAGCCATAAATTATGTGCAACTGGGGAGAGATTTCATCTCCTTCCATTTTCATCAAAAACCTATAAGTTCGTTTGATCCGACGATAAACCATCCATTTTCATCTCCTTCCAAAACATCACTCGAGAGATTTCAAAAGCATACAATGCAAGTATCACATAAAGGTAGGCCATAGACGAAGCAGATCTAATCATCTTTATAATTTGTTGGAAAGACTTTTGAATTAAATTTACATGTAATTCATGATAGTTTGTTGGCCACACTACCAAGTGTTGGTTAGTTTGAATTGTTTTTCTCTTTAGTTTAAAAGTATTCTTTTAAAAAATAAAGTACTTTTATTCAATTTTAAATTTATTTGGATATATTTTTTTTAAAAAATAGTTATTTAAAAAATAAATTTTTTTTAAAAGCTAACAATACATTACTTTAAAAAAATTAAAAATAAAAAATATTTTTAATACTTAAAACTTTTTTTGAAAAAAAGGCCTATCCAGATGTGAAATAGTTTTTATCTTTTAAAATTTAAAAAAAAATGAAAAAATAAATATTTTTTTAAAAACCAACCCAAACTAACCTTAAGCTCCATAGTGATCCCTAGTAATTCGTTTTGCCCTCCTACATATTATGGGAAGTGGATCCTTTCCAGTGGAAAAAAAACTAGATGGTATCCAGTGGAAGATCTCACTCTTCATTGTATTCTCTCTCTCATTTATTTTTAGTCCCATTTGTAGAATTAAAGGTGGAAAATTACACTTTATTCTCCTTTGTGATAAAAAAAATAGAGAGGATCCATTTTCAATATGTGTTTAGTTACTTCTAATATAATTTGTTTTAGGGTAAAGTATATTTTTTCTCTCTGAAATTTGGTAAAAATTTTAAAAATATTTATAAGTTTTATTTTGTTTTAATTGTATTCCAAAAAATTTTTATTTGCATCAAATATACTTCTGACGGCTATTTTTTCAAAAAATTTAAGACCAATTTAACAATAATTTCATAAGATCAATCCTCAATACAATTAAATTAAGCATAATTTTTATACATTATTGTTAAATTGGTTTTAAATTTTTTAAAAATTTAGTTATCAGAAATATATTTAATACTAATAAAAAATTTTTAAGACCAAATTAAAATAAAATAAAACTTAAAAATATTTTTAAAATTTTTGACAAATTTTAAAAACAAAAAAACATAATGTATCCGTATTTTATATATCTTACAGTGAATTATGTACTTGTAGCAAATTATATAAAAGTCATTCAAGACAAAAATGTTTGCAATTTATGATTAGGACAATCGGATAATTTGATCTCAAATTATTTTATTCATGCAGTTTTTTTATATTTATTTAAATTTAATATTATATTATGTTATACTTTTTAGATAATACAAACGATACATGAATTTTTATTTTGAGATAAAAATTTGTGCGTCTGTGTCTATAATTAATTTTTTTTCTTATATTTGGTATCGTTATATTTTCTAAAAAATAAAATCATGGAAATTTTTTTAAATAAATAATTTCATATAAAAATAGGAGAGATTTTATTATAATTATTTTTCAAAAGTAAAAATTATTGAGTCACTTAATCCATGTAACTTTCGTAAAAAATTTCGCACGTTTTCGAAGAGTTACAGTACCCTATTCAATATGAGGAGGACGTGTTGGAGCAGTGTCTGCATGCAGAGGACACGTCCTTTCTCCAAGAATAAGCAAGGTAGGGTTGAAGTTCTTTAATTTGAGCTCAACCCTCTCCCAGCATTCATTTAATGAAGGTCATTTAGGAGAAGAGAGAGATATTGGGGAGGAAATCTCCGAAAAAAAAAAGGAGGAGAGTTAGTGTTAAGAAAAAAGAGTGATTTCATATATAAAAAAAATATATTATAAGTTTGTATTAATTAAAAATAATTCATGATTATACAGATCCTAAAGAACATATTAGCAATTACTTGGATCATTTAGTTTATGTAAGTTGATAAATTTTATTTTTTTATGTATTTAATTTTTTCAAATTATAGTTAATATTATTTTTGTTATTATTAGTATCATATATTAAACTATTTTAGGATAATATTTTTGTTTGTTCAGTATAATATTATTTTATTTTATATAAATGTGAATATATAATTTTTTGATTTTTTTGTTATAATGTGATTATTTTTTATGCATTTAATAGATAGTTTAAATATTGATAAATAAATAAATGTTATTNTTTTTTCTTGTATTTTAATAAATATTTGTATTTATTTATTTTAATATTTAAATAAATAAGTGTTTTTATTTATGATTAGTAATCAAAATATTTATATTGATGTAAATTAGTATAATTAATAAATAATTATTTATTATAATCTTCATTCATTTAAATTAATAAACATATTTAATGAATAAATATATTTTTGTTATATCAGTATAACATGAATTTTATTTGCCAATTACCTCCAAAATAATTTACTATTACCCGGATTGACTCATGTCGGTCTGAGATTATACTCACGCCGTCTTTTCTAACATGTCTTCGTACATTACTGAAAAAAAAAGTGTTACACATCAGCGGTCTCTCCCTCCACGAGAGCAAAAATAATAGGTACATTATTTTAGTTCCCATCTTGTGCAACAACAACCAAAAGTGCACCTTTGTATTTTTCGTAAAGGTATATGTCGTCAACATGAATCAGATGCTTGCAATGCTTGAACGCTCTAATACATGGATTGAAATTCTAAAATACACGGTGAAATATCTTGATATCGTCTGCCTCCTCACTCTTGTTGTACAGGGTCATTTTTTTATTTGGACAATTGAGCCATGCATCTTCCGAACTATGACAGAGAACCACCATGACAAAGTTTGGTAAGAATCTTTCCAACCATCGAAAACTTTGGCTATAAACTTCTACTTTGCCAACCAAGCCTTTTGGTAACTGATGGTGTAGTTGAACCTTGATTGAACTTCTGCAATTATAGATTTTAGGAGTGTAATTGGTTCAATTTGGTTCGATTTTGGACCGAAAATCAACCGAATCGACCTGTTCGGTTTTACAACAATGCCAACCGTTCGGTTGGCTATTTTTTGGACAACCGAATCGAACCGAACTGAACCAATAGCGATTTAGTTCGGTCGGTTTTTTTGGTGTTTTTAAACCTAATAATCAGAATTAAATCATCATAAAATGAAGTTTAAAACCGTCAATAAACTAGAATAACAAGAGTATATGACATCCAAATTCAATACAAACTTGTCCCAACAATTAAACATAAGACAAAGATAATTAAAAATGTCTAGCAAACAACAAAAACAAACACACTTAAAAAACTGAAACAGTCACTTTAAACCAAATAAAAACCAAAATAGCCACCATGCTTAATTTGAATCCACACCAGACGCATCATCATCTTCTCGAGTTGGTGCAATTTCTACAAATACAAAACAAAGTAATCAATATAGATTATAAACATAAACATAATATAGATTATAAATTATAAACATAAACTGTGAAAGGAACTTCAAACTTCTTTTTTGCATAACTAATTCAAGTTTTTCAAACTCCTCAATAAGCTCCTCAAAATCAGTTGCTATTGGAGAAGCACGAAGCCAATTTTGTGTGCAAATCAATGCCTCAACTGTCTTTGGAGTTAAAGAACTCCTATAGTTGTTAAGCACTCTTCCACCGGTGCTAAAAGCTTATTCTGAAGTAACAGTCGTGACTGGCATTGCTAAGACATCTCTAAGTATTTGGGATAAGATAGGATACTTGCTAGAATTTACCTTCCACCAATTCAAAATGTCAAAAGAATTTTGATCACGAGGCTTCTCTAAACCATCCATCAAATACAAATCCACCTCATTCTTGTTGATGATCTCATGAAAATGCATCTCCTTGAAAAAATCACCAGCCATGTCGCCAACAGGTACTCCCACATTTGATGCACCATCTATTGTTGCTGAAGTAAAAGATCTATCCCCATTCAAACATCTTGGAGAAGGTCTCTTTCACTTTTGTACACAAAAAATCAGCATCATCCTTATCATATAGCTTTTCAAAGCTAAAGTTCACAAACTTCAACTCGTATCTAGGATCAAGAACCACAACAACAAAATAATCATATTAATGTTTTTTATGTTACCCCAGTACTTGTCATACTTAAGTTTCATCCTCTCAGCCATACTCCCAAGTAATGGATCTCGACTACCACAAGAAGCCTTGAACACTCGCAATATTTTACAAAACTCATGAAAATATTGAGAAGAAGTCACAAGCAAACTACCGGACACGCTCTTTGTCACATCATGCAAAGTTTTCAAGAATTCCATAAAGTGTTTTGCATTGTCCCAATCAAGATTCCTCGGAATACCACCTTGCATTAAAGCATATACTGCATCTCTCTCCCCTAACCTTTTGAAATTTTTGAACCTATTCATGCGACAATAATTAGACAAGTGTATCTTAGATAAGATATTGCAATATCATTAGAACTAGCATTATCAATAGTAATTGTGAACACTTTAGATATCCCCCACCCCAAAAGACATCTCTCAATTTTTCTACCAATTCTTTCTCCTTTGTGATTTTTAATAAGACAAAAATTGATAACCCTCTTTTAAAATTTCTAATCATGATCAATGTAATGAGCAGTAAGACACATATAATTCAGATTTTGCACAAAAGTCCAACAATCAGTAGTTAAACAGTAATCCTTCCCAGAAGTAGAATCGTAGGTTGCACAATACTCATATAGAATCTGAATTCCTCCCCCTCAACAAACTTGAATGGTACCTCATCAATAATTATCATCCTAGCAAGGACTTTTCTACACATTTAAGCATCAAAAGTAACTGCAGTAAATACCCCTTTACCCTCTTGATTTTGTTGAAAGGTAAGAATTGTTTGACTAGGATCACCTGAGTCCCTAGAAAACTTTTTACATTGATTCAACAAATGATTTTGCATATTAGTTATACCATTTCTATGAGAATCATATGCATATGATGCTCCATACCAATTACATTTAGCCCTAGGATGTGATGGCTTGGACTTAGATCCTTTTGTAAAGTGTTCCGAAGTCCAAGATCTAGGTCTGGAAGGTTTTTTGTTATCTTTATTGGGATCATCCTTGCCATCCTCTTCATCAGTTTTCACAGTGCTTGGAGTTGGATTTGTAGGAGTTGCTCCCGGAGTTGCACCCACATTAGTTGAATTAACCTTCCTCTTCTTTGATTTAGGATGGGGCGGGGGTTTGATCTGCACATCGCTGTCCGTTGAAGTACGTACTACGGACTCAACATTTTCACCTCCAACTTCAGGCCTCGGTTCATTGGGCTGTTCATTGCTTGTTGGCTGAAAAACCACTTTCCAGCATTTATGCAACAGCAACAAATTACAAAACGTACTAAGTTCAAAACACAGTAGTAAAAGCAAAATAAAGCAACAGCAACAACAACATACTAGGTTATTAAAGCAACAATAACATTTTAAAGCAACAGCAATATATAAAGATAAAAACAATCAAAGGCTATAAAAACAATCATAATGGAAATACTATTTGGTTAGTTAAAATAAAGTTGGGAATAGTATATAATGATTAATCTTATAGTGAATATAAAAAATATTTGTGAGTTTTCCAAATATAGTATGCATAAGATGTGTTCTTAAGTTAACAAAACTATTTTTAGTATTAATAAATTTAAAGAATATTTTTATCGAACAGCTTAATAATTTATAGTTCTTTTATGTGTTCTTAATATATTGTTTTTTCTTATGAAAAAAAAGATAAACACAACTAAAAAGATAAATTCTTCCTAAACTTTTACAGAAAATATTTATCATTTGTACTCTCTCCATTTCAAACTTCATCTCAATAGATTCTTAAATATTCTTTTTGTCATATAATATTTTTGGCATAAATTATGTCTAACTTGCTCTCCATTTTAATACATTTCAAGACTTTTTGACATATAATATTTTTGATATAAATAAAATTATTTGTGAGATCAGCTTCCAAGATGCCAAAAAACACATTCATTCACCATAAGATACTAAATAAAATAAAATAAAAACATGTATAGAAAATGCAATGCATTCTTTTAGCAGTAGAATGAAAATTTCTCCATGATGTATGTATGTGAGTGGCAAATCTTATCACAAAGGTTGGATTTTGTTGCCAAATTCCTACCAAGTACCGATAGACATGCATGAACAACCTTATGACAATGAATTTTTATGAGAGCAATAAGAATAGACCAGCAACAAGAAATCTCATAAATTGCAACAAATTGTGAAAAAACCAAGTTACTAACCTTAGAAGAAAAAATTGAGTTGTAGGAGAGGGCTCGGACTAAGGGTTTGTTCGACGACGGAAAAGAACGGCTCAGACGAATATCGATGACGGCGTGAAGACTATGGTTAGATGATGGCGCGATGGAGATCGACGAAGTCCTTCATTGTCACGATGGACGACTTGCGACTGAACTCTAAAGGATGGCGGTAGCTCTCTGGCTCACTGGCTCTCTCAGGCTCTTATTCTCTCAGAGTGTCAGGCATGGAGGAGAAAGAGGGAAGTGAGTTTACTGAAGCTTTGTGCTGGGGGGTTGTGTGTGGCTGTGGTGAGTGGTGAGTGGTAAGTTAGGAATTTGGGGTTTTGGTTATTAGGTTAAAGGGCAAACTTGTAAAAATGAGTATTTCTGAACCCATTATTCGGTTCAGTTCGGTTCGATTTTTGTTGAGCCAACTGAAAACCGAACCGAACCGATCTGCTTAATTCGAAAAAACAAAAAAAACTGGTTTTTTTGGTTTTTTATTCGGTTGTTGTAAATTTTGGTATAGTTTTGCGATAAATTTTGGTCTGGTTCGGTAACTTACACCCCTAATAGATTTCACCTTGATGGATGGGTCGGTCTCAACTAATGACCTTATAGTCTCAGCAACTATATCCGAGTCCAGTTTGGAATGATCTTGTGAAAACATTCCTATAGTGAATGTGTGCCTACGGTTGTATCTGCGTATCTCCCAATATAAGACTCCGGATTTTTGTATGTTAAATAATAAGTTATTTACGATTTATTATATCTAATCAAGATTATTTTTTTCAGAGATTTTTATATTATTTGAGTAATTTATTATTTATGATTTAAAACTTTAGAAATTAAAAGATAAGCAGAATTTTATATGCCTTAATTTGAGTGTTTAGATTTTTAATCTTACTTTATGAATTAAAAAATTAATTAATTTAATTATCTTTAATTCTTGAATTAGAATACTATTTGAAAAATAATATACAAGTTGATGAATAAATGATATTTTTATATATATTTATTGTTTGATTAAAATTGATTTTTAATTACTGCTTTACCCTATTTTTATTAGAAATTACAAAATCATCCTTATACCTACTTATGCATGAGCATCTTAAGTACTTTTCATTAGCATTTCTTATAGAAAAGTTGTGACTTTTCCTTAATAATTATATGATTTTCAAAACTTTTCTATTAGTACTTTGATTTCCTTAGTTTCATGATTCTTGTAGGAAATTGTTAGAAAAGGAGAAGAAAAAGAACAAGGAAGAACCAAAAACTAAAGAAAAGTGCAAAGAAAATTCATGGATGCTGTTAATCATGACCTCTTCACAGTCCAATGAGCATAACTTGAGCTATAGAGATCTAATTGACACGGTTTTAGGAGCATGAAAAAGCTAACTTTCAGAGATTTCCAACTATATCCAATAGTTTATACTTTTTCTCTGGCATCATGGCGCTAAATGCCACAACATTGGCATTTAGCACCAAACCGCGTCCAGCAGCAATTCTTCTCGGGACTCCCAGCGTTTAGCACCCGACAAGCAGCAAGGAAGTGCAAAATTGTATAAAAAGAGGCACTAAATGCCACCAAAGTGGTGCTAAATGCCTATAACAGCCCCAGACTCGAGAAATCTTCGTAATTAATGAAGATTTGAAGTCATCAAGCTTAAATTACAAGGAAGATCACTAGTTAGTCGAAGATTAAGAAAAAATTTGATTTAATTATTTAGTTTTGATTTAGTTTGAATTTGAATGATTAGATTTTATTTTGTTTTTATTTAGTTTGAATTTGAATTCTAGGTTTAGTCTTAGAGGTTTTACTATAAAAGGGGACTTCCTTCCTCCCTAACCGCACACTCACTCTCCTACTCTTCCATCTTATATTCCTCATTAGTTTTAGGTTTTACATTAGATTAGAATTTAAAATTTTCTTCACCATGGGCAACTAATCCTCTATTGTTAAGGTTAGGAGCTCTATTTACTTTGATGGATTAATAATTATTTGTTCTTCTACTCTTAATTGATATTTTTATTATTGTTTAAGAATTGGTTTCATTCTTTATCTTAAGAATTAGTGATTATTGGGAAATAACTCTAATTCTACTTGAATTCCATTTGAGTCTTGGAAATGTTATATCAGTAGAATTACAGCTTGAAACCAATTCTCATAATTCCTAATTTCCTGGACTTAATGTAGTATGTGACATATAATTGCATTATGCTTTTGAATTCTTAGGGTTGTGTAGTTTATAAATTAAAATTTGAACTTCACTCTCTAATGCAATTGAGTGATCAAGGAATTGACGGTTGGTTGCACTAGAGAAGATTGGATTGCCTTGGAATAGGAATTTAATCACTTGGAGTTTGCCATAAATATAATCTTTGCATGATCAAGGTGGTTGACATTGAATATTAATTCGGCAATTTAAATATCTCCGACACCTTAACTATCTTTATCATATCATTCTCTTCACTAATTTTAGTTTGCTTTTATTTAATTGTCTGTTTTTACGTTATTTGCTATTGAAACCCTAAATTTTGATTGTCTAACTAGAATAATCAATTGACTATTATTTGCTTAATCTGTTAATCCTCATGGCATTGATACTCACTAACCTGAGTTTATTACTTGGTACGACCCAGTACACTTGTCGGTAAGTTGTGGATTACAAATTTCACACCAAGTTTTTGGCGCCGTTGCCGGGGATTAATTGTGATTAACAACTACTAGTTGATTAATTACCTAGATTAGACACTTTTTTGTTTTCTCTTCATAAAAAATAAATAAAAATTTATTTCTTTCTATTCTTTCTCCTTTTTCTCTCTTTTTACCATATGGTGCGTTTGATTCGGTTGTGTTTTGTGCTAAGAAAAATAATAGAGAGAAATCACATGGGTTACTACTCACACTCAAAGAATGATTCATATTACTATAGATCGAGGAACTATCCAGATTTTGGTTAAAAATGTCAAGGCCAAGGAAACTAGAGTGCTCCATATTCCATCTATCAAGAATTACGATCTCCTTATTCATACAAAGAACCATCATTTCTCAATTCATACCAAGAGCCATTATCTCCATACTCATATTAGGAGCCATCCTCCAATTATTCATATCAAGAACCACCATCTCTCTATTCATATCAAGGACCCTCATCTTTTTATTCATATCAAGAACCATCATCTCCTTATTCATATCAAGAACTATCAGCTCTTGATCTTGCCATGAAAGAATTAAGAAATACTACTCAAAGTTGCATACATGATATAAAAATGAGTGTTAAAAAATAGAGAAATATGTGAAGTTAATTACCAAGCATTTGGCAGAGGAACGAACAAACTCCCACCTACGAGAAGCAATATAAGATCCTACAAAAGAATGTGAGAGAGTTAATCAAAGGAGTTCATACTCTAATGAATTAGAGAATTCTCCACCCTCACACATGGAAGAAGATGAAGATGCACAAACAAAAGAGGAAGCCATGCACACTCTATACTTGCATATTCCAATAATTAAGGAGGAAGCTATACAAGTCCCTTTAAATCTATGTATGCAAGCTTCCGGGAGGAAAAATCTGAATGCACCACCCACATCTGAATGCACCACCCACATTCGAATTGAAGTCTTCTCCTCAACACTTGAATATGTTTTCATTGGTCCTAGTGAATCAGAGAGTAGTATGGGGGTTACTTTTTAGTGGGTATCCTTTTTCTTTTCATGTCCATTGAAGTAATTTCTCTTAACCAACTGGAAGAAGAGGAAGAAAATGCAAGAACTAACCATCAAGCTAGTAACATTAAAGAAGCGCTTGTTGGGAGGCAACCTAACGTTAGGTAATTTTTTTCATTTTATTTCTTTGCTTCATGCTGGATATGTATTTCATGGATTAAGTTTGGTGTTGTTACACCAACATGATGCTTGTATTTCATTGGGTACTTAGTCAAGCTTTTCATTGATTGTGTCACACTAAGTTTGGTGTTCTCACACCAAGTTTGGTGTTGCCACACTTCACCCATGCAAGGTCCACTCCCCCATGACAATACATTAGCAACATGTTTATTTTGTCTTTTCTTTCATTTTATTTTTAATTTTATTTCTTTTATTTGAATGAGCTTCTGCCTTGCTTTCTTATATCCACTAAACAATCATGATTATTCCTATTTCCATCACCATTATTTTTTTGTTGCTTGAGAATAAGCAATCATTCTAAGTTTGGTGTTGGTGGCTATGCATTACATAGCCTAAAAGGATAATGACGGCAATGAGAATTAAAGTTGTTGACTTCTATTTGTTTTCTTCCTTTTTAATTATATTCATATGTTATCTTATTATATCCTATATGATGCATTTATGAGTCTTGTTAGTCAAGTGCATATCATTACTTGTCCATCACAACATGACAATTATAATTGTGCTTGCTCCTAAATTTAGGTAAGGATCATTTGCCAAGAATGAACAAAAAGAAAAAGGGATTGATCATAAAGAGCATGACAATGTGAGTTTGGAAGGCCAAACTAAATAAGAATATTCAATACAAGCTGAGTCAAATTGCTTGAGGCCTTAGTCTAGTGGACTATTATGGGATCTTTACACTTGACAAAGCCTTGAAGGAGCAACATGTAATGAAACCAAAAAAAAAGAGAAAAAAAAGAAAAGGGGTTGAAGAGAAGCCAAAGGCTCTGAGTACCACTGAATAAGAATATTGAAAGAAAAATAAGCTCAAAGAGCTCCCTAATTATGTGCTTGTAGTATTTCTGTGTCGAGCAAAACTTGAGACAAAACATTTAGAGTCATGGCTAGGCTCAAGGTGCAAAGCACCCAATGAAAATAAACTATGAAAATAAAGTAAATAAGCTTGCTTCAAGGTGATGATTCAAGGAAAGATTCTATAATCTAATCCGGACAAAGGTCTTAAAAGATTATAACCAATTGTGTTGAATTGTGCATAAGTGAAATGGCAAACTAATCAAATTTGGATTGCAACCAATCCTCCTTGGTGTTATGATATGTGAGGATCTTAAGCACTTTTCATTAGCATTTCTTATAGAAAAGTTGTGACTTTTGCTTAATAATTATATGATTTCAAGGCTTTTCTTAGTACTTTGATTTTCTTGGTTTCATAATTCTTGTAGGAAAATGTTAGAAAAAGAGAAGCAAAAGAACAATGAAGAACCAAGAATTAAAGACAAGTGTAAAGAGAATTCGTGGATGCTGTCAACACTGAATCTTCACACCCCAATGAGAATAACTTGCGCTATAGAGATCCAATAGACACAGTTTTAGAAGCATGAGAAAGCTAATTTTTAGAGCTTTTCAACAATATATAATAGTCTATGATTTTTCTTTGGCATCATGGCGCTAAACACCGCGACATTGGCATTTAAAGCTAAACCGCATCCTGCAGCAATTCTTCCCGGGACTCCCGGCGCTAAACGCCACTCCTTCGGCATTTAGCACCCGACAAGTAGCAAGAAAGTGCAGAATTATGTAAAAAGAGGTGCCAAACACCTACAATAGCCCGAGACCTGAGAAATTTTCGTAATTAATGAAGATTTGAAGATACCAAGCTTAAATTATAAGGAAGATCACTAGTTAGTCAAAGATTCATTAAGAAAATATTTGATTTGATTAGATTAGATTTTGTTTTGATTTAGTTTAAATTTGAATGATTAAATTTGATTTTGTTTTTATTTAGTTTGAACTTGAATTCTAAGTTTAGTCTTAGAGGTTTTACTATAAAAAGGGGACTTCCTTCCTCCCCAACCGTACACTCACTCTCCCACCCTTCCATCTTATATTCCTCATTAGTTTTAGGTTTTACATTAGATTAGAATTTGAAATTTTCTTCACATGGACAACTAATCTTCCATTGTTAAGGTTAGGAGCTCTATTTACTTTGATAGATTAATAATTATTTGTTCTTCTACTCTTAATTAATGTTTTTATTATTGTTTAAGAATTGATTTCGTTCTTCATCCTAAAAATTAATGATTATGAATTCTATTTGAGTCTTGAAAAAGTTATATCATTAAAATTATAGCATGAAATCAATCTATGATAATTCCTAATTGTCTAGACTTAATGTAGTATGTGACATATAACTGCATTATGCTTTTGGGTTCTTAGGGTTGTGTGGTTTATAAATCAGAATTTGAACTTCGCCCTCTAATGCAATTGAGTGATCAAGGGATTGACGGTTGGTTGCATTAGAGGAGATTGAATTGCCTAGGAATTAGGGGCGGAACTAGATAAAATATTAGAGGGGGGCAAAAAATATTTACACAATAAAATAAGACTAAAATAAAATTTTAAGGGGGGCTAAACTGAAATTTAGATATAATTTACATGTAAAAAATTATGTATGTAGCTCCGCCCCTGCTAGGAATAGGAATTTAATCACTTGGGGTTTGTCATAAACATAATCTTTGCATGATCAAGGTAGTTGACATTGAATATTAATCCATAAATTTAAATATCTCTAACACCTTAACTATCTTTATCATATTATTCTCTTAACCAATTTTAGTTTGCTTTTATTTAATTCTCTATTTTTATGTTAGTTGCTATTGAAACCCTAAATTTTGATTGTCTAACTAGAATAATCAATTAGCTATTGTTTGCTAAATCCGTTAATCCTTGTGGGATCGATATTCACTCACCTGAGTTTATTACTTGGTACGATCCGGTGCACTTGCCGGTAAATTGTGAATTGTAAATTTGACACCACCCACCAAAAACCCTAACCTTTACTCCCCTTCCTACCTTCTAGTCGTGACCTATGAGAAAAGAAAAAATAAAGAAAGGGAAAAGAGATATGAGGGGGATCAAGGAAGAAGAAGGAAGAGAGGGAAACGGAGATAGCGCCGATGGGCATCACTGCCACCGTCGCCGCTGCTGTGTCACCAGCAGGAGAAAGACACAAGTGAGGGTGAGAGTATCACGGAGAGGGAAGCATTGCTTTTGAGCCAGAGCTGCCGCTGGGGATCTTTGCCCTAAAGGGAAGTTCAATAATAATCAATGCATATGGGTTGTGATAAAAAAGAGAATGCATGTGTGTGAAAAAGTGAAGAATGGGTAGTTAGGTTGCATTAGAAGTGAATAGGTTGTTGTAGATTAGGTGGAAGTTTAAGTTAATCAAAGATTCAAATTCTAGTCCACTTGACCAAATACAATCTTACTTTGACCTTAGTCCCATTACAACCTCTGGAAATGTCCTCATGATATTTGTATGCATACATTGAATAATTTTTGATAGTTAGAAGAAGAACAAATATTAGAAAGCATAATTAGAGGAGAATTGAGTGAATCAACCCTATACTGCTATACACTTGAGCAACTAGAGCGTATACACATCCGGTGAGAGGTTTGATTGCTCAATTCTATGTTTCCACCGGTTATTATTTCTATCTTGCAAGTTTATGATTCTTTTCAATAACTCAATTCAGTTGTGGATTTGATTTGATTGTGATTGCCTTAGCCTTATGTTCATATATGTATTCTTGGAAATTAATTTATTTTGACCAAGTAGTTGCATGCATTTAGGTAGATTGCATATAGATAGTTTATTTTGAATAAGTGTTGCATCCCTTAGTCTTATCCTTCTTGACTTTAGTATGAGGACATGCTATTGTTTAAGTGTGGGAATGTGATGAATCTATTTTCATGGTATTTATTTGCTTTAATTGGGTGGATTTTATTGACTTCTCTTGCATTTATTCATTAAAATTGCATAGTTTTGTGAATTTCTCCTAATTGTGCTTAATGATGAAAACCATACTTTTATGCGTAAAATTGATAATTTTAATTTCACTTCTATTTCATTCAATGCATTGATGTGTTTGTTTAACTAATTTAAGGTTTTGAAGGCAAAGGATGGCTCGAAGAAAGAAAAGCATGCAAGTTGAGAGAATTCATGAAGAAATGAAGGTATTGCTAAGCTGTCAATCCTGACCTCTTCATACTAATTCGATCAAAATTTGAACTACAAAGGTCCAAATGAGGCGGTTTCAGTTGCGTTGAAAAGCTAACACCCAGGACTTCAAAATGGTATGCAATATGCTATAGTGGAAATAATACAATTCCTAAATGTTTGCCCCTTTCTTTTTAAGTTAGTTTTAGTTCTTTTCTCTTCCACTTTAGTGTACCTCACTGAGATTCTCTTTACTGTGATTTTAAGAATCCCACTTTTCCCTTTTTCAAATTATTTATGTAGAGGAACAAGGACAAAGAGCCTCTTCTATATGATCCTGAGATTGAGAGGACTCTTCAGAACCAAAGGAAGCAAGCTAGAGCTCCAGAAGTTCAAGAAATCTTTGGGGACAAACCTGAGGAGGATACTGACCTCAACATGGCTGAGAATAATGATAATTTCGTGGTTAATAATCCCAACAACATTCTGCCTGCTAGAAAAAGTTTGGGGTCTTATACAATCTCGAGAGTTGTGTGAGAAGTATTGTACCACCGGTTGTGCATGTAAATAATTTTGAGTTGAAGCCTCAACTCATATCTCTAGTGCAATAAAATTGTCAATTCAGTAAAAGTCCGCAAGAGGACCCTAATCTTTTCATATCCAAATTTCTGAGGATATGTGATACAGTCAAGACTAATGGGGTTCTTGCTAAGGTGTACAGGTTGATGTTATTCCTTTTTGCTGCTAGGGACCGAGCTAGTCAGTGGCTCGAGACACAACCTAAGGAGAGTATAGCAACCTGGACGGATTTGGTAAGTATGTTTTTTACCAAATTTTTTCCACCCCAGAGGTTGACTAGGCTGAGAACTGACATCTAGATATTCAAGCAGCTTCTAAGGTAGTCTCTTTATGAAGCTTGGGAGATATACAAGGCCATGATCAAGAAGTGCCCACCACATATGTTTGCAGATTGGGTATAACTACATATTTTCTATGATGGTATCACTAAAGGTTCCAAGCTCTCTCTAGATAATTCTATAGGAGGTTCTTTCCATATGAAGGCCACTAATTAGGCTATTGATTTGACTGAGATGGTGGCCAACAATCAGTACTTATACTCATCAGAGAGGACCGTAAAGAAAGGCGTCATGGAGCTAGATACCTTGGATGCTATTTTGGCTCAGAATAAAGCCATGTCTCATCAGATAGCCGTCATCACTCAACACTTGGGAGGTATGCAAGTCTCTTCTATTACTACCCCAGATCCTTCTTTTGATATGAGTGGTGGAATGTCTCAATTTGGAAGCTTTGGTTATGAACAAACTCTCCTGAGCAAGTATATTACATGGGTAATTGTTCAAGACCAGCCAATAATGATCATTTTTCTAAGACACACAACCCGGGATGGAGAAATCATCTAAACATTGGTTGGAAAAATCAAAACCAAAATCAAAGGCAGTCCGGTTTCCACAACAACAACTAGTTTAACTAGCAACCTCAATCTTTTCAATCACAAAGTCCATACCCAGTGAGCCAAGACACCTCGGCGTTGGGAGCTCAATTGGTAGAACTTTCTAAGAGCACTGGTAGTTTCATGCAAGAGACTAGAGTCTCAATTCAGAACTTGTAGGTACAAGTGGGACAATTGAGAAAAAGGCTTGCTGACAGGCCACCCAATACACTCCCAAATGATACTAGTCCTAATCCAAAAGAGGAGTGAAAGGCCGTCTATGTGTTAAGTGGAGAAGAGGTGGTGCGCGTGTACGCAAAATCCCCACACCTTTTCGTACAACAGCAGCACCAGCAAGTACACTGGATCGTCCAAGTAATACCTGAGCGAGTCAGGGTCGATCCCATGATGATTGTGGCTTGAAGCAAACTATGGTTGTCTTGCAGGTCTTAGTCAGGCGGAATCAGAAGGAGTCTTATGCTTAAGTCATAATTCAGAGATGGCAAGGTATTACGACCTCTAAAATAAAAATTTAGTACGTATAGTAGTATGAATGATTGATTATAACTAGGAGCCTTTGTAGAAAAAGGGGTAAACAAAAACGCAACTTAAAAGTGCAACACTCCGATCGATAACGTAACGAACAAGG
The DNA here is from genome assembly GCF_000817695.3 of Arachis duranensis. NCBI lineage: Eukaryota > Viridiplantae > Streptophyta > Magnoliopsida > Fabales > Fabaceae > Arachis > Arachis duranensis. The sequence continues at coordinate 94,920,525 of NC_029774.3, read as the reverse complement.
ATAAACCAACGTGAGATTATATATATACAAAGGAGTGTCAAAAACAGGAATATCAAGACTCAAGATCCGGCTGCGAAGATAACCGGTCCGAGGATAACATTATATACATATGATATAATAAGGAAAACCCCAAAGGAAACCCAAAGGGACACAAATACATAAAACCTATTCTCCAAAATCTCCCATAAGAGGAGTCATCACAATTTGTATTATTTAATGGAGATAAAAGTATCTA
>NC_029774.3:94918871-94919635 GCF_000817695.3 Arachis duranensis | reverse complement strand
TCCGGCTCACGGTTAAATCCATAACCAGCCAATATTCATAGCATACACAGCTATTCCGGCTCACGGTTTAATCCAGAACCAGCCAATTCATAAACAATTACGGCCCTTCGGCCAATGGCTTAACAAGCACTTCCACCACCATCCTCCACATCTCACATAATCATCAATGATCCTCATTGATTATTCATTTTCCCTTGCTTCACTCGCAAGTTACCGCATCCACTAGCTCCTTCTCTCATAGCTAGGCATATCATAATGTTTTGAGATATAAGTGGTGAGATCGGAGGCTTAGAAGTATGAAATTTGGCTTTTAAAACTCAAAAATCAACTTTGGGATGAAAACAGGTCCGCGCGTACACGCACTCCACGCGCACGCGTGGATGGCCTCAAAAACTTCATCGACGCGCAAGCGTCATGCATGCTAACGCGTGGATTAAACATTTGCCAATCGACGCGTACGCGTCAACCACGCGTACGCGTAGGTGTTCTCGTGCCCCAGGCACAACACTGGCACAGTTCTAGCATAACTCTCTGGAAAATGGCTGGGCATTGGGTGCAGCACCATCGGCGCGCCCGCGCACATCACGCGCACGCGTGGATGGCATTTTCGGGAAGAACGGCGCGCGCGCGCCAAGTGCGCCCACGCGCAAGGGGTCATTCTGCTAAAAATTTTCTAAGTTAAAAGCTGCAGAATTCACCAATTTAAACCCCAATCTTCCAACGGACATAACTTTCTCATTTTAAATCATTTTTCACCCGTTCTT
>NC_029774.3:94917181-94917531 GCF_000817695.3 Arachis duranensis | reverse complement strand
ATAAAAATCACATTTTAGGCTTTCTAGAATAAATTCTCATTTATGGGTTAATTAGCCGTTAATTAACCGGGTTTTACATTCTACCCACCTAATTGGGAATTTTGCCCACAAAATTCAAATGCAATTACCTGAGAATAAATGTGGATAATCCGTTCGCATCTCCGACTCAAGTTCGCAAGTGTGTTCCTCAACACCGCCTCGACTCCATGCCACTTTGACTAATGAAACCTCTTTTCCACGCAACCGTTTAATACTTGTATCATCGATTTTGACTGGAGCCACTGGAAGCGTCAAATCTTCCCTTAACTGAACCGACTCAGGTTCTAACACATGGCTAGCATCAGGGGTGT
>NC_029774.3:94915890-94916680 GCF_000817695.3 Arachis duranensis | reverse complement strand
CCGGTTGGTCCAAAACATAAGCTCTCAACATATCCTCTAGTGTTTGGATTGTCCTCTCAGATTGACCATCTGTTTGAGGATGGTAAGCTGTGCTCAAGCTTAATTGGGTTCCAAAAGCTTTCTGAAATGTACCCCAAAACCTTGAAGTGAAACGAGGATCTCTATCAGCGATTATAGTAGCAGGTACACCATGAAGTCTCACAATCTCCTTTATGTATAACCGTGCTAGCTCCTCAAGGGTGTAGGTCATCCGAATGGGTAAAAAGTGAGCTGACTTCGTCAGTCGGTCCACGATCACCCAAATAGCATCAAAACCAGCCCTAGTCCTTAGCAATCCAGACACAAAGTCCATTGCAATACTTTCCCACTTCCATTGTGGAATCTCTAAAGGTTGCAACATCCCGGAAGGTCTTTGATGTTCAATAGGAATTATACAGAAAAAGCTGGGCGTTCAAAACGCCCAGTGAAGAAGGACAGACTGGCGTTTAAACGCCAGCCAGGGTACCTCTTAGTACTTCCCGGCCACCAAAAACATCGCCTTTAAATCATGGTACATCTTAGTACTTCCCGGGTGAATGGAGAATCCGCTTTTGTGTGCCTCCTTTAAGATATCATGCCTCAAGGTGTCAACATCCGGCACAATAATCCTACCCTTGAATCTCCATAACCCATCTTTTTCTTCCGACACTCTCCATTGTTTTCCTTGCTGAATAGCCGGTAACACCTTCCATAACGCTTCATCATTTTGATGAGCCTTTAGGAGTTCGGACTTAAAATCACTTGAGATCTC
>NC_029774.3:94915136-94915689 GCF_000817695.3 Arachis duranensis | reverse complement strand
AAGTCGTAGTCCTTTAACAATTCCATCCACCTTCTCCGCCTCATATTAAGCTCTTTCTGATCAAAGAGGTACTTCAAGCTCTTATGATCAGAGAAAACTTGGAACTTAACCCCATAGAGATAATGCCTCCACACCTTCAAGGCAAACACAACCGCAGCGAGTTCCAAATCGTGCGTAGGGTAACTAACTTCATGAGGTCTCAACTGTCGTGAGGCATACGCCACCACATTACGATGCTGCATCAGCACGCATCCTATACCCTTCAATGAGGCATCACAATACACCTCAAATGGCTCATTCGGCTCGGGTAACACTAACACAGGTGCAGTGGTCAACTTTTCCTTCAATGTCTGAAAGCTCTCCTCGCACTCAGGAGTCCAAACAAACGGAGTGTCTTTGCGGGTGGTGGGCGAAATTGTGAACTATACTTTTTCACAACTCTCATAATCCCCGGTAATGGCTCCAAAAACTTGGTAGCTCAATACCATGGCATTACACAACTTCGCACAACTAACCAGCAAGGGCACTGGGTCGTCCAAGTAATAAACCTTAC
>NC_029774.3:94911880-94914152 GCF_000817695.3 Arachis duranensis | reverse complement strand
GTGGGATCGACCCTTACTCGCGTAAGGTTTATTACTTGGACGACCCAGTGCACTTGCTGGTTAGTTGTGCGAAGTTGTGTAATGCCATGGTATTGAGCGCACCAAGTTTTTGGTGCCGTTGCCGGGGATTATGAGAGTTGTGAAAAAGTATAGTTCACAATTTCGCCCACCAAGTTTTTGGCGCCGTTGCCGGGGATTGTTCTAGTTTTGAGCAAGCCTTTGGTAACATCAGTGCCAAGATCCGGCAACAACATCAAGTTTTTGGTGTTATTGCCCGGGATTGTTCTTGTGTATGGACAACTGACGGTTCATCTTGTTGCTTAGATTAGGTATTTTTCTTCAGAGTTCTTAAGAATGAATTCTAGTGTTTCAAGGTGATGTTCTTATCATCACCAAAGCTGATTGATCATCATCAATTTAGCTCTTGAATGCAATGTTCTGCTGAAGCTTAGCTAGCTATGTCTAATTCCTTTAGACTAAAGCTTTAGACTAACATTGCATGATTCCTGGAATTCTCATTAAGAATTTTGATATCTTTATTTTATTTTACACTTAATTTTCGAAAAAAGCAAAAAAAAAAAAATTTACAAAATCATAAAATCCAAAAATATTTCTTGTTTGAGTCTAGTGTCTCATCTTAAGTTTAGTGTCAATTGCATGTTTTTGTTACATTTTTCGAATCCATGCATGTGTCTTAAAGATCTTCAAGTAATTCTTGATGATTTCTTACTCTGATCTTTGAATTCTCTTGACTTGAGTGTTTATGTGTCTCATATGCATTCTCATTAGTGTCAGTAGTATACAAACTGCTAAGTTTGGTGTCTTGCATGCATTGTTATTTGATTTTATTTGCATTTTGATTATTCCTTATTATTAAAAATCCAAAAATATTTTTAATTTGTGTCTTTTCAAGTCAATAATACAAAGAATTGAAGATTCAGAACATACTGCAGAGGAATCACACAGAAAAAGCTGGGCATTCAAAAATGCCCAGTGAAGAAGACAGACTGGCGTTTAAACGCCAGCCAGGGTGCCTGGCTGGGCGTTTAACGCCCAAAAGGGTAGTAGTTTGGGCGTTAAACGCCAGAATGTGCACCATTCTGGGCGTTTAACGCCAGGATGGCACAAGGGGGAAGATTTTGTTTCCAAATCAATTTTTTTTCAAGTTTTCAAAGTTTTTCAAAATCAAATCTTTTTCAAATCATATCTTTTCAATCAAATGTTTTCAAAATCAATTTCTTTCCTTTTTCAAAGATACTTACTGACAATTAATGATTTGATTGAACATTTTTTGCCTTTTCTGTTGAGAAAGGTTTTATGTTTGAATCATATCTTTTCTTGTTAGGCAAGTCATTAATTTTAAAATCATATCTTTTCAAAATGTTTTCAAATCATATCCTTTAAAATTGTTATATCTTTTCAATCATATCTTCTCAATCACATCTTTTTCAAAATAAGTTTTCAATCAAATCTTTTTAATTTCTAATTTCAAAATCTTTTTCAAAAATCACTTGATTTCTTTTCACTTTGAGTTTTCGAAAATTATCAATCAATTCTTCAAAAATGTTTTCAAAATCTTTTAATTAATTTTCGAAAATTACTTCCCTCCTTCTCACATCTTTCTATTTATGGACTAACACTATCCCTTAAGGCAAAATTCGAACTCTATCTTCTTTGTTAAGTTCGAATTTTCCACTTCTGTCTTCTACTCTTCTTTTCCTCTGACACCTAAAGGAATCTCTATACTGTGACATAGAGGATTCCACATTTTCTTGTTCCCTTCTCTTTCTTATGAGCAGGAGCAAAGACAAAGGCATTCTTGTTGAGGAGAGCAAGGACAAAGGCATTCTTGTTGAGGCTGATCCTGAACCTGAAAGGACCTTGAAGAGAAAGCTAAGAGAAGCCAAAGCACAACTCTCTTTAGAGCACCTGAATTCTTCAAAGTAGAAGACATGGCAGCCGAAAACAACAACAACGCCAACAATGCAAGGAAGGTGCTGGGTGACTCTACTGCACCTACTCCCGACTTCTATGGGAGAAGCATCTCTATCCCTGCCATTGGAGCAAACAACTTTGAGCTTAAGCCTCAATTAGTTTCTCTAATGCAACAGAATTGCAAGTTCCATGGACTTCCATTGGAAGATCCTCATCAATTTTTAGCTGAATTCTTGCAAATCTGTGACACTGTCAAGACTAATGGGGTTGACCCTGAGGTCTACAGACTTATGCTATTCCCTTTTGCTGTAAGAGACAGAGCTAGAACATGGTTGGA
>NC_029774.3:94903990-94905344 GCF_000817695.3 Arachis duranensis | reverse complement strand
GCTAACAACATGATACCCTGACATTCGGTTCCGGAACAGTTCACCATCATCGAATTCAAGTAATAATTATTCACCACGACCGGCCCTTCAGTTTCTTCCGGCATAAAGTACACCGACTTTGTAGAACAATCTAGCAGAACATGGTTCTTAGATAACCAGTCCAATCCCAAGATAAGATCAAGACCAATCATTGGTAAGCAGACTAAATTATGAACAAAATCACGCTGCTTGAACCTAAAGGAAACTTCCGGGCATCCTAGCCTAGGTACCATGGCTTCATGGGTAGCATTGTACACTCTTAGATCATAACCTAAAGTTACAATCTTCAACCCTAACTCATGGGCTTTCTCAAATGCAATGAATGAATGTGATGCTCCCGAATCAAATAAAGCATTTAAAGTTTGACCAGCCATTTCACAGTTACCTCGAATAAGTGCCTCAGATCCCTCAGCACCTATAGCTGAAGTGGTGAACACCCGACCAGTCTGTTGTGCCTTCCCAGTACCTTGCTTCTGCTTCTCCAGACAGCTTGCGGCTTTATGCCCCGCTTTTCCACAACTGTAGCACAACCCCATCTAGCCTTGCATGGTGCTCCCGAATGGTGACTCCCACATCTAGTACAAGCTTGATCATTCTGAGGCTGCTTCCCAAACTTCCTCCCTGACAAACCCCAATTTGACGGTTTGTTGTGTATTGAATTTAGAGTATTTTGATAACCTTTTGTCACATTTAGCTTATGAATTAGCATGGTTTTGTTATCTCTCCTATATTTGTGCTCAAGTGTAAAAACATGCTTTTTAAGCCTTATCTTGATGAATTCTAATTTCTCTTTGATTCCATAAGATGCCTTGATGTGTTTGCTAGTAATCTCAGGTTGAAATAGGCTAGGCATGGATCAAGGGAAGCAAGGAAGGAAGCATACAAGTGGAGAGAAGCACAAAAAGCCAAAGAACTAATCCAGGTCATGCACGCGCACGCGCACAAGGCGCTCGCGCACACATTGCGAAACAGGCCAAGGACGCGCACGCGTACCATGCGCGCACGCGCCGATGATGGCACATGACTTCATTTATGTAGCACGTGCCTGGCGATTTTGGGAGGTTTCAGCAACCAACTTTGGCGCCAAAATGCATATAAGAGCCAAGAATTGAAGGGGATTGACATACATTCACACCCATAGACTAATTAGGGGGATTAGATAGATAGTTAGTTTTAGAAGTAGTTTCTAGAGAGAGAAGCTCTCACTTCTCTCTAGAATTAGGATTAGGATTAGTATTAGTTCTTAGATCTAGGTTTTAATCTTTGCTTTCTTCTACTTCTACCTTTCAATTCTTTGTTGTTACATTCATCTTCT
>NC_029774.3:94897602-94903451 GCF_000817695.3 Arachis duranensis | reverse complement strand
CATGCATCCTTGTAGCATTCCTAGGGAAGAACGACTCGGGACTAATACTCTCGGTTATAGATTGTAGATTTGTTTGATGATGGATTTTGCGTCGGTTTAGACTATACTACGATTGATTACTTGATAATTTCTATACCGGAAAAAATTCATTTGTCAAAATGGCGCCGTTGCCGGGGACTGCGCATGAGTGCCATGTTTTTGGTTAATGTAAATATGTGAATTTTGTGAATATGTTTGTCTTTTGTTTGTTTGTTAGTTTTTGTTAGTTTTAGATCTCTATTAGTTTTGTTTCTATTTGCCACTATGAATTCTCGTCCTTGTGGTTTTGGATATGACTATGACTACTTTTTAGGCGATGAAAACTTGAATGATGGCTCACATTATGGGATAGACGAATTCTCAGGAAGGGAGCCATATACATATGAGCAATCACCATGGCAACCTTCCCCTTCAAGTTACTATGATGGTAATCCTTCCTATAATGCATATCATTCCTATGGATATGATGATTCTTATCATGGTTATACCTCTCAACCACCACCATTCTATACACCATATTCTCAACCCACACCTTATTTTCACCAATTGCCTACATATGATCCAAATCTATATTCCCCCTATGCATACCCTTGTGACGATTATGAACAAGCAACCTTTGAATCACCACCACTCCAACATCTCTACCCTCCAACTCAAATCCCCATGAATGATACACTTGATATCATTCTTCAAGAGCAAGAAGAACTCCAACCCGCCTTCACTAGTTTCACCTCTACCCTCCAAGAATTTACATCTCGTATAATTCCACCGTCCACCATTAACCAAAATAACTTCCCACCTCAAAGCTTTGATGAATCTTCTTTCCAACCATATTATGAATTCCCCACTCCGCCACAAACCTCCATGGAAGCATATCAATGTCCATTAATCCAAGAGCAATATGATCCTACTTATGTTAATAAAGCGGAACAAGAATTAACGGATCGTTTCAAGGAAGAAATGGACCGACTTCAAGCAACCATCCATCAAAAGATAGATTCTTGGGATTCATATCGCAACCGAAATGAGTTCACGGATGATTGTGAGAAAGCAACCAAAGAGGGAGGTATGAGGGAGACTTTAGAGTCTCAAGTTTGGCACAAGGAAATGGAGTGTGTGTCGCAACAAGCGGAGGAAATGAAGGTTGTTGAAGATAAAGAAGTGGAAGAAGACCTAGAGGAGGTTGAACAAGAAGGAAGTTCCATCAACGAAAATAACTCTACATCAAGTAACAATGGTGATCTTGTTGAAGCTTCCCCCTTCGAATGTGAAGCCAATGATGAGGAGGGTGCGCAACCTCCAACACACAACTTGATCAATGACAAAGGTTTGAAGGAAGTTAGCAAACAAGAAGAATTTAAAAGGAGTTATCGAAAGATGGAAATCATCATGGAGGAGCCAAAGGAAGTGGAACCTACAATGTCAAGACCATTGGATATATTCCTTGCTAAGTCGCCGTCCCAATCACAAATTGAGTGGGTAATCATCTCACCCTTTAATTTTCTTGACCCATATCAATATGCATTGTTAGAAACGGACGGCCAACTTAGAGCTCTTTGTGGGCTAGAGAGTAAGAACGGATTAGATGTCGGTGGACAATTTGAATCAAGGTGCATAAAGGATGGAATATCAAACTTTGAGTCTCAAAGGTGGAGTGAAGCCAAATTCAATGGGATTAGGATGATGAGTATGAGTTACAAGGAGAATTCAATAAGTTTGTTACCCTATTGGAAGCATGAAGATCAAGAAGAAAAGGAGCTAACAAATGAAGTATGGGACCCCGGAACATACATAGACCACTATCAACTTAAGGGCCTCGTTACTTGCTTAGGCCCCCTTGAAGGCCTTGTACGTTTAAATTGGGATCCCAGAGGCTATTGGAAGAGCAAACACTGGTGGGGATTCGAAGAAGAGTTTAAGCATAAGCCACCCTAGCAAGGACTCCACCAAATGTCCAACTTAAGGACTTTAACTAAAAGTGCTAGGTGGGAGACACCCCACCATGGTAAACTCTTTCCACTCCCCTCTAACCTTGTTGGAGCTTTTAAGCATTATCCTATTCGAAAGAAAAAAAAAAGAGGGGGTGGACGCGCGCGCACGCTGCATGCACACGCGTCCATGAGCGGATGCACCACGAGCCACACTCCCGAGAGTTGGGCCTCCCTTGGGCAAACATTATGCCTTGAGCCTAACACGACCCACGCGGACGCACACATGCCGCGTCCGCGCCGATTCGCTGCTGCAAGATTTCGAGCCAAACTTCAGAGAGTTGAGCCGGCTCTGGGCCAACTTTAGGCCCCTGGCCCAACTCGGTCTGCGCGAGCGCGCACATCGCGCCAACGCGCCATTTCATAACTTAGCAAAGTACGCGGACGCGCACTTACCGCGTGCGCGTCCTTGCGTGCTGCCGCCAATCTAGGCCAAGGACCCGAGAGTTGGGCGTGCCTCAAGCCCCTTCTAAGCCTCAGGCCCAATCTAATGTACGCGTACGCGCACTGTACGCGCACGCGCCCATACCTGTGCTGCCACCCACGCTAGAGCGCACTGCACGCTCACGCGTGGACTTCCTAATGTTCTCACTGCGCGCGGACGCGTACGTGCCGCGTGCGCGCCGATCTGATAGCGCAACTCCAAGGCCATTCTCCAGAGAGTTAGGCCTGAGTTGGGCCAACTCTAAGCCCCTCGCCCAACCCCATGCACGCATGCGCGCATTGTACGCGCACGCGTCCCTTCCTATATTGCTCATCCACGCTCAAGCGCGCTGTACGTGCACACGTAGGTCCCAAGTCTCCTCATTGGGCGCGGACGCGCAAGGTGCGCGAGCGCGCCGATTCAAAAATTAGGATAACCCTAGCACGCGTAGCACACTGCGCAGTCGCATTTTTTTCCCCCCAATTGCCCTTCTTCTCCCTTCCCTCCATACCACCTCTGCTCTCTTGCCGAACCACCGCTGCTGCCAATTTCACCGCCACCGTCCACGGCGGCACCTCTCTTCGATTCTGCCTCACTCTAGTCCCATTTTCCCTTTCCACTCCCGGTTCTTCCCCGCTCCCAGGTTCCTGCTCTAATCTCTGTTTTCTTTAATTTTTCATTTCTGTTAATTACTGTAATTTTCTGTTAGATAGTCTGGATTCAAATGTTGTATGTTAGGATTAGTTAGAAATAATTGCGGTTAGGTAGCTAGGGCTGGATAGAGGATTCTTCAGAGCCAGAGCCTATCGTTGTACCTCCCACTGATCCTCCGGTTTAGCATCGAGGACGATGCTTGGTTTTAAGTGTGGGGAGGGCACCGGTAGCATTATTTGGGAACCGGTGAACTTTTCAGCCTAGTTATCTTATTTTGCACATTTTTGTATAGATTTTGATGCATTTTTAGTTTGCTTTGGACACTTTTATTGCTTAACTAAGAAAATTTTTGAATTTTTCAATCACAACAATGCTTGGTCAAACATTGAAAATTTCCAAAGAGTTTAAATATAGGGCATTAACCCAATTGATTGAAAGGAAAATTTTTGGTAAAACTTGCTTGAATTTCATACTTTGTGAAGCATGTATTGAATTAAGAAAACAAGCTTGTGAGACTTGAGCCTATTGATGTGGTTACATTTTATAACCACTTATTTTCCATTCTTGTGTGAATTTATTCTCTTTCTATGATTGTAATCCTTGATTTGCTTGATCCTATATGTCCATTTATTTCGTGTATTTATGCATTTATATGATTGAGGCCATTACTTCATTAGCCACTTACCCAAATAGCCAACCTTTTATTCTCCATTGTTAGCCAATTTTGAGCCTATGCTTAACCAACTTATTCTCAATTTAGCACATTACAAGCCAAGGCGGAAAACCAATAAAAGTCCGTGTTTGGATCTTTGATTAGCCTAGGCTAGTGAGAGTGTTTATTATTCAAAGTTGGTGAGGCTTAGGAACATTGGATGGGATAAAAGGGGTAGTACAATTTCATGTTTAGGAATTGGGTACATACTCATGTATTGATCAAATGAATAGACCTTATGCATTGATGCTCTTGTATATAGTTTGACAAAAGAAAAAAAAAGGGAAATGAAAAAAAAAAGAGAAATAAAAGTGAAAATGAGAAAAACAAAAAGAAAAAAAATATAGAAAAAGAAAGACAAAAGAAGGAAAAATAATAAAAAGGGGACAAAATGCCCCAAAGTGAAGTCAATAAAAAGAAATCAATGCATAGGTGTTATGAATCAAATAAGGATGCATGAATATGTAAGAAAAAGTGAAGAATGGGTAGTTAGAATAGTTTGAATTTGTATAGGTCATCATATAGTTAGGTGGGAAAGTCTATGCTGATCAAAGATTCAATCTTAGCCCACTTAACCATAAAAGATCCTACCTTGACCCTAACCCCATTACAACCTAAAAGAAAGACCTCATGATGAATGTATGCATGCATTGAATAAATGTTGATTGTTAGAAGGAAATCAAATTTTGGAAAGCTTGATTAGAAGAGAATTGAGTGAATTGACCCTTAAACACTTGAGTGAATAGAGCGGATATACATATCCGGTGAGGGTTCAAAAGTTCAACTACATGTGTTCACCCATATTATCTATATTCTTGCAAGTTTAAATTCTTGTTGCTAATTCAATACAATTGTGGTTGGAATTAATTCCTATTGCCTAACCCTTGTGCTTACACATGCTCTCTTGGCAATTTGACATGTTTGAGTTTAGCATTTGCATTTGCTCTAGGTAGTTGCATTTAGATAGGACTCATATAGTTTAGTTGCATTCATTAAATGTCATCACCTTTAGTTCCTTCTTATTTTAGCATGAGGACATGCTAAGGTTTAAGTGTGGGGAGGTTGACAAACCCCAATTTGACGGTTTGTTGTGTATTAAATTTAGAGTATTTTGATAACCTTTTGTCACATTTAGCTTATGAATTAGCATGGTTTTGTTATCTCTCCTATATTTGTGCTTAAGTGTAAAAACATGCTTTTTAAGCCTTATCTTGATGAATTCTAATTTCTCTTTGATTCCATAAGATGCCTTGATGTGTTTGCTAGTAATCTCAGGATGTAATAGGCTAGAAATGGATCAAAGGAAGCAAGGAAGGAAGCATGCAAGTGGAGAGAATCACAAAAAGCCAAAGAACTAATCCAGGTCATGCACGCGCACGCGCACAAGGCGCTCGCGCACACATTGCGAAACAGGCCAAGGACGCGCACGCGTACCATGCGCGCACACGCCGATGATGGCACATGACTTCATTTATGTAGCACGTGCCTGGCGATTTTGGGAGGTTTCAGCAACCAACTTTGGCGCCAAAATGCATATAAGAGCCAAGGATTGAAGGGGATTGACACACATTCACATCCATAGACTAATTTTAGATCATTAGATAGATATTTTTAGTTAGTTACATTTGTTGAGAGAGAAACTCCAACTTCTCTCTAGGATTCATCTTCATTTTCTCAATTCTCAACCATTCCTTGGTGAGATCTATTACAACACTCAATTTACTTTGTTCATGTTGTAGATTCTCTTCTCTAATCTCATTAGTGTTTTGTAATTGTTCAATTCTTGTAGATCTTAGGTTTAACTTTGTTGTTTTGGATTCTATTGATTCATTGAAGATTTCATTTTCATTGTTGTTCATTGTTGATTGTTGTTAATCTCTTGTGTTGAATTGCTTTAATTCTAAATCTCTTCTCAATTTCACTATGTCTTTCATTCTTGCCCTCCAAGTGTTTGAGAAAATGCCAACTTTAGATATGGAGTAGTATCCCCTCACTTGGCCTAGTAGTTGAGTCATTGGAGACACTTGAATAA
>NC_029774.3:94871565-94895840 GCF_000817695.3 Arachis duranensis | reverse complement strand
TAATACATAATAATGGAGGAAAGCCAAAGGCAATTCTAGAACTTCCTCCAGATAATATCAAGGCTTATAAACAAGCTAAACCATAAAGGGCATCTGATTAAAGATTCTTCAGTCTAACTAATACTTCCCTTTCCAATTCCTTCAAACCTCCCAACCACCGACAGGAGTATAATGTAACAAACACAGTTATATCAAGCAAGAAATATACAATTAGGAACAAGTAAGGCATTTAGACAATTAGCAAGTAATATGCAATCAAATAGGCAATCTCAAACAATTCACATAATATGCATATGATGAATGCCTGTCCCTAGTGGCTGATGATATCATCTGTCGGTTATAGAGCCAACCCGACAAGTCCTGGTAGCTAACCATTGGACTGTCCCTCTGTCATGCATCCCCAACTCAAGTTATACTCGTCATAAACTTGATCATAATCATGATCTATATCCATCACCCTCACTGGTGAATATTTACGGGGGCGAGCTCATCCGGGTCTTTCACAGTGCCCGGCCACACTTATGACATAGGGTCAAAAGAGCTTCGAGTCTCAACATGAATGAGCTCTACATGCTCTAGAGACAAGACACGACTCACTGTGTGTGGTAGGACTAGCTTCTTAGTGAAGACAATTCTCATGCCAGGTGAAAGGCCTTCAGTAGGAACTTTCTTGTCCTTCCAGCCTTTAGGTACTTTCTTCTTAGTACCTTTATGCTTAGAGCTTGTTGATGGCTACCCAACACCAAACTTAGAATTGATGTTTGGGGGTTCTTCAATGCTCTGCATAGAAAGAGAGGGTTGGCATACTAGGTGTTGCACAGTTATCTCTCTTTTAGAGGGAGAATTGGGATGAGGTATCTTGAATAAGATGTGATCCTCCCCTAACTTTAGGGTTAGTTCTCCCTTAGCCACATCAATGATAGCATTAGCTGTGGCTAGGAAAGGTCTTTCAAGGATGACATAGTCATCGTCATCCTCTTCTATGTCCAAGACAATAAAGTTTACAGGGATGTTGTGGTTTTCAACTTTATCTAATACATCCTCTACTAAGCGATATGGCTTTTTCATGGTCTTGTCTGCCATCTCTAATGAGATGTGTACAGCTTGTACCTCAAGGATTCCCAACTTCTCCATTATAGAGAGTCGCATGAGGTTAATACTCGACCCTAGGTCACACAAAGTCTTATCAAATGTCATGGTGCCTATGGTGCAAGGGATTAGAAAGCGTCCAGGATTTGGAAGCTTCTGGGGTAGCTCTTTCTGAGCCAAAGCATGAAATTCATTGGTGAATAATAGAAGTTCTTCCTCCAGAGGTTTTGTACCAAATATCTTGGTATTCAGCTTCATTAGAGTTCCTGGGAAATGAGCAACTTGCTCTTTTCTACTGTCTTTATCCTTATCTGAAGATGAGTAGTCATCAGAACTCATGCACTGCAGAAGTGCATTCAAAGGAACCTCTATTGTCTTTATGGTTTCTTTTGGTTCTGGGCTAGAGGGTTCTTGAGTAGGATTTGAGCATTCAAAGGGTGTGCTTTAATTGGCGTTCAATGCCAGCTCTGTTAGCTTATTGGGCATTGAATGCCCTTGTTGTCCACCCTGACTGGCGTTAAATGCCAGTCCCTCTAGTATTTTGGGCATTGAACGCCCAGCAGGGATGTCCTTGCTGGCATTCAACGTTAGCTTCCCTGGGCTGGTGGGCGTTGAACGCCCATTGAAGGCTTCTTCACTGGCGTTCAATGCTTTCTCATTCTCCTCTAATTCAGCCTCAACCTCCATGGTTATGGACTTGCACTCTTCTCTATGATTAACCTCAATATTATTGGGAAGACTGTCAGGAGGGATCTCAGGGATCCTCTTGCTCAGTTGACCAACTTGTACCTCCAAATTTCTAATGGAGGACCTTATTTTATTAATGAAACTGTGAGTGGTCTTAGTGAGGCTGGAAACCATAATGGCTAAGTCAGAAAGGCTCTGATTAGAGGTTTCCATGTTCCCTTGAGAAGATGGGAATGGTGGTCTATTGTTGAACCGATTCTGGTTTCTACCACCTTGATTGAAACCTTGCTGAGGTTTCTGTTGATCCTTCCATGAGAGATTAGGATGGTTCCTCCATGAAGGATTGTAAGTGTTTTCATAGGGTTCTCCAATGTAATTCACCTCCTCCATGGTGGGTTGATCAGGATCATAAGCTTCTTCTTTAAGAGAAGCTTCCTGATTACTGCCAGCTGCAGTTTGCATCCCAATGAGATGTTGAGATATCATGTTGACCTGTTGGGTCAAGATCTTATTCTGAGCCAAAATGGCATTCAGAGTCTCAACTTTATGAATTCTTTTCTTCTGAGAGGTACCATGGTTTACATGATTCCTCTCAGATGTGTACATGAATTAGTTGTTTGCAACCATCTCAATGAGCTCTCTTGGTTCTACATGTGTTTTCTTCAAGTAGAGAGATTCACCTGTAGAGCTGTCCAATGAAATTTTGGACATCTCAGACAAACCATCATAGAACACGCCTATGATGGACCACTCTGAGAGCATGTCAGGAGGACATCTCCTGATTAGTTGCTTGTATCTTTCCCAAGTTTCATAGATGGATTCACCTTCTCTTTGTCTGAAGGTTTGAATTTCCACTCTAATATTGCTCATCCTTTGAGGAGGAAAGAATTTAGCCAGAAAAAGCATTAACTAGCTTTTCCCAAGAGTCAATACTCTCTTTAGGCTGGGCATCCAACCAGTTTTTAGCTCTATCCCTTAAAGCAAAAGAAAAGAGCATAAGCTTGTAGACTTAAGGATTAACTCTATTAGTCTTTACAGTATCACAGATTAGCAAGAACTCAGCTAAAAACTGATGTGGATCTTCCATTAGAAGTCCATGAAACTTGCAATTCTGCTGTAAAAGAGAGACTAACTGAGGCTTAAGCTCAAAATTGTTAGCTCCAATGGCAGGTACAACAATGTTTTTGCCATAAAAGTCAGAGGTAGGCATAGTGAAGTCACCAAGGACCTTTCTAGGCTCCTCTTGTGCTTCGGCCATGTCCTCCAATTTTTGTTCAAAACTTTCTGAAAGGTCTCTTCCGGAGTGTTGTGCTTTTGTTGTAAATGCCTCCTTAGAGTTCTTTCAGGTTAAGGATTTGGAGTCAAGAGGGGTTCTTTATCCCTGTTCCTGGTCATAAACAAGAAGAAAAGAAAGAAAGAAGAAGATACCACGCCAATAAGCAAGAAACTCCTTCTTAAAGTCAAAAGTAAAGGAAGAAAAAGATAAAAAAAATAAAAATAGAAATAAATAAAAGAAGTAGAAGAAGATTACCTTGAAAAGAGAAGATAGAATAAAAGAAAAGAGAAAGGAAGAAAGCTTTTTGTTCTACTTGGATCAAAGAGCATCCAGTTAGATGTGAAGAAGAAAGGAAAGAAGATAAAGAAGTTGAGGTAGACCAAGAGAAGGAAGTAGAGTTAAATGAATAGAGATGAGAAGAGAAGAAGTATAAATAGAAAGAGTAAATAAGAATTAAAATATTTTTATTTTTATTAAATAATTAATTTTTCAAAAATTAAATTAAATTTATTTAATTGTTAAATTTTCAAAAATAGAGGAGGGAAGAGAAGAAGAAATTTTCAAAAATTAAGAGAGAGGAGAGTTAGTTAGGTGGTTTTGAAAAAGATAGAGAGAGAAGAATATATTATTTTCGAAAATTAAGGAAGAGAAAAGTTAGTTAGGAGGTTTTGAAAAAAGAAGAGAGAGAAGAAGAGGAGTGGTTTTCGAAAATTAAGAGAAGAGTTAGTTAGGAGGTTTTGAAAAAGAAGAGAGAGAGAGAGGGAGAGAGAAGAAGAGAACTTGATTTTTGAAAATTAAGAAGAGAGAGTTAGTTAGGTGGTTTTGAAAAAGATGAGAGAGAAGATAAGATATTAATAAAGAAAAGATTTTTAATTTAAAAATAAAATAGAAGATAATATAAGGAAAGATTTGAAATCAAAATTTGAAATTAGAAAAAGATAAAATAAGAAATTAAAAAGTTTTGAAAAAGATATGATTTAAAAATTAGAAGTTACAAAAGATAAGATAAGAAACAAAAAAAAAAGATAAGACTAGAAAATTGATTTTGAAAAGAATTTAATTTAAAATTTTGAATTTTGAAAAAGATAAGATAAGATTTGAAAAGATAAGATTTTCGAAAAAGATATGATTTTTATTTTTGAAAAAATTGATTTTTGAAGACTTGATAACTAAGATATGATAAGATAAAATTTTAAAATTAAAATCTGAATTTTAGAAGCAATTTTCGAAAATTATGGTTGGAAATTAGTTAGAAAAGATATTTTTTATTTTTTTTGAATTTTATGATGAAAGAAAAAACACAAAAAAAAGACACAAGACTCAAAATTTTTAGATTTAGCACCCTTATTTTTCGAAAATTTTGGACGGAAACACCAAGGGACACCAAACTTAAAAATTTTAAGATCAAGACACATACAAGACTCAAGAACACTTTGAATAAACACAAGAACACAAAGAACAAAAATTTAAAGACTCAAAGAACTCAAGAACATAAAAAAGAATGCCAAACTTAAAATTTTTAGAAAACCAAAAGTAAATTTTTGAAAAACATAAAGAAAAATAACAAGAAAACACTAAACTTAAAAGTTGAAACAAGATTTAAACAAAGAAAAATTTATTTTTGAAAAGTTTTTGAAAGAAGGACTCAGACAATTATGAGGATGCCAAAAATAAACTATATGAAAAAGGTTTTTGAAAAGTTTTAAAATTTTTGTAATTGAAAAGCATGGACATGCAGGATTCAAACCAAGAACATGAATTAAACAAAGAAAAGAAAAATATTTTTGAAAAAGGTTTTGAAATTTTCGAAAATTTGAAGAAAAAGAAGAAGAAGAAAAAGAAAATAAAAAAAGACTTTAATCAAAGTTATACTCTTGCCAAAAATCAAAGACTCAATAAGAACATAAATTGAACAAAGAAAAAAAATATTTGTGAAAAGGATTTTAAATTTTTTTTCGAAAAAATTAAGAAGAAGAAAACGAAAAAAATTAAAGGAAAAAAAATAAAATTACCTGATCTAGGGAGTAAGATAATCCGACAGTGTGTCCAAACTCAACAATCCCCGACAACGGCACCCAAAACTTGGTGCGTGTGAACGCAAAACCCCCCACACCTTTTCGTATAGCAACAGTACCAGCAAGTGCACTAGGTCGTCCAAGTAATACATAAGCGAGTCAGGGTCGATCCTACGAGGATTGTAGCTTGAAGCAAGCTATGGTTGTCTTGCAGGTTTTAGTCAGACAAAATCAGAAGGAGTTCTATTATGTAAGCTATTAGGAATTATATGCTGGGAATAGAGTTGAGAGTCAGAGTTGCTTTGTCTTTCTAAATTAACTCTGGTACTACTGCTCTCTTTGCTTGTGAATGATTTCTTCAACGACAGGCTGTATGTGATTAACATTGGTTTGAGCAGCTCCCAATACTCCTCCAGATCTGAACCCCAGGTTTAATGTAGATCCATCTCTACTTGAGGGTGAAGTTCCTGCAGGCTATTCTCCTTAATGATCCTACTCAAAATGTCACAGACAAGGTCGGATCTTCCAGATTAGAGAATGCTGCATCTTTCGGCTCTAGCCTCTACCACAGAGACCCCAATCTCCCCGAAAATCGGCTAAACTGATGTCTCAAGAAGTCCCCAACGAAGTCGTGGATTCGCCGTATGAGATATGTATATTCAAGCTGTTGGTCATCCTTGTCCGGTGAAAGAGGCATTCTGACCTAAGTAGACGCGGGTGTTTGTCAGGCACATTCGTCTTAATGTGATGAACAGAGCTAATTGGTTAGATCATCCTATTCCCCACAATGAAATAGAAATATACATCCTAGAATTAATCAAACACGGATCAAAGAGAAACAATAGTACTTTTATTAATTCATAGGACTCAGTAGGGCTCCTCTCCTCAACCTAGGAGGTTTAGAAACTCATACTAAAAGTAAAAAAAAAAAAAAAACAAAGTAAACGTGTATGATGCTCTCCTAAATTGAAGAGTGTCTGAATTACATAAATAAAATTCCTTAAATACTAAACAAATGAGTAGTAAGGGTAAAACAAAATATTTAATGCTAAAATCCACTTCTGGAGCCCACTTGGTGAGTGTTTAGGATGAGCCTTGATGAGATCCACGTGCTATGAGGCTCCCTGGGTGTGGAATGCCAGCCAGGGGGTCCTCTTTAGGTGTTTGTACATTAGTCTCTGCTCTTTGGGCACTGGACACCAGGAAGGGGGTAGAAAGCTGGCGTTGGACACCAGTTTTGGGCCTTCTAATCCAAAGCAAAGTATGGATTATTATATATTACTGGAAATCTTTGGAAGTCGGATTTCCATAGCCATTGAGAACACTCCATATGAACTTTTGTAGCTCTAGAAAAGCTCTTCTGAATGCAGGCATGTCAGATCTGGATAGCATCTGCAGTGCTTTCTCTGTCTTTGAATCAGACTTCTACTCTACCTCCTCAATTTCAGCCATAAAATACCTGAAATTGCCAAAAAAGAAAAAAAAACTCATAGTAGAATCCAAAAATGTGATTTTAACACTAAAACCTATAAAAACTCAATAAAAATTAAAGAAAAACTACTAAAAACTATATAAAAATGATATCAAAAAGCGTATAAAATATCCGCTCATCAAGAAGCAAATATTCAAACCTCTGATAATGAAGAGCAAGCTGGAGAAGACAAGAAGAAAGCCGAAAAGTTTGAGGAATACTCCTTCTCTCTACTTGTGCATAATGAGAGCAAACTACCTAAGGTGGAAAACTCGATGCTTGAAAGTCAACCAAGAGGGAGTAAGAACAAACAATGCTTTAGTCTCCTGGAGGTACTTTGACAACTGTATATCAATACTCCTTTTGTAGAAATTCTTGAACAAATGCTTATGTATATTAACTTCATGAAGGAGTTTTTATCTGAGAAAGTGCATCAAAAAGGATATCAAACAATAGTATTGACTAGAGAGTATAGTGCCATCATTCAAAGAAATTTGCCAAGCAAGTTGCCTGATCTGGGATATTTTCAAATTCCTTGTACTATTGGAAATAATACCTTTGAGAAAGCATTGTGTGATTTAGGAGTGAGCATCAACCTAATACCGCTCTCTGTGATGAAAAAACTAAAAATTTAAGAGGTGAAGCCCACAATAATTGCTCTTTAGTTGGCAGATAAATCCGTACGGGTAGCATATGAATGACAGAACGGTGATGATGAGCACGACAGAACAGCGACGGTGCGCGAAGACAACCCCTCTAACTCACGCGAGCTCCTTCTCTCTACTCTGTCTCTTCCCGTGACGGTGGCATCTCGCCTCTCTCCCTAGCTAAATGACGATAGTGATGGCAAAGATTGATGAATTCACATTTCATGGTATTTATTCGCTTTAATTGGGTGGATTTTATAGACTTCTCTTGCATTTATTCATTAAAATTGCATAGTTTTGTGAATTTCTCCTAATTGTGCTTAGTGATGAAAACCATACTTTTTATGCTAAAAATTGCTAATTTCAATTTCACTTCTATTCCATTCGATGCCTTGATGTGTTTATTTAAGTGATTTAAGGTTTTGAAGGCAAAGGATCGCTCGAAGAAATGGAAGAAAATCATGCAAGTTGAGAGAATTCATTAAGAAATGAAGGTATTGCTAAGCTGTCAATCCTGACCTCTTCGTACTAAATCGATAAAAACTTGAGCTACATAGGTCCAAATGAGGCGGTTCCAGTTACGTTAGAAAGCTAACACCCAAGGGTTCAAAATGGTATGAAATTTTCTATAGTGGAAATAATACAATTCCTAAATTTTTGCCACTTTCTTTTTAAGTTAGTTTTAGTTCTTTTCTCTTCCACTTTGGTGTACCTCACTGGGATTTTCTTTACTGTGACATTGAGAATCCCACTTTTCCTTTTATTCAAATTATTTATACAGAGGAACAAGTACAAAGAGCCTCTTCTATACGATCCTGAGATTGAGAAGACTCTTCGGAAGCAAAGGAAGCA
Source organism: Arachis duranensis (assembly GCF_000817695.3). Taxonomy (NCBI): domain Eukaryota; kingdom Viridiplantae; phylum Streptophyta; class Magnoliopsida; order Fabales; family Fabaceae; genus Arachis; species Arachis duranensis. Next base: position 94,887,803 of record NC_029774.3, on the reverse strand, counting down.
AGCTAGAGCTCCAGAAGTTCAAGAAATCTTTGTGGACAAACCTGAGTAGGATGTTGACCTCAGCATGGCAGAGAATAATGATAATTTCGTGGTTAATAATCCCAACAACATCCTCCCTGCTAGAAGAATTTTGGGGTCTTATACAATCTCAGGAGCTGTGTGAGAAGTATTGTACCACCGATTATGTATGTAAATAATTTTGAGTTGAAGTCTCAACTCATATCTCTAGTGCAATAAAATTGTCATTTCAGTAAAAGTCTACAAGAGGACCCTAATCTTTTCATATCCAATTTTCTGAGGATATGTGGTACAGTAAAGACTAATGGGTTCCTGCTAAGGTATACAGGTTGACGTTATTCCTTTTTGCTGCTGGAGACCGAGCTAGTCAGTGGCTCGAGATACAACCTAAGGAGAATATTACAACTTGGGCGGATTCGGTAAGTAAGTTTTTTACAAATTTTTTCTGCCCCAGAGGTTGACTAGGCTGAGGACTGACATCTAGATATTCAGGCAACTTGAAGGGGAGGAGTCTCTCTATGAAACTTGGGAGAGATACAAGGCCATGATCAGGAAGTGCCCTCCGGATATGTTTGCGGATTGGGTATAGCTACATATTTTCTATGATGGTATCACTCAGGCTTCCAGGCTCTCTCTAGATAATTCTACAGGAGGTTATTTGCATATGAAGGCCACTGATGAGGCCGTTGATTTGATTGAGATGGTGGCCAATAATCAGTACTTATACTCATCAGAGAGGACCGTAAAGAAAGGCGTCATGGAGTTAGATACCTTGGATGCTATTTTGGCTCAGAGCAAAGCCATGTCTCATTAGATAGCCATCATCACTCAATACTTGGGAGGTATGCAAGTCTCTTCTATTGCTACCCAGATCCTTCTTTTGATATGAGTGGTGGAATGTCTAAATTTGGAAACTTTGGTTATGAACAAACCCTCCTAAGCAAGTATATTACATGGTAATTCTTCAAGACCGGCCAATTATGATCATTTTTCCAAGACATACAACCCGGGATGGAGAAATCATATAAACTTTGGTTGGAAAAATCAAAACCAAAATCAAAGGCAATCCAATTTCCACAACAACAACCAATTTAACCAGCAACCTCAATCTTTTCAATCACGAAGTCCATACCCAATGAGCCAAGACACCTTGGCATTGGGAGCTCAATTTGTAGAACTTTCCAAGAGCACTGGTAGTTTCATACAGGAGACTAGAGTCTAAATTCGAAACTTGGGGGTACAAGTGGGACAATTGAGCAAAAGGCTTACTGACAAGCCACCCACTACACTCTCGAGTGATACTATTTCTAATCCAAAATAGGAGTGCAAGGCCGTCTATGTGTTAAGTGGAGAAGAGGCAAATATTCAAACCTCTGATAATAAAGAGCAAGCTGGAGAAGATAAGGAGAAAGTCGAAAAGTTTGAGGAATCCTTCTTCTCTATACTTGTACATAATGAGAGCAAACAACCCAAGGTGTAAAACTCGATGCCTGAGAGTCAACCAAGAGCGAGTAAGAACAAACAATGATTTAGGTTCCTAGAGGTATTTAGACAACTACATATCAATACTCCTTTTGTAGAAATTCTTGAACAAATGCCTATGTGTATTAACTTCATGAAGGAGTTTTTATCTAAGAAAGTGCGTCAAAAAGGGGACCAAACCATGGTATTGACTACAGAGTATAGTGCCATCATTTAAAGAAACTTTTCAAGCTAGTTGCCTGATCTGGGATGTTTTCAAATTCCTTGTACTATTAGAAACAACATCTTTGAGAAAGCATTGTGTGATTTAAGAGCGAGCATCAACCTAATACCGCTCTCTATGATGAAAAAGCTGCAAATTCAAAAGGTGAAGCCCACAAGAATTGCTCTTTAGTTGGCAGATAAATCCGTACGGGTAGCATACGGATTGATAGAACGGTGATGATGAGCACGATAGAATGGCGACGGTGGGCGAAGACAACCCCTCTAAATCGCGCGAGCTCCTTCTCTCTACTCTGGCTCCTCCCATGACGGTGGCATCTCCCCTCTCTTCCTAGCTAAATGACGATCGTGATGGCGAAGATTGATGAATCCACATTTCATGGTATTTATTTGCTTTAATTTGGTGGGTTTTATTGACTTTTCTTGCATTTATTCATTGAAATAGCATAGTTTCGTGAATTTCTCCTAACTGTGCTTAGTGATAAAAACCATATTTTTTATGCTTAAAATTGCTAATTTTAATTTCACTTCTATTCCATTTGATGCATTGATGTGTTTGTTTAAGTGATTTAAGATTTTGAATGCAAATGATGGCTCGAAGAAATAGAAAAAAAGCATGCAAGTTGAGAGAATTCATGAAGAAATGAAGGAATTGCTAAGCTGTCAATCCTGATCTCTTCGTACTAAATCGATCAAAACTTGAGTTACGGAGGTCCAAATGAGGCAGTTCCAGTGGCTTTGTGTGTGAGTGTGTTTAGTGTGCTTCCGTTTAGAGAGAGTGGGGAAAGGGGGGTGGGTTTCGAAGGAGATGAGTAAGGTGAGTGAGTATGAATGAGGGTGAAGAGTTAGGGTTAGTGGGTTCCAATTTGGAAATTTAGGATTAATAGATTAGGGTAATTTTAATAAAGTTAAGGTATAATGTATAAATTTAAAATATAATTTAATCTCTTAAAACTACTTTAAAAATATTACTTAATTATCAATTTACTAATTGGGTTTTAATCAAGTATTCTAACGTAAAATTAGAGATATTATAATTAATTTTCTTTGTTTATAAAAATTAAAGTATTAAATTCTAAAATTTTAATTATTTAAACTAAATCATATAAAATTCTTATTCTTCTACAACTGTTAAGTTTTATAATTTAAATATAGAAAATTATTCAATATTATAAGGTTATGTAAAATTTCTAATTTAATTATCAAAACTTAATTTAATTATTTTTAATAAAATAATTTCTGAAAATAAAATTTGTAATGAATAAATAAATTGAAATTAACTCATAATAAGATTTTACAAAAATTCTGGGTCTTACATCCTACTCACCTTATAAAAATTTTTGTCCTTAAAAATTAAAATAATACATAAGATATTACATAATTTTATTACTTTTTTTAATACTTTAGAAAAACAAAAATTTTTAGCATATATATAAATTTTTAAATACTGGATAAGCTATAAAACTTAGATATAGGAAAGAGTATGGTGTAAAGCAGAAGTTACAAGATAGGTTCAAAACAAAGGGATCACATGGTTTCAACATCGAGGACTTTAACATAGCTCACCATCACAACTCTCAACTGTACTTTATCAAACGAATCATCTGAAAATTCTCAACCTCATCAAAAATTTGAAGGATGATTGTGGAATGGAAACAGGTAGGAAAATAGTCAATTCTGAACTTTTTCAGTCCAAAACAAAAACTCTAGAAATAGATTGTAAGGAATAATGCATCACACTAAACAAGCTCAGTTTATGTCAAGGAGTTACAGAGATCACATAGAGGAGTTCAAGGTTAGGAACTATGATGTCAAAATTTAAGAGATAATCAAGAATATGGTTAAATCAAGAAATACATTAGACATGAGTTAAAAGAATCAAATTACATAGTTAGCTTGATTCAAATCGTAACTTTTTAAAGTTCAAACTGCTCAAGATTTAAGAATTATGCATCACGCCAAATCAAGTTCAAGATCAGATTAATAAGCACAGTATTTATGAAGAAGAGTATAATAAATGATAAAGACAGATATCTTTGAAAAACTCAAGCAAACTCTTAGAAATACAATCAAGTAAGGTTGTGGACAAATAAATAAAATATGATCGGAGAATGGTCAAATCATAGTTTAAGGAAGGAATCCGAGTCAAGGAACTCCAATGAGGATAGTAAAGAAGAAACAATATGCCCACCTAAGCGATGTAAACAAAAATCATAAGACGAAAACAAGCACGAAAAGTGAACTCTAGCATCCCCGAATTACGTGACTCGCATTACCCATTACTTATCAATCCCAATTCGCCTATAATAACCTATTAACTTCCCCATACACATAAGCCATCAACATTAAGTTAGCCAAACTTAACATCAATAGATATGTAATGGTGAGCCAACATCATTAATCAATAGGCAGTCATGTGCATCAAGCTCTAATTATTATTATCTGGACAAGACATACAACATGACAAACACCTAGAGTATGCAATGAAGCATAGTCAGTATATTTCCAAGGCTCTAATCAGGATGAACTGCTCTGATACCATAATGTATCACCCTTACTTTTAATACCTCATGATCGTACTAAAACTTTAGGCATTACTTATTTCTAATCCGTTAATTTAATATTATAATTATTTAGTATTGAGTCCTCACGAATATAAATTGAATCCTTTATTATGAAATCGAAAAGTCTTTACTTTAATTCACTTAATCACATAATTATATTCACATGATCATAATTACATAATCTTATTCAAAACTTCTTAATACAAGTCTTGCACCCTCTAAAATTTCAAAATGACAATTGACAAGGGATAATGTCTCAACTAAACCAACAAATAGAAAATGAAAACATATATATACATTAAGCTTCGTATTTTGATCGCGGCTTCGTGCCAAAGCTTCCTGAACCTGTAACTAAAAAAGAAATTTTGTAGGGGAGTGAGAACGTCGTCCTTGAAAAGCTTCTCAGTAGAGGGTTTAAGAATTGTTATAAAAAGAAACGTATAAAGAGAAAAATTAATTTCAAGACAATGATTATTGTTTGTCCTATGAATATTTTTAGAAAAACAACGGCTAATCGTCCAAAACTTTTTCAAAGAAACAATATTTAATTTTCCAGAAATCCAAAACCTTTCTTTTCTTATAAGAAAAGCTTAATCTCTTTCTTAATCTCTGTTCCAAGCATAGGTTTATTAAGTCTATACTAAACCAACTTGATTTACATACTTTACTAAAACCTCAATCAGAAACGAATCACGGCCCCCAGCTCAAGCAACTCAAACAAATCAACAATCAAATCATCATCTCATCAACAATTCCCAATCTCAAAGGTACCACAACAGAAACGAACACAGACAAAACAGAAAAGGAAAATACAAGTATAGATAGCAGTTACAATAAATAGCTCAGATAGCAGTTATTAACAATTAAGCAATTAGGCAAACCCAAATAAATTCAAACTCAAGAAAAACATACAAATGCATATGATGAATGCCTATCCTATGGCTAATGAACTCATTTGTCGATTATATAGCCAAACCCGATACGTCCAGTAGCTAACCCGGACATTGTCTCTCTGTTACGCATTAATACCATTAAAGGATTATGTGCCCTGTCACCATTAGAGGGATTATGTGCCCTGTCACCATTAGAGGAATTATGTACCCATCACCATTAGAGGAAATAAGTGCCCTATCACCCTCACAACCAGAGAGAAAACACAGACATACTAATCATCAACCAACCACAATTAAACTTCGTTTATCATATCCATTCAATTTCATAATTCAAACTCATTCTTAATCATTCTTCTTCCTCATCTCTTTCCCAGAGCAATTGGACAATGCCACTGCCTCTTACTCGGGGTCACATGTTTCACTCATTTACAATTCATCTGTTTTGCACTTCCTCAACCACAATTCATTCTTTTCATAAAAAATAAAGCTCAATCATAATTCTCTTCTCAATAATTCAATTCAAATCATAATTCATTATTTCTTCAAATAATTCAAGTAAAATAATATAGTTCCTAAATTCATCATTTTTTAAATAACATTTCGAACAAAGTCTCAAATTTTATAGAAATTTTGGCAGCACCTCCTAAGATTTGGACTTTGCCATCCTTTTCGCTTCCCAACCAATTCCACAACTCTTTCCAACGGGTTCAATACCAAATTTGTTCAAAATCAAGATGATTCCACAAATTCATTTCATTTTCATATCTCACAGAAACCGATCCAAAACTAAATTATTTTCAAATATCAAATCCTTTTCAAGTTTGTTTTAAACCAAATTTTGAAATCAAATCAGATTCAATATTAATCCAAATTTTACTATTAAATACTTTCTAAAATCAAATCATTCTCAATAATAAAACATTTCCAAAACCTCAACGAAACCAATTCGGCAACCACCACTTTAATAAAGTCAATCACTCAAAATATTCAACCTAATCAAACAGTCAACACTTCCACCAGACAAATATTCATAATTATCCTGAGCAACTCAATTCAATCCATAAGACTCACATAATCACTAAAAATATATTTTTGCGTAAATATCGATTTATAATAATTCTCGAAGCACAAAAACTCTAAAATGAGTTACAAACTCATTTTCTCTCAGCCCACAACTGCGACAGCCTCAACCACAGCTTCAAACCACTTTTAGAGCAACCATAGCAACTCTAACAATAACCAAAACTCAACCTTATAGCAATTAACACCACAAAACCTTAGCGACATATATCGAAATAGCAACAAAGAGCTTTCGGAGTAAAATAACTCACCGCACAAATAAAAGAACTAAGAACAAAGCGGCGGCAGCTCTGACAGTGATTCCGGCTACACTCGTGCAATACCCGGTAACCAGACGGTAAACCTGATGGTGGCAGAAGCTCGGCACAAAACTGACAGTGACAGGAGGCACGAACGGTAGCAATTCCTCCCACAACGGTGACGGCACAGCTGACGGTGCAAACCCTTCTCCCTCTTCGCATCTCCTCTCTTGGATAGCTTCTTGGCGAGCTCTCTCTCTCTTTGTCCGATCTCTCTTTCATCGTCGGCGTTCGTGGCATCAGCGGGACAACTCAACGGCAGCTGGGCTTGGTACATGGCTTTGATTGTGGCAGCCCAGCAACGGCGGCAACAGCAACGCCACCCTTCCCTCACGTGCGCACCCTCTCTTTCATATATTATTATCCATTTCAGTTATCTCTTTTATACATGACTTCTCATTTTCTTTTTTCTTTATTATGCCTCCACATCACCAATTATATACACACCTCCACATCACCTACTTTATTAAACGTTCCTCTGCATCACCGCCTAATTACACATACCTCCGCATCACCAATTAACCTTAAACCTTCCTTGGTTATTCTAATACTATGGTTTTAGAATCCAAAACTTGGTATTGAGGTAATTTGGTCCTAGTTTAAACTTGTACTATCTCTTTTTTTAAAAAATGCTATCATTATTTTTAAGAAAGTGTATAAAAATAGCAGGGGTAGTAAATTTGTTAAATTCACTAAAAATCCAATTTTCACTCATCGCCTTTCAAAATATATGACCTTAAACAAAACTCTTCCAGTTTTCCAACAAATTAAGTTCCAGATCATTACCATGTCATATGAAAAATTTATAAGGTTAGAAACATAGCCTTGCCTTTTAGAATTCTGTTTTCAAAATCTAGCAAGCTACCAACACTTTTTGCAACATATCTAATTGGTTAAAAAGAATTTTGACATAAAATTTAAAATGAAGATTGTGGGAACACAAAGCCTGAAATTGTCATTGTTTTTAGTTCAAACACTTTTCAGAATTAAAAATTAAGTGGGTTGGAAGTTGGTGCTTCTACAATAAAGAAGCAGAATTTTCTGCAGAAACCATCAAACTTCAAAAATTCGTTTCTCCCAAACCACTATCAATGAATTTTGAATTTTTTATGAGATGCTCAAAATACCTTAAAGTTTCATATAAAAATAGTTTCATTCAAAATTAAGACTGGGAATGCTCCCAGAAACTAATTTACTTTGCTGTCAATTATGTTGAAATTCTGCATTGGATTTTTTCAACAACCTTACATACCATAACCCTCATCTAAACTTATAACCCTTCCAAAATCACATTTTTAACCTTTCTTTAGATATTCAAAGTTTCTTTCACAGCCAACATAGCCCAAAAACCAAAATTCAATAATTTTTACAATTTCAAGTACTTAATTATAATCAAACTTTCACTTTCCTGTATTATGTCATACATAACAATTAATATACACTAATCATCATTCAAACACATAATAAAGATATGTTTATCATCAATCAAACATATGATAATTCAATAATTCTCATCAGCAGACACGGCCACAAGAATAACAATCCAACTAATACATCACAATTTAATTTCAATCATCATAATTATTATGGCCTTGAGGTCAAACCCATGATCATAGAAAAAGGAAAGATGAAACACTCACCTCCTTAAGCTAGGTGGTTTAGTGGTTCAGAGAGGTTAGGGAAAAAGCCCTTGAGCTACACAAACTAGAAGAAAAAACAAGGTTGGGCTACTGGGTGATAGTGAAAATTGAATTGAGCAGAGAAGAAGAAACTAAAGCTAGCTTACCTAGTGAAGATTCCAAAACAGCAAGGGTTGATAGAGGAAGGTGAGAATTATATTGCTTCAAGCTCCTATGGAAGTCGAAAGGGTTGGAGAAGGTTGCATGATAACAGTGCCCTCTATTGGAGTTGCTCTCAGTCTTCTCTCTTTCTCCCTTCTTTGAATCAGACTATTTGTTTTGTGAGCAATTGAATAAGGGAATGGTGGGATAAGTGTAAGCTTATTTATATGTTTTGTGGCTTATTAGGAGGATAGGGTAACACTTGTACTCAGCACTAATGACTAAGCATGTACTAGCTAATTAACTAAGTGGTGTAACTATAGTTTGAGGGTGATGTCCATGGGGATTAAAGGAAGGAGAGGCTTGGTTTCTTTTCTTTTTATTCTTAGCTGTAACGACCCAATTCCCAGTACGTCATTATCATACTGGAAACTGAGTATCACCAACTTACTTACCCAAAACTTTAACTATTTATTATTAAGCCTGTAATCGTATTAGCGCATTATCGAATTTTTGGAGTAAAACTTTTACTTTATAAAAGATTTGCGAGTATATATATATATATCATAAGTTAGCATACAACCCTTCACATCTTGCTACTATGTACAAATCAACACTCTGGGCCCTGGTCCATATAGAAAACCCCTAAGCTGGCACCCAAACTAGCCTAGTCAACTATGTACACCCTACTCTCTTAGTGAGTCTAACCAAAGTGAGAGACTAACTCAAAAGCTAGGCTAATACAAAAAAAAAACGACTATCAAAAGGGCACATCCTCAGCTCCCAGGCATCAGCTATCATCGTCAGAGTCAGAACACTCCTCAGGATCCTCGTTCTCATCATCAAATGTCTCGATAATCTCTAGAGGGGCACTGGCACTCGTGCTACTGGTCTGACCAACACTTGTAGGTCCACTAATAGAGGCAGATAGTGGCTCCTCAGAAGATGGCTCAGATGAAGATACTGAGATCTGCTCTACTGGATATCCTCCTTAGGTACAGGCTCTAGAATATGCTCCTCCATGGGCTCAGGCTCAGGATCCACCTGATCCGCAGGCTGATCGAGATGCTGATGAGGGATTGCCCCGTCATGGAACGGGTGAAATAGAGCATCCAGTGAAGCCACTGCAACAGGAACTTGTAGGGCATATCGGGGTTAAATTGTGGAGTATTCATCGGATGACTGAAGGGGTGATCACACCAAGGTTGCGAGAACCAAACCGGTCAATGAACCGGTAAGATGACTGGTTCACTGGTTCAATGGTTCAACCGGGGTTCAATCGGGGTTCAACCGGTTTAATTAAATATATAATATAATTATTAAAAATTTAATATACAACTTTGAATATACAAATTCAATAATTTCTTAATTAATAAAATTTAGAAGTTTATAATTTAACAATATATTATTATAATTTGACATAATAATTTATTCATAGAATCACAAACTTACCCTTACACTTAAAAATTTCAATCCATTAGCAACAAAAAAATATCATAAAATGGTGGATGTTGCAAGGGAGTACCTCAAAAAAGTGTTAAATAGGACTCACATTCATGAAAAACTAACTTCAACTTCATCATGGCTTGTGAAGTTTGAACCCAAAAACTCTTGGAACGTAGCTCTGTGATGGTTTTTGTGGATTCAGTTATCCATATGTCATGAGGAAGAGATGTGGAAATGTTGTCCCAAAGTATGCTCCATCAATGTCTAAATAGAGTCAAGGAAATTTGACAAATTCAAGATACTATGATCAAGATCAATTCAAAGAAAAAATATAAATCCAAAATAGCAAAAAATTACAGCCATCCCAAAACACATGGATAGATAGCATAGTGACATACAATAATCCCAGAAATCACATGGAATAGCAAAAAGGAAGTATACCTAGAATTCTGAGTATAACAAACAATCAATAAACTGAAAATTGATAGAAAAATGGAATAGGCCGTCCTTCAAAAATATCTTATTATCTCCAAAGGAAGTATTCAGTTATCTTGGACTTTTACAGCAAAATTTCAACAAAAACCTTTCAATCTATTCAACAACAGAACTCAGAAAACTCAAAATCCAAATCCAAACTTATTCTCCAAACTAAATTCAAAACCACATGAGCAGTAATCCAACTCAGAACACAATCCCAATTCAAAAGCCAAAATCTTAGAAATTAAAACTGAAGAAGTAGTAGCTTAATTATTACCGGAGACACGGCTAAGGAGGAACGGCGGTGGCAGAGTAAGCTCGGAAGCGAGGCCCCGAGTAGTGATTTCACGGCGAGGCTCTGGGTAGAGATTCACGGAGGAGAGGATGTGCTTGAAGAGGATTGAATAACCGTTTGCTTGACATAGAGGAGAAGAGGATCGAGGACGAGGACAACAACAGCACCCTCTGTCACTGCCGACGACAATGATCACAGAGACAGTGAGCACAAGAGTGGCGGCGGCTGGGAGTGATGATGGCTGGTAGGGCTTCGCGATGAGCCGAGACGGTGAGGAAGAGAAGAATGGCGGCGGCTGGGGAACTGACGGTGGCTAGTGGCCAGGGCTTCATGACGGTGGCTGGGGGCTGATGGTGGCGATGGTGGTTTCTCTCATAGGTTAGGCAAATTAGGGATTTTGGTTGGAATGTGAGAGTTAGACAGAAGGGAGAGGGTCAGATGTTTTGGGGGGGTGGGGTTTTTAATTTTTTTTAGAGAACCGGTCTTTTTTGAAAAATCTGACTGGTTCAGCCGGTTCACCGGTTAACCTTCGATTCGTCCAGTTTTTAGACCGGTTTTTTGTAAAACGGTTTTACGTGTTACCCGGACCAGCCATAAGACCGGTTTCCGGTTAACCCGGTCGAACTGACCGGTCCGGTCCGATATTCTGAACCATGGACACATAGAATGTACATATATACAAGTCCTAATCTCTGCACCTACTACATAAAGCCTATGCTATACAATATCCTCATATATATAGGGAGGGTCCATCTCGTAAAACAAGACTCCGGTCTCCATCTGAAAGGGAGGAAGAAAAGGGACAAGAACTGGGGAGTTTTTAGTAGGATTAGGGGTAGTTAGCCAAGTCAGGATTATCATAGTTCAAGTAATTCACAACGAAATATACAAGTGTCACAGAGAAGTATCTAATCATCACAACTCATAATAACATTAAGGAATGCATAAACACAAGATGACAATCACAAACAAATTCACTGTATCAAGTAAAATGCAAATGCACAAATGCATGTCTAGCCTTATTGCAAGTAATGAGCTCATTTGTCGGTTTCGACCCGTACCCGACACAATCCGACTCGCAAATCAGATAAGGCATTCCAGCGACATAACCTCTGCAAGTTACTACTTCTTGCAGGCACTGATTCTCTGGCTGAAGTATGTCGAATATGACCTCTACAAGTACTTGCAGGTGCTGGTTCTCCAACTGAAGCATGTGCCCCTTTCTCCTGGAAGCCATTCCATATACACGGGCATCCCCGTACAATCATTCACACATAAAGCCCACGGATTAACATGTTCGCATCAACACTATAACTATTTACTTTTTGTCACCCTCTCATGACCTTTTAATCATTTCATAATCACATGTGCCGATTTATCTTCTCTTTTTCTTTTAAAACCAAAACCAACCTCCCTTTCATCCTTAAGACTAATTCTTTAACTTTTTCCAAGATATTACAAAATAAAATCATTCAATAAAAATTTAATTACTTTTAAGGTTCACTAAAACTCCTCCAAATAAAATTCTTGAGTCAAATTCAAAACATAAGCCCTTTTCATTTTTAAATCAAACTTAAACATAATAATATTCTTAAATAATTTAAAATCGTAAAACAATGCTTTTCTAAATAAATTGAACTTAAAATATATACTTTTCTTAAATGAATTAAATCTGACATATAACTATTTTCTGAATAAATCAAAAATCAAATACTACAATTTCTCAAATTCAATATTTTTTTCTAAATAAAATTTCAAATAAATTCTTAAGGTTTTAACAAAATTTCGGCGGCATCTCTCCTAAAACCCGGACTCTACCACCCTTCTCGAGTTTCATCAAAACTATTTTCCACACTCTTTTCAAATCATTTTCAATAAATCAAACCAAACAAATTCCAACATTTTCAAATAATTCTATCGTAATCTAGAAATCAAATTCATCAGAATAATTTAGTTTTCAGCTGCACTATAACCCGCTGAACCTCAAACTTATCACAAAGATCAATATATCACAAAATTCAATATAAATTCAATCAAACTCAATCAATAAGTCATCACGACATCAATTCACTTGTCCAATACTAATTTAACTGGTGAGAATTTACCAAAATCCTACCTTTGTACGAAATCAAAATACTCGAAGTTCCGGAAAAGCCTTCTGATCGAGTCGTTGAAGAAAAAAACGTTCAAAATTGTCTGTGCCTCCTAGAACTCCAGTTGACCAAACTCAAGGGGTAAGGGAGCTACGTCACCGTTGACTTCCACCAATCAAAAGTGACGTTAATACATAGAGGAGGAGGATACGAACACTTTTACTGGATTAGATTTTTAAATGGGATTACGAATTAAGTGAAATCAAAGAAAGAAAATGGTGAAGGGTTACGGTTTCTTTGATGAAAGCTCTGGGTCACTTTCTCCTTTCTTCGTGCAATACGTTCAGCAAATGAAAGATTAAGGTAAGTGTTTTTTATCTTAGTGGAAGGGGGAGTTGTCAATTAAAGAATTATATGTCAATGCCATATTACTAGGTGGTTTTGGATTGAAATCTCTCTTTTCTTTCTTTCTCCAATTCGGTCACATTGAAATTAAAAAAAGGAATGTTAATAATTAATGGGATAACATTGCTTAATGTGATTCACGATTCTATTCCTTCTTTTTTTTTCCTTTCAGACAATAATAATAATAAGAAGAAGGTTAAATATATATGAGTTACTAATATAAATGATATTAGTAACTTAAAAATTAAAAGATATTTAACGAAGTATTAGTAATTTTAAGTTCATAAAAAAATACCAATAATTAATTTTATCAGTAAAAGTCGGACTTGATAATAATATTAATATTATTATCTAAGTTCTATTATAATTAGAGCAAGTAAAATAAATAAATAAGATAATAATAAAATTATATTACCATTTATTTTAATTCGGAGTTCGAAATCGACTCATCAAAATAAAACTAATCACTTTAAAATATTATTTTAAGAAAAATTTGCGTCAGTGCAAAAATTAAAGTTGTTACATTAGCCATGGTTAAACATTGATGGGTTTAAGTGAACTAATGATTTAGAATTAATTTAAGGTTTTATGCAAGGATAGTTAAAGTCTTAATTTGGCTTAACATATAGGAAGGGCATTTTGGTTTGACAATAAAAGTTTTGATCATGTACTAATTGATTGACAATGTATCTAAGGTGGTTTCTTTACTATTTCAACACTTAATGAATTTAATAAATTAACAAGATGTGGCTAATTTGAAAGAAAAATTAACTATAGCGGTAATTATTTAATAACCAAGATTCATTACTCGAAAGTACTAAAAAAAAGTTTTAGCGTTACGTGTTGTAATTTTAATTTGTTATCTATACTATATATTTATATATCTAAATCTATGAGCATCAGTGAACGTTGTAAAGAATGAGGAATCACAGGTCTCGTGGGGTAGGGTAGTTACAGTTTAACCGACATGTGAGTTCACAACCAGTAGGGCAGGCATGCATCATGTTGCATTTGTTTGTTTTGTTTGGGTGTGCTTAAGTAATTTGGTTTGCCTATTTAATGAATTCAGTTTAACTGATAACTATGATACTTATTGTAACTGTTCTTAAAATGTGTTTTCCTTGCATTGTTTGTGCCTGTGATTGATTCTATTTTGGCATTGAGTTTTGATGGTGATTTATTTTGAATTGGACCGGAGACCAAGTTGATTTGATTTGGGACAGAGGCCGAGTTAATTTAATCTGGGCCAAAGGCCGAGTTGATTTGGATCAGTGGCAAGTTTTTGTTACAATGGTTTCTTAGTAAGCGATGAAATGTATGGAATGTTATTTTGCATGAAATTTTTTAAGAAAAATATGATTTTTAAATTTGGATAATAAACTGACGATCACGGTGATTGAAAATAGTTTTATTTAAAATATCTTCTTATGACAATTCTTAAAAACCCTCTACTGAGAACCAGCGAGGACGATGTTCTTACCCCCTCCCCCTACAATTTTCCTTTTCAGGATGGATGAAGAGTTTAAGGAGTTTCTTTCGAGCATCTGATTATATTCTATATTATTGTATATACAATTATATTTTTCCCTCGCCTTTTTTTATTATATTTGTAAGAGGGATATGAGTTGTAATGGTATGTATGTATATATATATTTGTAAGTTATTTGTATAAGAAGTTTTACATATATGTATATGCTTGTTTGTTTTCAAGAAAAAGTATTTCTAGTTTTTCAAAGAAAACAGCAATACGGTTTCGAGTTAAAGACTCATATCTTATTATTAAAAATATGGAAGCCGTCGTAATATTCTCGTTATCAAAGTGGTGCAGCCAAAAGTGTGGCATTCTGATAGTGAAGGTGTTTACACCCAACAACCTTTTTTCCGTATCAAGATGGCTCGGATAAGCCAGTCGCACCCACGCTCCATACATCTTGCATTTTGCATAGAACGTCTGTGGCTCATATTCATACAAATTGTAGTCGACTCCTCTAAAGATAGTGCAACTTCTAATTACTGCGATGACCGACTTTCTAGAACTATATTCCATTCCGATCCTGAATCTCTCGTCTTCAGGATCAACAACACCCACACAAAGAAAAAAACATCACTCATTGATCTATCCAAAACATAAACTAAGAAAAACGTATTTTTCACTCATCATGTACCTATGTTTGCAAATTCCGAAAATTTCGGTGCATGCATGGCATCAAGATCCAAGTTACACATAAAAGGTGAAACGTCTATTGGTTGACTAACGGTAGGAGAAATCACTACATTCTCTACTGTTGCCTCAACTCCCATATCACCATCCTCGTCTTCGTCGCCAGCTTCATAAATAGCTTCGAAGTTCTCTTCACTATCACTGTTCATTCTTTCGTACACTTCATCTCTACCATCCTCTATATCTACATCATTTTGAATCTCATCTGCCTCTATGTTTTCAAACTCAACATATAGAACGTATTCTGCATACTCGCTTCGTCAATGATTAGCACAATATCAAACTGTATTAGACTACCAAAAATTATAACAGGATTTTGGTACAGAATACTGCTCACTCTCCTCAACATATCATTCTCCATGCTTTGACAAAGACCGTTCTGAAGCTCTATAAATGTCATGGTGCATGGAACCACAAACGAAAATAGATTCTCACACGCAAACCTCACTCCCTCATGAGTATTCCATATAATCTCACCGTTGCGATATACTACCAAATTCAGCCTATTTATACGGCTCATTAGATCGGGATATCTATATGAAAGTCCCTGAAGGACTAAAGATATCTAAACCATCCAATGAATATTCGCAAGGGTTATACTCAGTCAAATTGCAAAGATCTTTATATGGTCTAAAGCAATCTGGACGAATGTGGTATAATTGTCTTACTGAGTATCTGGCCAAAAACAGATTCAAGAATGATGATATCTGCCCATGTGATTTCATAAAGAAAACTACATCTGGGTTCATTATAATTGCTGTATACGTTGATGATTTAAATATCATTGGGACTCCTAAAGAGATTCCAACAATTATAAAAACTCTAAAAGAAGAGTTTGAAATGAAAGATCTTGGAAAGACTAAGTTTTGTCTCGGTCTGCAGATCGAGCATATAAAAAGTGGGATCTTTATTCATCAAACAACATACACAGAAAAGATCTTGAAAAGATTTTATATGGATAA
>NC_029774.3:94833262-94871429 GCF_000817695.3 Arachis duranensis | reverse complement strand
TGCTGTGAATTTACTAGCAAGATATAGTTCCTCTCCAACCAGAAGATATTGGAGTGGAATCAAACAAATCTTTCGATATCTTCATGGGACGGTTGATATGGGTTTGTTCTATCCCTATGGATCCAAGTCACAATTAGTTGGCTATGCAGATGCTGGATATTTGTCTGATCCACATAAAGGGAGATCTCAAACAGGATACCTGTTTACATATGGTGAAACAGCTATATCATGGAGGTCCACGAAACAGACGATTGCTGCAACATCCTCTAATCATGCTGAAATACTAGCAATACATAAAGTTAGTTGCAAGTATTTTTAGCTGAGGAGTGTGATCCAATATATTTTGTCATCATGTGGACTGATTGATCAGAAGATAGCTCCAACTGTCCTGTTTGAAGATAATACAGCATGTATTGCTCAACTTAAAGGCGGATACATCAAAGGTGATAGAACGAAGCATATTTCTCCCAAATTCTTCTTCACTCATGATCTTCAAAATCAAGGGACAATTGATGTCCAACAGATCCGCTCAAGTGACAATCTGACAGATTTATTCACAAAGTCACTTCCAAAATCCTCCTTTGAAAGATTGGTACATGAGATTGGGATGCGCCGATTTCGAGATATTAAATGATGTCGACAAGAGGGGGAGACTGTACTCTTTTTCCCTTGGTCAGGTTTTTTCCCATTGGGTTTTTCTTGACAAGGTTTTAATGAGGCAGTCCCCATCACAAAGGATTTTGTACTCTGTTTTCTTCACTAAAGTTTTTTTTCCCATTGGGTTTTTCTTTAGTAAGGTTTTAACGAGGCATAATCCTGAATGGACATCCAAGGAGGAGTGTTGTGACTAGGAAAGGATAAGAATAGATGTCCATTTAATGGGCAACCCATTTTTTACGTTGAAGAGAACAAATTCTTAGGATGAAGAAAATAAATGTAGTTTGAAAAGTAAACTTCTCTTTGCCTATAAAAGCATTATCTGAGGCAAGGGAATACACACAGCAATATAATAATATTTTCTTTCTTTCTCTTACTATAAACAAATGCAATTTTCTCTCTTTTTACTTTTAATACTTCTTTCTATCTTTATATATATATATTTATGCAATTCTCTCTTTCTTTACTTTTTATACTCTTTTCTATCTCTATATATATATATATATATATATACACATTACAACATATAATATTATTATATATATACAAATCATTATTGAGCTAATTATTTTAATGCTAGAGCCATATTAATACATCTTTATTTTATATTTAATATATCTTTTATTTCACAACAATGATGATGTTAAGAATTTTGGACGAGAATGTTATTGTGGCCTCGTGATTTATGAATATCCTTTCATATAATTTAATCAATAAATATATTTATTATTTAGAGTAAATAGCCATTTTTTATTATTAAAAATTTGACAACCCGCAAAATTATTAATGAAAAAATAAATTGACATTGTATCCATGAAAATTTAGTATCGTTTGGCAAAAATATTCCATTGTTAAATTTAAAATTGATTCTGTTAAAAATTTTATAAAATTTCTAAAATATCATTTTTATCACCTTTTTCATATCCATTCTCTGAATAAGAACCAAAATTCACCTTAATAATTCAGTTCCTCATCCTCACCTCCATAAATCTCCCTCACTCATTTGAATTAACTCAAGCATACACTCACAAAGCAACTTACCACTTTGTCAAATTAAAAAGTAACTTTTCATATTTCTCTCTATCAAAAAGCAAATATCTAACTTGATTTCCATGGATTTATTAAAAAAATTGAAAGAATTAGAAAAAAATCAAATGATAAACTCAGCACAAGTTGGAGGCATAACTGCTAAGTTCTAAGGACTAAAAATAGCAAAAAAAGAGAAAAAATAACTCTCAATGAATAGGACCAACCCTCAATGTATCACATCTCCATCCCTACTTTAACACAAAACCAGTCCAAAATACTAAATTTGGAATGAAAAAAACACACAACAGTTAGCTGTTGGTGGCAACAATGAAACAATCACCAACGAGAAAGAGCAAGGAAGCGAGAATGAGCAATTGGCAGTGAAGCAGTCAACGACGAGATGAGATGGAGACGAGAAGGAACAGTTAATGACGAGGTTGGCAATGAGAAGTTGAGGACGATGTTGGTGAAAAGGAGTAGATTTGGCAGAAATGATGCTGGCGTCGACGATTTGGAGGCGTCAGAGGTGACTGGAGATGGTTGAACCAGCTGAGAGTGTGCGAGAGAGGATGACTGAGGTGATTCAGGCGAGTGAAGGCTGCCGCTATGATTAAGTGAGTGAGGTTGAGCTAGCAAAAATGGGCAGTTGAGAGGTTAAGCGGCTAAGAGTAGTGAGTGAAAAAGAATGAAGGAGGTGAAGTGAGGAACTAAGGGTTGTTATTAGGGTTGTATGGTGGATTCAGTTAGGTTAAAAGGTTGGGGTGGAGAAGGTGATAAAAAAAAGGTATTTTAAAATTTTTTTAAAATTTTTAACGGAACAATTTTAAATTTAATAATTGGATTTTTTGTCAAACGATGCTAATTTTTTATAGGTGCAACGTCAGTTTAATTTTTTCGTAATTAATTTTGTTAGTGGTCAAATCTTTGATGATTAAAAATGACTATTTACTCTATTATTTAAATATGATGTTATGTTAATAAAAGGTGAAATTTTCTACTATAAAAACTTTAATTCATGTGATAAATCTTTTAAACACTAAAATTTAATTCAATTTAATTTTTATTAGAACTCAATTTCTAATGAAATTCAATTCAATTTCATACCATTAAAAATTTTGAACAGGTGGTTAGAGTTTGTTTTTATTTAATACAGTAATATTCCATGACTAAATATTTAGATAATTAAGTTTAATTAAATTAGTTTAATAACATAAAAATTAATAACAAAAAATTTTAGCTGAAAAAAAACTTTAAAAAAAAAGATTTGATTGAATTTAATAACTCGTTCAAATAATATTCTTTCTTTAGTGATGTATATTTTTAATAGTTAAATTTATAAGTCATAATTTAATTGTGTGCATCTAAGTTTTGAAGTCCTAAGTTCAATGACTCGTCAACTTTTTTTTTAAATTATTTCTGCTGGTTTCAAAAAAGTAAATATATTTTTGGGTGCAAAAAGTCAGAAATTAGTTTTAATATAAAAAATATAGTAGTGTTTTTATTGAATATTGTTGTTTGGGGTGTTTTGTAGCACTGTGGACGTTTAAAGAAACCTGACATAATACGCACACTGCATGTTGCTTTATACGTTGCGGAGATTTTCTGTAGAGATTTTTCATGTGGCGCGATGACACCAACACGCACCGTGCGTGTTGCTTTTTGCAGAGATTCATCACGTGTCACGACGTCAGAAACACGCTCCATGTGTGTTGACTATTTTTCACGGAGACATAACTTTTTCAAAAATTCTTCCTAGGGATTCGCCACGTGGCACGACGGAAGCAACACATCCCTGCATGTTGACCACTTTTAAAGCTTGTTTTCAGGAGACAAGCTTGCTCTGGAAACAGCCTTGCAATAATAGCTTGGAGCCTTTAAAATGGAGTAGGGGGTGAGGCTTCGGTGCTCGTTGTGATTGTGCTTTCAATAACTTTTTTGAGAAAGATTGAGAGTGAGTATGTCGTGTGCTGTGACTCTATAAAAGTAGTGTGCTGAGAGTGAGAGTAAGCAGTGTATTGAGAGTGAGAGTATTATGCGTAAAATTATAGACATGTTTAGCTTCGCACTCACAGCCATACGTCTTGCTTTTGGCATAAAATGTCTGTAACACCCTACCACTTATACTATAGTCATAAATCAGAGGTGATGAGGTATTACGACATCAAAAAAAAAAATACATACATATATATGAAAGATAGAAATAGCTAGGAGCCTGTGAAGAAAGATAACAGAACAAAAGCGCATCACACTCGAAACATTAAAGATAACACGCGTCAGCATATGAAAAAGAGCGAGACATATATATGATTAAAAAAGATATATAACAACACTAATCTTGACCTACGAAGACAAGACCAGCTAGATAGTATAAAATATCCCAGACAGGTACAAAATATACAGCATGTTTCTCCATAATCAACCTCTAAGAGGGATATAAGTTACAATATACAAAAGTGGAGGACATAAATATACATATTCTAAACACAAACTAAAATCCCAAATGAGAGTCTTCGCTTCCGAGAGAAAACCAGCACTCTCAACGAGGTGCATCGCGTCCTGCATATGTAAAATAAACAATTCCTAAAATGGGTGAGAACCAAAAAGGTTCCCGGTATGGTAATAATTCTAAATAGAGATAATGTAAAAAGACATGAACCCGCTAGGCAATCCTATACTCTAGTCAACTAAGTTCAAGCGTATGGTCCTTCTAAACCAAACAGGGTAATTAACTTAGTAGTAGACTAGTGTTAATGAGTATCAAATTGACCAACATGGGTTTCCATATCATCCATCCAATTAGATTGAATGACTCAAGGTTATTCAATCCCTTTTACCTAGGCCAAGAGTATAAGAAACTACATAACTAATAAAAACATTTTGTCAAAAACTTGATGTGCAATAGTTAGAGACATAGCTAAAATGCAAAATTAAACAGAAATTAAAACTACCAACTAACAATTATCAATAATATCAACTCAACAAAAACTATAGCACATAAAAATCTCAATGTATTAATGAGAATTCAAAATTAAGAAGGTTCACAAAATGAGAAATAAGAGAAAACTAAGGAGAAGAACGTAATACTAGCAAATGAATTAAGCAAAATTAGAACTAGGGAAACTAAAATTAAGACAATAAAACTAGAATTAACATGCTTCAATTCAGAAATTAAAGCAAAAGACAATCAAAGAGCACTAAAACCTAGAGAGAAATAAGAGTTTCTCTCTCTAGAAGAACTAAGAACAAAAAATTAGCTAAATTATGTCCTCCTGTGTGTATGCTTCCTGGTCCCCCTTTCTCCTTCAATTCTTGGCCTTTCTCCATTCAGAATTTAGTGGATTTGGGTCCAAGAAAGGTCCAGAAATCGCTGGCATGTGCAATTCTAACAAAATCATGTGCCGCTTGTCACACGTCCGTGGAAGGTCACACGTGCACGCCGTTTGAACTCTGCACAGGTCACGCGTACACAGAAGGTCATGCATACGCACGAGCACCAAATTCTCAAAACTTCAACCCTTTAAGTTCCTTTTAATTTTTCATGCTTCTATTCCATCTTCTAAGTCATTCTTGCCCTATAGATCCTGAAATCACTTAGCAAACGCATCACGGCATTGAATGGTAATAGAAGAGGATTAAAAATTAGCATCTTTAAGTTCCAGGAAGCATGTTTTCAATTATAAAGCATAATGGGGAGGAAATCATGAAAGCCTACATTTTAGTGGATAAATGTAAGAAAATTTGATGAAACCCACCAAATTCAACACAAGATAAACCCTAAAATTAGGGTTTATCAACCTCTCCACACTTAAACAATAGCATGTCCTCATGCTAAATATTATAAGACCAAAGAATATAGGGAATGGTAAGACTTATGGAAGCCAAACAGTTAAAAACAAGTTTTAGGGCAAAAATAGGACATTGTACGTATACATCATACTGTGCGTATGCACGTACCAGACGCCTTTTCCAGCCTGTGCATACGCATCATAGTGTGCATACGCACAACTTGCAAAATTTTAAAGGTGTGCGTATACACACCACTTCGTGCGTACGCATGATTCACAACACACGCTCTAGTCTGTGCATGTGCACGATAGTGTGCATGGGCGCACAAACCAGAATTTATAGTTGTCTGCAACATTACGGAGTTTAGTTTTTTATACCTTACTTCCAACGTTCATAATTTTCTCTAAAAAACTTCAATTTCCCTTATCTTTATACCATTTTAAAGCTCTCACAACCATCTCAAATTTGAAATCAGGTTCACTTAATTCCAAATTTAGAGGGCTGAATTGTGGCTCGCTGAAGTTGGTTAAAAATAATATTTTACCAAATTTATCAAATCCTCAAAATACCGAAACCTCTCAAACCAAATCAATTTAATTATAGCCCAAATAATAGCAAAACAACCCAGAAATCCGTATAAAACATTCTTCAACCATTTCTCAATCATCTAAACCATTCAACTCTCACCTCATCCAACTCATTCAACAACCTCAAATTCATCCTAAATCACATAAATGATCCTCCATTTCCATTAATCCACATCAACATCAATATTACCATTCAAAATTTCTATCGATCATCAATTTTTACATGTATTCAATCTTTCATTCAATTAATCACATTATCACCAATTCATCATCATCAAAACTCATAACAACCATCAATTACTGTCAACATTAATAATGATCATAACTCTTCATCAAAATCAACAATCATCATCAACTTCATATCACCACAACCAACTCAAAAACAATTAAGCCAACTCATGCAATTCATTCAATTCAATTCTATTTTAAGGTCTACTAGCCTAAGTTGCTCAGAACATTACATATTATTTAAAGAAAATCGAAACCATATCTTGGCCGATTTTCTCCAAGCATGAAACCACCACAAAACCTTCTTTCGCAAGCTTTCTAAGCCTTTAAACCAAGTTCCACAAGCCCTAACCACCAAAGTGCAAATCAAAGCACTCCTATCACCAGATTAAGCTCCAAACAACATGTATTCTCAATCTAATACTATACAAGTTCCAAAATTAACACTAGGACTCATAAATTCTACAAACCACAAAGATTTAGAGAATCTTTAACTTGTCCACTAAAACTTTGGGTAAAACCCATTAATCACCCAAGTTAGAATAACACATAAATAACCAAAACCATGAAAATCTCAATCTAACAAAGCCAAAACTCGAATTTGTCAAAGAACAAAAAATTGGAGTATGGGATTCGAGTTGATTACTACTTTGTTTAGAAAGAATTGAAGATCTTGACGTGACTGCAAACGACACGTGAATCGGAGCTCCGAATCAAAAGTTATGATCCAAGGAAGAAGAAAATGATGAATAGTAACAAAAAGGGTTTCTTCTTCCCCTCTTCAATCTCACCATGGCTCTCACTCTCTCAAGGACTAAAATGAGGCTGAAATTTCTCATAAATGGGTATATATATGTTGGGTTTAGACCCAACTTGGGCCCGGGCCAACCGGTTAGCATTTTTGGTTCGTGTGGCCCAATTTCGGGCCAAAACCTTTAAAATAAGTGTCCAATTTTCTATCCGAAATATTTTAACTTCTCGAAATTAGAAAATTTAACTTCTTAAATTTATGTACTCATTAATTTAATTCCCTCACTCGCAGTGCCGGACCAATTTAACTGGTACGCGTTTTTACGCAATTTTTTGCAGAAAATTACATTTTTTCACTCAGAAAAATTCATTGAATCCAAATATCACCTTTAAGTTTTCTAATTAAGATATCTAAATTTTCCAACCTATTTCGGACAATTAAATTATATTTATCATATTTTATTTAGATGGTTAATTAATTTTCCGGTTCTTACATCCTCTCCTCCCAATTAAACTTTTTTTTCTCAAAATTTGGGTTTATCCGAGAATAACTCGAGATAATCCTTTCACACTTCTGACTCTAGCTCTCAAGTATGTGCTTCCAGTCCGGCTCTACACCGGCTACATTTACCAATAGAACTTTTTTTTTTCGCAGTTAGAATCCTAACTCAAATTTTCTCGATTTGTTCAGTGTTTTTTAGCTACTAATTCCGGTCCCAACAAACTTGATTCACCAAAACCGCATCAAATCTTGCCCGAATCCTTGGCAAACCCATTACGAAATCCACAGCAACACCTTTCCCCTTCCATTGGGGAATCTCAAGAGGTTGTAGCATTCTCGACGTTCTCTAAGGCTCTATCTTCACCTTTTGACATGTCAGACACTTGGACACAAGTGATGCTACATCACCTTTCATCCTAAGCCACCAGAACATCTTCTTTAAGTTATAGTACATCTTCGTGATTTCAGGATGAATAGAGAGATCGCTTGTATGAGCCTCCAGCAATGACTCTTGTCTTCAAACTCCCAACGTTTGGCACACAAATCCTCCTCTTATATCTCCACATACCTTCTCCATCCTTGATAACCTCTCCTTGCTTTTCCTTCCCAATCGACCGTAACATTCTCTGAAGCTCTTGCTCATCTTGCTGAGCCTTCTAAATTTCAGCCTTAAACGTACTGGAGACATGTAAGTGATTCAAATGAATTTTCCTGTCTACTTCTACAATATCTAACTTAAGTTCTACAAATTCGTTTACTAACTCCTCTTCTTTGATTCTCATCCAAGCAACCATCAGCGACTTCCTGCTCAATGCATTCGCTATAACACTAGCCTTCTCGGGGTGATAACTTAATTCAAAATCTTAATCTCTAAGAAAATCTATTCACCTCCTTTGACGTATGTTGAGCTCTTCCTGATCAAAGATGTACTTCAAGCTCTTATTATCAGAGAGGACTTGGAATCCAACTCCATAGAGGTAGTTCCTCCTTGCTCCACACCTTCAATGCAAGCACAACTGCAACAGGCTCCAAATCGTGAGCCGAAGAATCCACTTTGTATGACCTTAACTATCACGACGCATAAGCCACTATATCTTGATGTTACATCGAAACGCACTCCAAGATTATCAATGAAGTGTCACAACAGATTCCTAATGGTTCATGAGGTTCAAGCAACACAAATACTGGCACTGTAGTTAATCTTTCCTTTAAGTTTTGAAGAATTTTTCCCACAATCTGACGTCCATACCAACGGGGCACCCTTGTGTGTCAACTTAGTCATAGGTAATGCTATTTGTAAACTCAAAGCTTCACCACTCCTCGTGATGTTGCACACTTACAAGTTCCATTTTTTGCACTCATAAGTCGTGTCTTAAGGAACTAACGTTTTGATGGTTGTGTATAAAGAATGCACGCGACGCCGAGATGAGCTCGAGTTTATTTGAAGGGATACGAAGCTCAAAAGAGAGCAAACAACTTGAATGGTACCGGCCAGAAATTGAAAAGATACACTGTGTTGTGATCAAACGAGGTCATAGAAAATAAGAAAATGCACCAGAAAGACAATTAGAGAGCACTCAAGAAAGGAATTCCAATGAAAGAATCCTTGGTGAAAACAATAAAGCACATTGAATCAAAATATGTCCCTACTGATTTTAAGAAAATCACGAGTCTGTGAATGAAGGTAGCTTAACCTAACAGTAATTTTTTCCACACTTGATTGGGTCAGAACAAGTTTAGGATCACATCAAAGAGTACAAGTTTCATGCAAGGATACGTGTGAACAAGGAATAGAATTGGAAAAAGTTCAAATTATTCACCAAGAAGAATTCCGGAACAAGGAACTTCGATGCAATTTACAAAAGAAAAGATAGATCAGTTCACAAGGATTTGTGGACAAACTCTCTCGTATTAAGCCTCATATTGCCATCCTCCTTCTTCTGTGATATAACTGATGTTCCACAAGGGGAATTACTTGGTCGGATCAGTTTTTCCTTGTCAATCAGTTCTGCTATCTAGACTTTAAGTTCTGCCAGCCCTAAAAGCGACATTACAGGTGGCATAAGTAAGTTTGGTCCTAAGATTACCTCAGATTAGAGATTCTCAACTCTGTCACTGAGACCGACTCGCATCCTGACTTTCCCCTGTAGGGACAATACTTAGAGATATGCCCTGGCAATCCGTAGTGGTAACATAGAACAAACCTAGCCATGCACGACATTTTCGGATGGTACCTTCCGTATTTCGGGCACCTTAAGTCCTCTTGTTGAGTCCTTGCCTATTTACCTCCTCTTCTTACCCAGTTATACTGGTCATAGTTAGTCTCCTTTATATGTCGTTGACCTTGGGGATGCTGAGGGGCATGTCCATCCCTTTTGAAGTTCTGGCCTCTTGGAGGAAAATACTTTTCACGACCTTTGTTATTTGCACCACCACTAGTATCTCTCATCAAAGCTGTCCTCTTGGCACAGTCCTCTACAACTCTTGTCTTGTTTACCAATTCAGAGAACCTCCTAATCTCCAATATAGCCACAACACTCATGATACTCTCCTTAAGCCCTCCTTGGTATTTGATATGTTTTTAGCTCTCATAAGACTCAGGAGCACCCTGACATACCCTTGAGAACCTACAAAGTTTTTGACCTTGTTGGTGTACTCAGCTACAGTCATGAACCCTTGCTTCAACTGCATGAGTTCTAATTCTCTGGCCTCCCTCAATGCATGATTCAGGAAAGTACTTTCGGTAGAAAGCAGTATGGAATAATGCCCATAGGATGTCCACATTCTGTTGCTGTAGCAATTGACACTGTCCTTGCCACCAATGATGAGCTTAGCCCACTAATTGATATACTGTAAACTCCACGAATCGGTTATCCAAAACATGTTGAGCTTGCAACGCACGCTGCATAGCTCGGGACCAGTTGTCTGCTTTAGTAGGGTTTGTTGTTCCTTTGAAGGTCGGAGGGGTTAACTTTCAAGAAAGCGGCTAAAGTCTTTGGGACATCACTACTTAAGTTATTTCTAGTTCCTCCTCTGTTTCCATTTTCGATTGGTTGCCCTATCCTTCCCATAGCCTGAGCCATTGCAGCAGCGCTCTCTTGCATATTGTTAGCTAAGTTCATCATCGCCACCATGAATTTGTTATGGTTATTGGTCAATGGGTTTTCCTCACTCTCCGAGTACGTGATCGACCTTGCCTACGAGTATCTATTTGGGTCATGTTCACACTAAACAATCGATATCAAGGTGATCAGTCTTAATATCTCAAGCTTAGTGCTTCAACGATCCCAAAAAGGTACTCACAAACAAGCATGCTATGCATATCAAGTAGATATCTTAAATAGCACAAAAGAAAAACAACCCAGAATATGCAATGAAACACAGTCGGTCCATCCATTAGGCTCACGAGGACGAACTGCTCTGATACTACTAAATGTAACACCCTATCACACTAAGCTTCACCCTATAGCCGTTAAGCAAAGGCGATAAAGCATCACGATAATTCTAAAGCTCCATACAATAGTAATCAAGGAATAGTATAACTAGAAGCCTGATGAAAGAAATAAAGGATCAAAGACACATATAACAGAGATACAAAGCACGAAGCATTCAAACACGATAACTAAAGCGCATTGGCATAAAAAGAACAAAACATAATGTATAAAACTTTGTAGATAGCTCCAGGATACACAAGATAATAATTAAAGTAAACAAATGCTATATATTCAATATCCAAAAAGAGAACTAGTTACAGCCAGCGAAGTTTAAGCCGACTAGATTAAACAAAAGATACATTATGGTTTTGATAATAAAAACAGCTAACATCCTATCTCTCAAAGTTTTCAGAAGTAAATCCTCTAAGGCATAAAGTATACAAAAATGAGAGACTACAACAAATAAGTAAATCAAATTTAACTTGAGCCATCCTCCATTCTATCACCATCTGCAAACTCACCGAGTTGGGTTACAACATGCATCTGAAAAATAACAACAACATATAGTATGAGAACCGGGGTTCTCAGTATGGTAATAGTGCCTAATAGATAAGATATAAAGTTCCGAGAAGGCAAAAGCAATCCTAGGACTCCCCACATGCATATAGATTTCAAAACTTATAAACATACTTTAAATCCATAAAAGGGTTATCTAACTTAAGGGATTTCTACTTTAACAGTCACCGTTGTCCCACAGCCTTCGCCAACCTACCCTCCACGCTATCCCATCGCCACCGCCTACTGATCCTCCTCAAACCGGTAAAATACAAGTAATGTGGACAAGTAAAACACAATTAATATACATATACAGCGAGTAGATCGATTAGAACTTAGGCATATTATTCAATTAGGCATAACTCAAGTAATCAAAGCAAGAAAAGCATATAGAAAATATATATGATAAATGCCTATCCTATTTGGCTCGTGATATCACTTGTCGGTTCAAATTGTCAACCCGACAATCCTTTTGGATGTCGCCTTTCTTCCACGTCCCTGAAATATAGTGCCCGGCTCACTGAGTGCACCCTTGGGATATAGTGTCCGGCTTACTTTTATGCGCAACCCTGCGATATAATGCCTGGCTCACTTTCAACCCTGGGATATAGTACCCAACTCACTCTTATGCCAAGAAAGGTTATGCGAGTGGGATACTATCTCAGCCCTCACATATGAACTTAGGCGGGAGACTGCCACAACCACTATGCCGGTGCCGTTACCTTGACAAGCAGGATTTACCACCGTCCTTGCCAGGCGCATAGCGACTTACCAATAATCTTATGAGTCTCAACCTCGACAAGCGGGATTAACCACCATCCTTGTCAAGCATAGTTATCAAAACTGAATCGGTAATTGATCTGGTCATATAACTGGATTACCGAGTCATTGGGTCAACCGATGAGTCATAGATTGAATCGATTGATCTGGTCATAATTAAATATGAATATTAAAAAAATAAATGTTTTTTTAAAATTTAATTTAAAAATAGGGCAAACAGTTAAAAACAAGTTTTAGTGCAAAAATAAGGCATTGTGCGTACACATTATACTGTGCATATGCACATACCAGACGGTTTTTACAGCCTGTGCATACGCATCATAGTGTGTGTACACACAACTTGCAAAATTTCCAGGGTGTGCGTACGCACACCCCTTTGTGTGTACGCACAATTCGCAACACACACTCTGGCCTATGCGTGCGCATGATAGTGTGTGTGGGTACACAAACCAGAATTTCTGGTTCTCTGTAACATTACAGAGTTTAGTTTTTTATACCTTACTTCCGACGTTTATAACTTTCTCGACAAAACTCCAATTTCTCTTATCTTTATGCCATTTTATAGCTCTCACAACCATCTCAAATTTGGAATAAGGTTCACTCAATTTCAAAGTCTGAGGGCAAAGTTATGACTCGCTGAAATTGGTTAAAAATAAGATTTTAGCAAATTTGTCAAATCCTCAAAATACCAAAACCTCTCAAACCAAACCAATTTAATCACAGCCCAAACAATAGCAATACAACCCATAAGTCCATATCAAACATTTTTCAACCATTTCTCAATCATTCAATGATCTAAACCATTCAACTCTCACCTTATCCAACTCATTCAACAACTTCCAATTCATCCTAAATCACATAAATGCTCTTCCATTTTCATTAGTCCGCATCAACATCAATATTACCATTCAAAGTTTCTATCGATCATCAATTTTTACATGTATTTAATCTTTCAATCAGTTAATCACATTATCATCAATTCATCATTATCAAAACTCATAATTATCATCAATTATCGTCAGCATTAATAATCATCAAAACTATCCATCAACATCAACAATCATCATCAACTTCATATCACCACAACGAACTCAACAACAATTAACCAATTCATACAATTCATTCAATTCAATCCTATATTAAGGTCTACTCGTCTAAGTTGCTCAGAAAATTACATATTATTTAAAGAAAACTGAAAACATACCTTGGCCGATTTCCTCCAAGCACGAAACCACCACAAAACCTTCTTTCACAAACTTTCCAAGCCTTCAAACTAAGTTCCACAATCCCTAACGGATGCATGGGCACCTTTCTTATCTTTTCCTAGTGAATTTGCATTTAATTTGGAAAGTTTAATCAAGAATTAATTGTCTTTTAGCCACTATGGATGCTACTTTGAGTCTCGTGCAATTTTATTTATTTTAGGTAGCATTCGGCTGGATTTGATGGAGTTTCTGCAGCATAAGAATCAAAGGAAAGGATCGCAAAGATCGACGCGTGCGCGCGTACCCGACGCGTGCACGTGCTTTTGAGCTTTCCATGGCGACGCGTGTGCGTGCCTGACGCGTACGCGTGAAAAGCGAAGTTCCACAG
This sequence comes from Arachis duranensis, assembly GCF_000817695.3. Taxonomy (NCBI): domain Eukaryota; kingdom Viridiplantae; phylum Streptophyta; class Magnoliopsida; order Fabales; family Fabaceae; genus Arachis; species Arachis duranensis. The sequence goes on along the minus strand of NC_029774.3, from coordinate 94,857,528 downwards.
CGACGCGTGCACGTACTTGACGCATACGCGTGACACGCGAAGAAGACCATCGACGCATACGCGTGACTAACGCGTACGTATGACATGCGCCATGTGCAGAAAATGCTGAGGGCAATTTCTGGGCTGTTTTTTACCCAATTTTCGGCCCAGAAAGCACAGATCAGAGGCTGCAGAATGAAGGAATCAGGGGAACACTTCTCATTACTTACCAAGTTAGGCATGGGTCCTACAAAGCAAGTGGTCCCCATCCATCACTTGAAGACTTGCTGATTGCCATAATTAATTCTGATTTGAATTTAAATATTATAGGAAAAGATATTATCTTAATTTTAGATATTAGATTTTAAATTAATTAGGATTATATATAAAAAAATATTAGGATTCTATGCCAATGGACATTCCGTATTCGACAATTTACCTGAATCCTTATTTTCTTCTCTGAGTCATAAGCAACTAAACCTCCATTGTTAAGGTTAGGAGCTCTGTCTATTGTATGGATTGATACTATTATTTTTCTATGTTAATTCATGTTTTGATTTATATTGCAAGAATTGTTTTCGTTCTTTATCTTATGAATTTGGGTGGAACGGAAGTATGACCCATATTCTAATTGAGTTCTTGTATAACTTGGAAAAGCTCTTTACTTGAACAACAGCTTGAAAAATATTTCTCCTAAATTTTAATTATTTAGATTTAATGGGATATGTGACATATAATCCTCTTATTTTTGGATAATTAGAGTTTTGTTGGCATATAAACTGGAATTTGATCATCACCTCTAATTGAAATTAATTGACCAAGGAATTGGCAGTTAATGAATTTTAGAAGAGACTAGAAAGGTCTAAGGAATTAGGGTCTAGTCATATATAGTTTGCCATGAATTAAATCTTGCATGATTAAAATAGTCAATAAGAAAAATCAATCAGGAAAATAGATAACTCTGAAGCCTTAACTGTTTTCTCCCATATTTTATTCCCAACTTATTCACCTACTGTCTTCAAACTCTGAATTTACTATTTAATGCTCTTTGAACACTCAAACACTATTTTTTTGTTTGCCTAACTAAGTAGTTTAACCAACCATTGTTGCTTGATCCATCAATCCTCGTGGAATCGACCCTCACTCACCTGAGGTATTACTTGGTACGACTCGGTGCACTTACCGATTATTTTGTGGGTTATAAAATCCCACACCAAGTTTTTTGCACTGTTACCGGAGATTGATAGTGATTAACAACTATTATTTGTTTGATTTCTTAGATTAGGCGTTTTATTTTTAATTTTATTTAAATTTTGCTTTAAATATTTTTGAAAAAAAAATTTAGCACTAATATTTTTAGTAATTTTTGAAATTAAGTTTGGTATTTCCTAGTACAGGTTACCTCACTGGGAATTCTCTGTACTCTGACATAGAGATTCCCATCTTTTTCTTGTCTTTTGTTGGTTTATGCGCAGGAATAGAGACAAAGAACATCTCTTAGACTTTGATCCTGAACCTGAAAGAACTTTCAGGCGACGTTTACAATAAGCAAGGCTTTACAAGACTGCAGAATCCACTATGGACCCTAACAATACTGGTAATGCCAATGTGGCAAATCCGAATGGAAATGAGCAACAAAGGAGAGTGCTTGGCTCTTATTCTACTCCTACTGCAGATCTTTATGGAAAAATCATTGTGGTGCCTCCTATAGCTGCAAACAACTTTGAGTTGATAACACAATTGGTCACCTTGGTGCAACAAAACTGCCAGTATCACGGTCTTCTCCACGAAGACCCAGATCAATTTATTTATAATTTTCTATAGATTTGTGATACTATGAAAACAAATTGGGTGAACTCAGAGGTGTACAAACTCATGCTCTTCCCGTTTGCTCTGAGGGATGGAGCAAAGCTTTGGCTAGATTCCCAACTCAAGGAGAGTTTGGATACTTGGAACAAGGTTGTTATTGAGTTTCTCACTAAATTTTTCCCACCAAAGAAGCTGACTAAGCTTAGGGTGGAGGTTCAGACCTTCAGGCAGAAGGATGGTGAAACTCTTTATGAAGCTTGGAAGAGATACAAGTTACTGACTAGGCAATGCCCTCTGGACATGTTCTCCAAATGGACCCAACTAGATATCTTTTATGAAGGTTTGGGTGAAATGTCTAAGATGTGCTTAGATAATTCTGCAGGAGGTTCATTGCACAAGAAGAAGACACCGGAGGAGACTATTGAGCTTATTGAATTGGTTTCTAGCAACCAATATTTATACTCATCCAACAGGAATCTTGTGAACTCTGAGGCTCCTCAGAAGAAAGGTGTTATGGAAGTAGAAGCTCTTAATGCTCTTCTTGCTCAGAACAAGCTTATGTCTCAGCATATAAGTCTACTTACTCAACAGATGGGTGGCATGCAAGTCTCAGCTATCAATACCCAAAATCCACCCCAAGAGGTCTCTTATGACATGACAGGTAATTTTGTGCAAAATGATAATTATGATTATGCTCAATCCTCTTCTGAACAGGTCAATTACATGGGGAGTGGTCCTAGAAACCCCAATAATGATCCGTATTCTAAGACATACAATCAGCGGTGGAGGAATCACCCAAATTTTGGGTAGAGATACTAACCTCAAAGACCTCAGAATTTCAACAATAATTCTCAGGGCAGCTTCCAACAGAACAATTACAATAACCGCCAATTTCAGTCTCAGTAGCAACAACCACCTCAACAGGCAAACTCTAAATCCCAAGAAGATTCTAACTGGGAGATGATGAGGAGTTTTATGTAGGAAACCAGAGCCTCCATTAGAAACTTGAAAGTACAAATGGTGCAAATGAGCAAGCAATTACCCGAGAGGTCCGCAAGTATATTTCCAGGTGATACAGTGGTAAACCCAAGAGAAGATTGCAAGGTTATTTAGTTGAGAAGTGGTAAAGTAGCTGGCTCTGAGACCAAGGCCAATGAAGAATTAGTTGAAAAAGAAGCTCCAGAGTAGAAGAAGGAAGAAGTAGAACACGCCCTTCCTAAGCGTGCAGACAACCCATTCCCTGATTCTCTTGACACTTATCCTACCTTGCCAAAGGCTCCTGAATACAAGCCAAAAATGCCATATCCTCAGAGGCTTCAGAAGGCTTCCAAAGAAAAGCAGTTCTCTGAATTTCTAGATATTTTCAAGAAGCTACAGATCAACATTCATTTTGCAGAGGTTCTGGAGCAAATGCCTCTCTATGCTAAATTTGTGAAAGAATTGTTGACCCACAAGAGGAATTGGAAGGAACAAGAAACAGTGGTGTTAACCAAGGAATATAGTGTAATTATTCAACACAATCATGAGAAGATGTCAGATCTAGGGAGCTTTATAATTCCTTGCACCATTGGAGATGTCACCATTCAAAGAGCTTTATGTGATCTTGGAGCTAGCATCAACCTGATGCCACTTTCTGTGATGAAAAAACTTCAAATTGAGGAGGTAAAACCCACTTGTATTTCTCTTCAACTTGCTGATTTTTCTATTAAATTACCTGTGGGTGTTGTTGAGGATTTACTTGTTAAAGTATGACCATTTATTTTTCCTGTTGATTTTGTTATATTAGACATGGAAGAGGAGGTAAAATCTTTTATTATACTTGGTAGACCCTTTTTAGCTACAGGTAGAGCTCTAATTGATGTGCAAAAGGGTGAATTAACCCTGAGGGTCAATGAAGAACAGGTGGTCCTCAATGTTTTTGAAGCTCTCAAGCACCCTAATGATTCTGAAGGGTGCATGAAAATAGATGTTATTGAACCCCTTGTTCAAGAGGTACTGGAGACTGAGGTACTTGATGACATCCTGGATCCTGCTTCTGAGTATGAATTAATGGAAGTTGATGATTCACCACCTCAGAAAGCTGTGGTTCACATGCCTAAAGCAGAGGAGGAAGCCCCCAAGCTTGAGCTCAATCCTTTTCCTCCTTTTCTGAAATATGTATTCTTGGGTGAAAATTATTTCTATCCAGTAATTATTAGCTCTTCCCTGAAGCCTAAAGAGGAAGAGGCGCTTGTTTCAGTGCTCAAGAGCCATAAAACAGCTCTTGGGTGGACCATTAGTGACTTGAAGGGGATTAGTCCAACCAAGTGTATGCCTAAGATCTTTCTTGAAGATGATGCTAAACCGGTTGTGCAACCACAAAGGAGACTCAATCCAACCATGAAAGAGGTTGTCCAAAAAGAGGTAATGAAATTATGGGAAGCAGGTATTATTTACCCTATTTCTGACAGTCCTTGGATAAGCCCTGTGCAGGTAGTTCCCAAGAAAGGAGGGATGACAGTGATCCAGAATGAAAAGAATGAGCTTATTCCTACAAGGACAGTCACAGGATGGAGAATGTGCATAGACTACAGGAGGCTCAACACTGATACAAGGAAGGATCATTTTTCCCTGCCCTTCATTGATCAAATGCTTGAGAGGTTAGCTGGTCATACTTTTTATTATTTTTTAGATGGATATTCTGGATATAATCAAATTGCTGTGGACCCTCAAGATCAAGAGAAGACAGCATTCACATGCTCCTTTGGAGTATTTGCCTACAGAAGAATGTCATTTGGACTTTGTAATGCTCCAGCAACTTTTCAAATGTGTATGCTTTCAAATTTTTGTGACATGGTTGAAAAGTTCATTGAGGTATTTATGGATGACTTTTCTGTTTTTGGTAATTCTTTTGAATCCTGCCTTAAGCATTTATCTCTTGTCTTGAAACGGTGTCAAGAATCAAACCTTGTTTTGGATTGAAAAAAATGGCATTTTATGGTCACATAAGGTATTGTTCTTGGACACTGGATTTCAAGTAAGGGGATTGAGGTTGATAGAGCAAAGGTGGAGGTAATTGAAAAATTACCACCACCAGCTAATGTTAAGGCGGTCAGGAGTTTCTTGGGTCATGCAGGATTTTATAGGAGATTTATAAAGGACTTTTCTAAAATTGCTAAACCATTGAGCAACCTGTTGGTTGTTGATGTTCCTTTTGTCTTTGATTTTGATTGTCTGCATGCTTTTGAAACTCTGAAAGCAAATATTACCTCTGCCCTCATTATAGCTCCCCCTGACTGGGATTTACCATTTGAATTGATGTGTGATGTCAGTAATTTTGCTATAGGAACTGTTTTAGGACAGAGGCATGGTAAGCTTGTACATGTCATTTACTACGCGAGTCGTGTGTTAAATGATGCCCAAAAGAATTACATAACTACATAAAAGGAATTATTAGTTATTGTGTATGCTGTTGATAAGTTTAGATCTTATTTACTTGGTTCTAAGGTTATTATTTATACTGATCATGCTGCTTTGAAGTACCTTCTAACCAAATAGAATTCTAAACCAAGATTAATCAGATAGGTGTTACTCCTTCAGGAGTTTGATATTGAGATAAAAGACAGAAAAGGGTCAGAAAATTAAGTAGCTGACCATCTCTCCAGAATTGAGCCTGAAGCAGGAGAACAACCACCCACAGCTGTGACTGAGACGTTTCCTAATGAGCAATTGTTCCTCATTCAGCAGGCTCCGTGGTTTGCAGACATTGCAAATTACAAAGCCATGAACTATATTCCAAGGGAGTACAGTAAAGAAGCTATTGACTGATGCGAAGTACTACATTTGGGATGAACCATACCTTTTTAAAAGGTGTTCAGATGGTATAATCAGAAGATGTGTCCCAAATGAAGAAACACAGCAGATTCTTTGGTACTATCATGGTTCTGATTATGGAGGCCACATTGGTGGGGAAAGGACAGCTACAAAGGTCTTTCAAAGCGGGTTTTACTGGCCGACTCTCTTCAGGGACGCAAGATCATTTGTGAAGCACTGTGACAGATGTGAAAAAGTCACGAATCTCCCTGCCAACCATGAAATGCCATAGCAGGGGATTCTTGAGGTTGAGTTGTTTGATGTGTGGGGTATTGATTTCATGGTACCTTTCCCACCCTCACATTCAAATAACTATATTCTAGTGGCAATTGACTATGTGTCCAAGTGGGTGGAAGCTATGGCTCTACCACCAATAATGCCAAGGTGGTAATGAGCTTTCTTCAGAGATATATCTTTAGCCAATTTGGTGTCCCGAGGACACTCATTAGTGATGGAGGAAGCCACTTCTGTAATAGATAGCTGGACTCTCTTCTGCAGAGATATGGAGTCCGACATAAAGTGGCAACCCCCTATCACCCTCAGACAAGTAGACAGGTGGAAGTTTTCAACAGGGAACTCAAGAGGATTCTAGAGAAGACCATCAGTGTTTCAAGAAATGACTGGTCTAGGAAGCTTGATGATGCTCTTTGGGCATACCGGATAGCGTACAAGACTCCCATTAGCATGTCCCCTTACTAGTTGGTCTATGGCAAAGCCTGTCACTTGCCAGTTGAGTTGGAACATAAAGCATACTAGGCAATCAGGTATCTAAATCTTGATTCAAAAGCTGCAGGAATTAAGTGAATGCTTCAGTTAAATGAGCTTGATGAATTCAGATACTCAACCTATGAGAACGCCAAGCTCTATAATGAGAGAACCAAGTTATTGCATGACAAGAAGATTGCCATCAGATCTTTGAGCCAGGACAGAGAGTGCTTCTGTATAATTCAAGGCTCAAAGTCTTTCCCGGGAAGCTGAAATCCCGGTGGTCAGGACCGTTTGTTGTTATCAGAGCTTCACCATATGGTCATGTGGAAATACAGGAAGAGAATTCTGACAGGAAATTTACAGTGAATGGCCAGAGGTTGAAGCATTATCTTGGAGGCGAGATTGATCGCCAGAGGTCCGCTCATCTGCTGAATTAGCAGAACTGACCGTCAAGCTAGTGACGTTAAAGAAGCGCTTGTCGGGAGGCAACCCGATAATTTCGTATCCTTAGTTATTTTCGTAGTAGTAGTTTTCTTATTTATTTGATTTTTGTCGAGTTTTATCTTATCATGCAGCTATTTTAGAACAGGAACTGAAAAAAAAAAAAAGAGAGAAGAGAGACACAGGAAACTTGCCCGAGAGATGTGCGGGAGTAGCGAAGGAAGTGTGCCTTGCGCACAAATATGCTAATGCGTACGCATCCATGACGCGTGCGCGTCATTTGCAATTTTGGCACTCCACGCGTACGCGTCAAGCACGCGCACGCATGGGTGAGTAAAATCGGCGTAAAAGGTGTTAAGCCAGAGAGTTGTATTGGCTTAGTGTGCTAGACGCACAAACTTGTTCACGCATACGCGTCGCCTGCGCTTTCAGCAGTCCACGCATACGCGTCCCTGACGTATATGCGTCGCCCTAGAATTGGCGTAAATGGGTGCACGGCCGAGAGTTGTGCTGGCCCTTCGCTGGTAATGTGCTAGCCGCGTAATTCAGACCACGCGTACGCATCCCGCGTACGCGTCACCCTCACCACATGGCCACCCATGCGTACACATCTCTGATGCGTATGCGTCAAATGCGCTACAACACTTACCTATCACGCCGTCCTGTTTTTCATTCTTTCCCTTCCAAATCCTAATTCTCTCCTATTCTTTTATCCTTTTCTTCTTCTTTCATCATAATATTCTTTTCTTCTTGTTTTCAGTTCTTCTTTGCTTGGGGACAAGCAAACCTTTAAGTTTGGTGTTGACGCTTCGCTTATGGCTTTTCTGGTTAGCACCAATGGGGGATGAATGTTCTTCATGGAGGAATGAGATGACCACCAGCATAACTGAGGTGGTTGAGTTCCTTTCATTTTATTTTTCTTCTATTCCTATTTTGTTGTCCTCTGTTTTCTGTTACTTTGATTGACTGCATGATCTTTAGTACTTTTAGTTCTTAGATTTAGATTTAATTATAATAAATTATCTCATGTACCACTCACTAAGCTTGAATTTAAAAAGAAAAGAATTTAAGTGATGTATTGCATGAGAAATTGAGTTTATATTTAAGAATAGTCTTACTTACTTAAATGTGGTGGTATTATTTGTGATTTTGAATGCATGATATGAACAGTATATAGTTGAATTTGAATTAAAGGATGTTGATGTACAAGGAACAGGAATCTAGAAAGTTATTATGAATTCTCTGAAATAAGTAAAAGTTTAATCCTTGAAGCAAAAGAAATAGCAAAAAAAAAAGCAAGGTCCAAGGCTCTGAGTATCAATGACTAGGGAGGTTAGACATGATTAAAAGCTCAAAGAGTTGTTTCCCTAGTTATAGGCTTGTGGTGTGATTGTGTCAAGTAATCCTTGAGATAGAACACTTAGAGTCGAGACCAAGTGCGTTTAACAGAGTATGCTAAAGGCTTTGAGCACCACTGTCTGGGAATAACTGAAAGAAAAATCAGAACTTAAAGAGAGTTCCCCTGTTAAGTGCTTGTGGTATTTCTGTGTCAAGTAACCCTTGAGACAAAACATTTAAAGTCACGGCTAGGCTCAAGGTGAAAAGCACCAAAGAAAATGTAAATTAAAGAAAATTATGCTGTGTCCAAAGATTAAAGTGGAGTATAAAGATCAGAGAATTCATAATATGATATGGATTCTAATTCCGAATAACACTGACATCTTTCTGATTCAAAGGAGAGTGAGATGCCAAAATTGTTCAAAATTGCAGTTGTAAACCCCACTATAAGAAGAGGCATAAGCTTAATCAAACTCTCATTCTCATGCAAATTCACATCCTAAGCCTATACTATTTTGGTTGCTTGAGGACAAGCAACAATTCAAGTTTGGTGTTGTGATACGTGAGCATCTTTCTTATCTTTTTCTAGTAAATTTGCATTTAATTTGTTAAGTTTACTCAAGAATTAATTGTCTTTTAGCCACTATGGATGCTACATTGAGTCTCGTGCAATTTTGTTTATTTTAGGTAGCATTCAGCTGGATTTGATGGAGTTTTTGCAGCATAAGAATCAAAAGAGAGGACAGCGAAGAGCGACGCGAGTGCGTACCCGACGTGTGCACGTGATTTGGAGCTTTCCATGGCGATGTGTGCGTGTGCCTGACGCGTACACTTGAAAAGCAAAGTTCCACAGTGACGCATGCGCGTACTTGACGCGTACGCCTGACTGACGCGTACGCGTGACATGCGCCATGTGCAGAAAACGTAGAAAATGCTGGGGGCAATTTTTGGGCTTTTTTTGACCCAGTTTTCGGCTCTGAAAGCACAGATCAGAAGCTGCAGAACGGAGGAATCAGGGAAACACTTCTCATTACTTCCCAAGTTTGGCATGGGTCCTAGAAAGCAAGTGGTCCCCATCCATCACTTGAAGACTTGCTGATTGCCATAATTAATTCTTATTTGAATTTAAATATTATAGGAAAAGATATTATCTTAATTTTAGATATTAGATTTTAAATTAATTAGGATTAGATATAAAAAAATATTAGGATTCTATGCCAATGGACATTCCGTATTCCACAGTTTACCTGAATCCTTATTTTCTTCTTTGAGTCATGAGCAACTAAACCTCCATTGTTAAGGTTAGGAGCTCTGTCTATTGTATGGATTGTTACTATTATTTTTCTATTTTAATTCATGTTTTGATTTATATTGTGAGAATTGTTTTCGTTCTTTATCTTATGAATTTGGGTGGAATGGAAGTATGACCCATGTTCTAATTGAGTTCTTGTATAACTTGGAAAAGCTCTTTACTTGAACAACAGCTTGAAAACAATTTCACCTAAATTTTAATTATTTGGATTTAACGGGATACGTGACATATAATCCTCTTACTTTTGGATAATTAGAATTTTTGTGGCATATAAACTGGAATTTGATCATCACCCTCTAATTGGAATTAATTGACCAAGGAATTGGCAGTTAATGAATTTTAGAGGAGACTAGAAAGGTCTAAGGAATTAGGGTCTAGTTACATATAGTTTGCCATGAATTAAATCTTGCATGATTAAAATAGTCAATAAGAAAAATCAATCAGGGAAATAGATAACTCTGAAGCCTTAACTGTTTTCTCCCATATTTTATTCCCAACTTATTCACCTGCTGTCTTCAAACTCTGAATTTACTATTTAATGCTCTTTGAACACTCAAACAATATTTTTTTTTGTTTGCCTAACTAAGTAGTTTAACCAACCATTGTTGCTTGATCCATCAATCCTCGTGGGATCGACCCTCACTCATCTGAGAAATTACTTGATACGACCCAGTGCACTTGCCGGTTAGTTTGTGGGATATAAAATCCCGCACCACTAACCACCAAAGTGCAAATCCCAGCACTCCAATCACCAAATTTAAGCTCCAAAACAACATGTATTCTCAATTTAATACTATACATGTTCCAAAATTAACACTAGGGCTCATAAATTCTACAAACTACAAGGGTTTAAAGAATCTTGACCTTGTCCACTGAAACTTTGGGTAAAACCCACTAATCACCCAAGTTAGATAACACATAAACAACCAAAACCATGAAAATATGGATTTAACAAAACCAAAACTCGAATTTGTCAAAGAACGGAAAACCGGAGTATGGGATTTGAGTTGCTTACTACTTTTTTAGATAAAATTTAAGATCTTGGCAAGACGAACCCATGGCTACAAACGACACGGCAATCAGAGCTCCGAATCAAAAGTTATGATCCAAGGAAGAAGAAAATGAATAGTAACAAAAAGGGTTTCTTCTTCCCCTCTTCAATCTCACCGTGGCTCTCACTCTCTCAAGGGCTGAAATGCCTCATAAGTGGTATATATATGTTGGGCTTGGAACCAACCTGGGTCCAGTCCAACTGGTTAGCATATTTGGTTAGTTTGGCCTAACTTCGGGCCAAACCTTTAAAATAACTGTCCAGTTTTCTATCTCAAATATTTTTAACTTCTTTAAATTATAAAATTCAACATCTTAAATTTATATACTCATTAATTTAATTCCCTCACTCGCAGTACTGGACCAATTTAATTGGTATGTATTCTTACGCAATTTTTTTATAGAAAATTACATTTTTCCACTCGGAAAAATTCACTAAATCCAAATCTCACCTTTAAATTTTCTAATTAAGATTTCGAAAATTTTCAACCTATTGGACAGTTAAATTATATTTATCCTATTTTATTTAGATAGTTAATTAATTTTCTGGTTTTTACATATGTGAGCTTGGACCCAACATGGGCACAGTTCATTCGTTTTAGCCTGTTGGCCCAATTTTGGGCCAAAACTAGTAATATTAGTATTTTAATTCGTATCCTAATTATTTTTACTTTCTCAAATAATAAATTTTAATTTCTTAATCTCGTTGGCTCATAATTAATTTATTAGTTAATTATTTATTATTTAACTAGGTTTTACAATGTCTGTGACTGACTCATAAACAACATAATCAACTCCTCTAAAAATACTGAAACTCCAAATTGCCACGTCCTAAACTCTGAATTACTGTAACGACTGACTTTCTAGAACTATATTCCATTTCGATCCTGAACTCCTCGTCCTCAGGATCAACAACCTCTACAGGAAAAACAAATTGTTACTTATTGATCAATTCAAAATACAAATTAAGAAAAACGTATTACTCACTTCTTACTTACCTATATTCGCATATACAGAGAATTCAGGTGCATGCATGGCGTTAAGATTCAAACTAAGCATAAAAGGTGGAACGTCTATGAGTTGACTGACTATGGGTGAAACCACTACATTTTTCACGACTGCCTCACCTCCCTCATCACCATCCTCGTCCTCGTCACCGGCTCCACAAGTAGCTTCAAAGTCCTCTTCGCTATCACTATTCATTCCTTCGTACACTTCAGCTCTGTCATCATCCACGACTGAGTCATATTGAATTCCATCCACAGCTATATGTTCAAACTCAACATAAAATTCAATTTTTGGGTGTTATACCTGAGTCTGCTGGTAAATATAAAACATATACTGAATACTTTTTCCTCAATGATTGATATAATATCAAACTATATTAGGCCGCCAAATATAATAGCGGGACTCCTGTAGAGAATATTGCTCATCCTCTTTAAAATATCACACTTTATGCTTTGCAGAGACCGTAGTGTAGTTCCGCGAACGTCATAGTGCATGGAACCACAAACAAAAATGAATTTTCACACGCAAAGCTCACCCCCTCATGTAGGGGTGTTCATAAAAAAACCAAAATATGGTTAACCGGTTAAAAAATCATAACCACATTTTAGTTAACCAGTTTAATAAAACAATTTTAAAAAATATATCCATATTTTTTAAAACTGGTTAACCAAAACCAAATTAAAAAAAATCGGTTTTTAACAGGTTAACCAAAACCCAAACTAAATTAAAATCAAAACCTAATTTCAAAACCAAATTACATACTCTCTCTCTCTCTCTCATCCTATCTCTCTATTTCCCTTCTCTCCCTCCTCTCTCTCATTTTCTTCTTTTTCCTCCTCCTCTTTGTCCTCTCTTTTTCTCTCTGCCCCTCCTCTCTCTCTCTCTATTCTGTCTCCCCTTCTCTCTCTTCTTTTCCCCTATTTCTCTCTCCTCTCCCTCTCTCCCCCTTCCTTCCCCCCTCTCTCTCCTTTCCTTTACCCTATCTCTCTCTTTACTTTTTTTGCTCTCTCTCTCTCCCCTCCTCCTCTCTCACTCGCCTTTCCCTCTTTCTCCACCTCATCTTTCTTTCTCTCTCTCCTTCTCTCCCTCTCTCTTTTCTCTCTTTTCTCTCATTCTCTCTTTGTCTCTCTCTCTCCTTCTCTTTGCTCTCACTTCCTCTCTCTTTTTTCTTGCCCTTTTTCTCCCCCTCCATTCTCTCTCTTCCTCTCTCCCCTCTCCTTTCTCTCTCTAATCATCTCTTCCCTTTTTCTATCTCTTCTCCTCCTCTCTCTCTCTCCCCTCCCATCTCTCTCTCCTCTCCTCTCCTTTTCTCTCTCCCATATCTCCCTCTTTTTTCCTGTCTTTTCCCTTCACTCTCTCTTTCTCTCTCTCCTCTCCTTCCTTTCTTTCTCTCCTTTCCCTCCCCTCTCTTTCTCTCTCTTTTATTTTCTTTTCTCTCTTTCTCTCTCTTGCTCCTCTCTCTTTCCTTTTCTTCTTTCTCTCTCCCATTTTTTTCTCTCCTCCTCTTCCTCTCTTCCTTTTTTCTCCTTCTCCTCTTTTTTCTTACTCTCTCTTTTCTCTTTTTCTCTCAACATTCTCTTAATCTCTATCCCTCTTCTATCTCTTTTCTCCTATTCTCTCTAAAGTGAGAGAAAAAAGAGAGAGAAAGAGAAGATAAAAAAGGAGAAAGAAAAAAGGAGGGAGATAAGAAGAGAGAAGAAGGATAGGAGAGAAAAAAGAAGAGAGAGAAAAAGAGAGGAAAGAGAGAGGATGGGGAGAGAGAAAGAGAGAGAGGAAGGAGAGGATGGGAGAGAGAAGAAGAGAGGGAGAGGAGGGAAGAGAGAAAGAGGAAAGGGGAGAGAGAGAGCATGGGAAGAGAGAGGGAGAGAAGGATAGAGAGAAAGAAATGTGAGGGGGAGAAAGAGGAGAAAAAGAGAAAGAGAGAGAGAGAGAGAGAGAGAAAGAAAGAGAAGGAAGAGAAGAGGAGAGAGAGAGGAAGAGAAAGAGAGGGGAGGGGGAGAAAGAGGGGAAGGCGAGAAAGAGAGAGAGAGAAGGAAGAGAGAAGAGGAGGGGAAGAGAAAAGGAGAGAGATGGAAAGAAAATAAGAAAAATTTACTCGTATCTTTTAGAAAGAAAATTATTTATATTAGAAAAAATTATTTATAGAAAATGCTAAAAAGAGATAAGAAAGAAAAGGAACGAAAGCAATAGAATGGATTTCATTGTTTACAAATATTACTCGTATCATTTAGAAAGAAAAAAAATTAGATTAAAAAAAGATTTAAAATTTTGGGTTTTTGTATGTAAAAATATTAATTTTTGTATAAAAATCTATTTTTACATGTAAAAACCAATTTTATGGTATAAAAACTAATTTTTTTAGTATTAAAACCGGTTTTTAGTGTAAAAACTAGTTATTTAATGTAAAAAATAATTTTTTATATAAAAATCGATTATTTTTAAAAACCGATTTTTAATTTAATAACCAGTTAAAAACCTATTTTGAATTTCACTAACCGGTTAATAACCGGTTTCATCATGTAAAACCAATTTGGTTAATTAACCAATACTATATTTTTGGTTAACTAAAAAACTAGTTTGGTTTTTGGATTAACCAAACCATGAACACCCCTACCCTCATGTGTATTTCGTATAATCTCACCGTTGTGGTACACCACTATATTTGTAGTACCCTCCATCACACTAACAATACACTATAACACCTCTTTCGTAATGAAATAAAATAGTAACAAGTTTCGATTTTTATTGGCAGAGCACCCACCATGCAGGTCACGTATTGAAATCGCATCAAATCAACAGCGGACATGTGTCCAACACGCATTTTGCATGTTGCATGGATGCTCGCCACATGTCTAACACGTCCTCATGTGTCGGCCCCGATCTATGTCGACCATGCATCTTGCGTGCTGACTCAACACATCTCTTACATCTTGGATTTACTCCATCTGCTATTAAATTACTCTTCCACTTTAGCACATGGCAACAATAAAGAAGTCTCGTGGTCCACAAATTCAGCCCAACAAAATACATAAATTCAATTACAATTTTAGTCTTTATTATCTTATCTTTAGTTGTTCTTATCTTATCCTTATTTGCTTTTATCTTTCATAGGACAATGCTCTATATATATTTAGTTTTACCATCATAGTTTACAACACACTTCAGTACAATTCAATCAATCAACAATCAATAAAAGTTATTTTCTTTGCTTTTCCTATTCTTTCACTATTTTATCATGGTATCAGAGCCTTGGTATCCTCCTTGAAGAGGATACACAAGCTATCATCTTTCCGGTGAGAAATCATCATGCTTCTTTTTCAACCTCCTCCCACAATAAATAATCAATATTCCAATGTAGCTCGAAATTCAACCAATCCTTATTACTTCCATCCAAGTAAAAATCCAACATCAGACTTGGTTACACCTATTCTAATAGGAAACAACTATCATTCATGGAATAGTCACTATGGCCGCTCTGCACCTTCTTCCGGCAGTTTCATCTGCACCTTTTTCCGGGAGTTTCGTCTGCAATTTGTTTTAGTAGTTTTTAGCAGTTCGATCTGCACTCATATCGCGCTCTATACGCCCTCTTTCTTATTGCGCTCTACGTGCCCTCTCTTATCGCACTCTACGCGCCCTCTCTTATTGCGCTCTATGCACTTATTTTTTTTATTTTTCTTTTAAAGATCACTGCTCAAGCACAGCATCTCCTTTTCTACTTTTGCCGCCGGCAGCTCAAGCTCCGCCGCACGCATTTTTTGAAGATCGCTGTTCAAGCACAACATCTCCTTTTATATTTTTGCCGCTGGTAGCTCAAGCTTCGCCACACGCATTTTTTGAAGATCACTACTCAAGCACATCATCTCCTTTTATATTTTTGCCGCCGGCAGCTCAAGCTCTGCCGCACGTATTTTTTGAAGATCGCTGCTTAAACACAACATCTCCTTTTATCTTTTTGCCGCCGGCAGCTCAAACTCCGTCGCACGCATCTTCCTCCGCGTCACCACGTCAGACGCACTTTTTTCAACCATTTCATCGGAACTTATCCAAGGATTATTAACATCTTCCATCCACCAGTTTGCCGGGGCGTATTAAATTACTTTTCCACCTTAGCCCCTGACAACAATAAAGAAGTCTCGTAGCCTACAAATTCAGCCCAACATAATACATAAACTCAATTACAATTTTAGTCTTTATTATCTTATCTTTATCTTATCTTTAGTTTTTCTTATCTTATCTTTATTTGCTTTTATCTTTCATAGGTCAATGCTCTATATATAATTAGTTTTACCCTCATAGTTTATAATACACTTCAATACAATTCAATCAATCAACAATCAATAAAAGTTCTTTTCTTTGCTTTTCCTATTCTTTCATAATTTTATCATCTACCGTATTCTCCCACCTGTAATTATACTAAATAGGCCTATTTCTAGCAAAAGGCCAAAAATACCCAAAATTTTTCATATAGAAAAAAAGAACCATAAAAAATTTTGAAACTAAAAATTTAAAATAATTCATTTGTGTTGGTTGAGACTTGTTCAGTTGAGCAAATGTTGGATGTTTGAATCCTGCCTTGTGCACGTGACAAATTATTTGCATAAAACAAGCGCTTTTAGATTTGTGATGAATTAATTTTTGGCCAAATTAAAACACACAATAAATGTTTAACCTGTTAAAGACCATGTTAGAGACCAAAATATAATTAGTATGGTATTCTTCATAAGGAGCAACAAGGACAGAGCATACTGCATAGCACATGGATGGATGCCAAAATACTGAGTGGCTGCTGGGACTGTAAAAGAAAGAGAGGAGGAGAATCCAATTCCTTGCTAAGCCTAACCTAACCTCATAATGTTAGCCTTAGGTCATAGCCAATTCCATGACATTTCACGTGAGGCTCGCTCACTCTTCAAAACATGCGCTTGCACAGAGCACAGAGCATAGTGGACCCACAAAACGGATACCGGATAGGGCGGTTGCCTCTCTCCTCTTTTGTCTCTCGCGCACACGCCAAAACCTCACAACTGTAACAACCTTTTAAACCACTCTCCGCCGTCCCTCTCTCTTCCTTCATTGGTTTCCCCACTCTCTCTCTCTCTCTCTCTCTCTCCCGCACTTGTCCAACACACAGAGAGAACCAGAGACAGAAGAGAGCTTTGGATTTGGAATTCACAAAGATGGCGTCTCCCAGACTCTCATTCGGATTCGGAGTCCTGGCCATGCTCGCCACTCTCATTTTCGCCCTTTCCTTCCCAGCTTCCGTTCACGCCCAGACGCCATCCCCTGCTCCTTCCCCTACCAGCGACGGTACATTCCCATCTTTCCACCTCTTTCTCCGTATTCTGTTTTTCTGGATCTGGATTTCTACGATATATCTCGCTTCATCCCAGATCTAATAACATCTTGCATTGTTGTTCCTTATGTCTGTGTTGGTGTCTTTTCAGGTTCGTCAGTAGATCAAGGGATAGCGTATGTGCTGATGTTGCTGGCTCTGGCTCTGACGTACCTCATCCACTCCGCTGATCTTTCCACCACCTTATGAATTTGAACCACACAGGAAGGAAATTTGATTTAGGATTGAGAGTGGATTTTTTAGGTGACAGTGCTTCGTTAGTTATTCTCAGTGTTAGTATATTTCTCTTAGCAATTTATGTGTATGAATGGATTCATTAACAGTTTGCAATAGGGATTGCTTTCTTATTTTCCCAGTAAGTCTGAGGATGTCAATGTTACCTCCTACATAAAGCACCAAATTCGTGTGTTTGTTTTGGCTTTCAAGGTTTCAAACTATTGTGCTAACGTCTCCGGATGACTTTTCAACAGAATCAATTCATAATTTTTTTAACAACGTTTTAGGGCCCTCAACATGAAACCAACAAAGTTTTGTTGCATTTGCGTTTTGGCAAAATCTCTTAATCTCATGAGTATCATCTTATATTTTTATATCCTTTTCGGTGTATATACACGCAATGGTTACACAGGTGATAGTTACTTTCCATTTGATTTGAGTAACGTATTTCAATAACATTTTCCGACAATGAAAAATATTCAAACAAATATAAAACAATATGAATTGTTCGATCACTCGTTGATATCTTATTTAGATGAAATTTGATATAGATAATCTTTAATAGTTAGGAGCACTTTAAGCAACATTACACTAAAAAAAGAAATTATCCAGTCTCTCTCTCTATATATGTGATTCTGTTCATAATTTCAAACAATTGAAAGAACATCTAACATATCAAATAAGGAAAAAATTGCATATCAGCATCCGTAGAACCGTCGACGAATTCAGTTATCATGTAAAGCCAGAAATCCACCCATTAGAATGCCATAACTTTTATTAATGGTAGTTGGATAGAAATAGCTACAGGTCATAAATTCCGATGTCTTAAGTTTTGATTTTTGAATGTTAAGCTAAACAAGGTACACGCTGTTAACAATAACTTTCATTCGACTTTACACCCATAAACAAACAGTGGGCAAAATAACAATTATTTGTGAATAAATGAAAGTCAGATTTGAATGAACAGCTTCTGTACATCAGAACGGTGGAGGGGAAAATGGTAAATGCCTGCGAATCAGAGTATCAAATAAGAAAAGACTTGCGATCAGCAATATAAATAGTTCAATACATAGAACATGCTTTACGCCTTCTTGCTTTCTTTACTTTCTGTTGAGGCAGAGAGCAAAAGAAATACAAAAAAGAATTGAGGGTTAGGCTTTAGCACAAAAAAGGTGCAAATATGCTTAAACATATTTCCTTTATTGAATTGGAAGATAAGGGCAATGGCATAAAGAACCTTGAAAGCGCATAATCAAACAAGGCCAATCCAGTCCTTTATTCAAAGTTTCAGTTTTAAATAAATCCAAAAGGAGGATAATTGATAGATCAAATTAGCAAAATTTCCTTCCTTCTTCACCACTAAGAAAACAATACCGGGAAAAAAAGAACAAGATTAAGGGACTGGTTTTTGGGAAAGCAAAGCCTAAGAAGCTTCTTGCTCTATCATCCAAATTCAAATACAACGCTCCTCTATAAGAGACAAGAACAGAAATGGGTTTGGTTACCTTGGCGAGGACGCATTGGCGCAAGGAATGCAAGAGGTGTTGGCATTTTTCTTGGTTGAAGGGAGTCTCAGTGACGCAATTGAGGAGTTGAAGGGCTTCTTCTCCGCACACAGCTTCTTTCCCTTTCCCGTTCCCCGATTCCATCCTCGATTTAGGTTTTTACTTTTTAGGGTTTTACCACGCCCCAATATCTGTTTCTCTAACACCCTCTTTTAACTCTTAATTTCAACTAATCTCCCAATTAGCTAGCTCTCTGTTCTGCTCTCCTGTGTGCTCCTCCAGATTCCTTACCACCACACTTTTGTCTCTAGAATATTCTCGATAGTCAATACTGTGTTCTACTACCCACCCCAAATAAATGGGTTTATTTAAATGGATTTTTAAGGAAAGTCAAAAGATCTTTAGAGTAAATTCTTAAAAGTGGTCTCTGATGTTGACGTTCTGTATTAAAATCGTTTCTGAAATTTTAATTACATCAATTACATTTGCAAAATTAAAAAAATTGCACCATATTAGTCCTGAACCTATTTTTCATAGTTGTAAGAACCGGATCGGACCGGCCGGTTCGACCGGAAAACCGGTGAACTGATGGTCCAGCCGGTTCGGTTTTAGTTTTGGACCGAAGAAGGAAGAAAACCGCCTAAAACCGGCCGGTTCGTCACAAACCGGACGAAACCGGCCGGTTCGATGTAATTCATGAACCGGCCGGTCCTATGGTGCTCCCAACA
This sequence comes from Arachis duranensis, assembly GCF_000817695.3. Lineage (NCBI taxonomy): Eukaryota > Viridiplantae > Streptophyta > Magnoliopsida > Fabales > Fabaceae > Arachis > Arachis duranensis. The sequence continues at coordinate 94,838,226 of NC_029774.3, read as the reverse complement.
AATGCAAGTCTTGGGTGCTCCAGCATTTGAATATTGGATCCAATATTCAAAAATGCATGCAATGGGTTTTGAACCCTTGTCCCCTTGCTATGCAAGGATAAGGAATGCCAGCAAGCTAGTGTGCTCATCTACAAATTTATGTGTTAATTATTCTATATATTATATATATACACAACTGAATTATTTTATATTTATTTAATTTAATTTTAGTTTTATACTCAATTTTTTTTAATTCTTTAGAATTTATAGAATTATTAAAATAAGTATCAAATATTTTAATATTTACATTTACATATTAAAATGCTAGTAAAGATATTTATTTTAAATTTTTTTAGAGTATTGAGTTAGTAGGTCTTCGAAAATTTCGACTTAAGACTAATTAGTAGGGACATCTAAGTATCACCACTAAATTTCACATGAAAAATTAATGGAGTGACGTAATGCGTTCATCGTTTACTATCTTGAAGGACCAAATTGATATTTTATTTTTTTTCAAGGGCTAATTAATTTGAAGTAAAAAATTTTAAGGATGAACATAATTGTCACTTTATTCAATTTTTTACTATTTTATATTTTTTATTTACGTACGACCGGTTCTATCGGTTCAACCAGTGACCCACCGGTTGAACCAGTAAACCAGTGAACCAGTAACTTGACCGGTTCGATCACCGGTTCGGTTCTGACAACTATGCTATTTTTTGTTAATAACGTGTTGACATAACTTGATGACGTGGATTTTTGGTGACACGTGTCACCTCATAGTTTAGCCACGTGTAACGATACAATGACGTATTGATCAGCGACACATGGTATGCTGATGTGGATGGTTATGCCATGTGTCACAGTGTTATTTGTCCACATGTCATCCACTATGTCATCGTTATATATGCATTAAATTGGTCTCCTTACTTTGTATCAGATGACTCATTTTAATCTTTGAAATTGAATATCGTACACCAAATTTGTCCCTTGTTCTCATTTTTCTTTGTAAATACAAAACTCTCAATATTTTTTGATACACTAATTTTAATTTTATTTTTTATTATATAATTTTTTATAATGAATTTTTTAATTAATAATTTTAACTTGTATCATTAGAGCACATGTTAGTTAAATCTAAAATTTTATTATTGCGTCTTGTATTTATTTGTATTTGTTTTAATACTGTTAAAGCATAATAAGTGCTTATATTAATTAATAGTATAATATATAAAAAGGCCGCCTAACTAAGTTATAGATAAAATGAAGGGTTAAATACGATTTTAGTCTCTAAGATAGGGGCTGAAAATTTATTTCGTCCTCAAACTTTTTTTCGCTACAAAATGGTCCCAAAAGTTTAACTTAATTTTAAAATCGTCATTTTTTACCAAATTTTTAATTTTTATTTCCAAAATACCCTTAACAAAAAAATTTAAAAAAAAAAAGAAAAGAAACATGGGTTAAGGAAAATGGGGGAGGATATCAGCTGGAGGGAGAGTTGGATTTTGATTCAGGGAGAAGAAGGGGAAAGGAAGGGAAGGGGAAAGGGAAGGGCCACTGCCGCCACTCCTGCTCCTCTTCGTTCATTCCTCACCGCTGGATTTTACTGTGAGGGTGGACCTCACCCTCGCCGTCATCGTCGCCTCGCCGTCGCTCTCGTCTCGTCACACCTCCTCCTTTCCGTCGCACCTTGTCTCGCCGCACCTCTTCCTCGCCGTCGCACCTCGTCTCGTCGTTTGTTTTGATAATTATATTTATGGATTTTTTGTTCTTGTAATTGAAAATGAATTTGGAGATTTTTTATTATTGTAATTACATCTGTGTTTTGTTAATAAAAAGGGAAGAATTTTAGTTTTTAGTTTTGTTGATGGTTCTGAGTTTTGATTGTTCTGATTTTTTTAGTTCTAATTTTCTGAGTTCTGGGTGGCGGTGGTGGTGGTGGGTTCTGAGTTTTGTTGTTCTTCTTATGGTTCCGTTATCATTGTTGTTGTTTTTCTTCTTCTTATATTTTTTCTTATGATTCCATTATCCATTGTTCTTCAGATGATGATGTTGATAACCATGAAGATAATGGTGGTGGTGGTGGGTTCTGGTTCAGTTTAGACTTTTGTTCTGCTTCTTGTTAATTTTGATTGATTTTGGGAAAGTTCTGATGATGATGATGATGACCATGATGATAACAGTGGTGGTGGGTTCTGGTACAACTTGGGCTTCTGTTCTGTTTCTGTTGATTTTGGTTGCTTTTGGGAAGAAGGGGGAAAGGTATTTTCGTCCGAAGGACGATTTTAAAATTTAGTTAAACCTTTGGAACCATTTTATAGCAAAAAAGAAGGCAGGGGACGAAATAAATTTTCGACCCCTACCTTAGGGACTAAAATCGTATTTAACCCTAAAATGAAATTATTATAATCGACAATATAAATCTATCTTATTAAGTTAGTGAGAAGTCAATTATATGGGGAATCGAATATTCTTAAAACGGATGGGAATAATGAATTTATATTAGTTAACAAGTGCCTTATCAAGTATTCTTAAAATATTTATTAAGATGTTAAATATTAAAAGTTTGTATTAAAAAATATTATTATACTCCTAACTTACACTCTTTACTAAATTAATATCAATATCTCATATAATTTTTTTAATAAAATATTATAGAAAAAATTATATAATTAAAACTAAAATTTTTAAAATATTTTATAAAAGCACTTATATTTAAATAACTTGTGAAAATATAAAATTAAAATTAGTGTATTCAAAGATATTAAAAAATTTGAATTAAAAAAAAAAGAAAACAAACTAATGAAGGGACTAATTTAGTGCACCATATTCAATTTCAAAAACTAAAATGAGTCATTTGATGCAAAGTAAGGGACCAATTTGGTCCATATGTAATAATGACATAATGGATGACATGTGGACAAATAAAATTGTGACAAGTGGCATAACTCGACACTCGTGGCAAAATAGCATTGTGACACGTAACATAACTATCCACATCAGCATGCCATGTGTCGTTAATCGACACGTCATCATGCCGTTACACGTGGCCTAACCATGAAGTGATATGTATCTCCAAAGGTCCACGTCATCAAGCCATGTCAACGTGCCGTTAACGGAAAACGGATCAGGGACTAATTTGGTGCAATTTTTCAATCCTAGGGACGTAATTGGTGCAGTTGAAATATCAGAGACGATTTTAGTGCACAACGTCAATCTCAGGAACCACTTTGCCTTCTATCACATCAGAAACACACTCAAACAACTCTTCTCTTTATAATGAAATGGTACCGAACTTTGCCTTATATAGAGAGAGCACTCAATGGCTACTTGTCCTACTAGGACATCAATTCGAATTGGGACATTTTTCGCTGGTATATAAGATTTGGTTATCCTCTTTGTATCGGAAAATGCATCAGGCAATTCATTTGCTATTCTTTGCAAATGTATAATCTTTTGAACTTCCAGTTCACATTGTCCTGATCGAGGATCTAAATGCATCAACGATGATGCATTCCAGTTAAGTTCCTTTTCAGGAAGCTTATTCTCTCCCCCTACTGTTGGAAATTTTGATTCATCAAAATGACAATCCGCAAACCGGGCTTTAAATACATCTCCAGTTTGTATCTCAAGATACCTCATTGTAGAGGGAGAATCATATCCAACATATATCTCCAATTTTCTTTGGGGTCCCATTTTGGTGCGATTAGGTGGTGCAATGGGAACATATATCGCACACCCAAATATTCTTAAATGGGAAACATTTGGCTACTGGCCAAAAGCTAATTGCATAGGAGAGAACTGATGATAACTCGTTGGCCTCAAACGAATAAGTGTTGCGGCATGTAAAACAGCATGCCCCCAAACCGAGGTTGGGAGATTTGTTCTCATAAGCAAGGGTCTAGCAATTAATTGAAGGCGCTTAATAAGTGATTCTGCTAACCCATTTTGTGTGTGAACATAAGCTATTGGATGTTCAACACTTATTCCATTAGCCATACAATAAGCATCAAAAGCTTGGGAAGTAAATTCATCAGCATTATCAAGACAAATTGCTTTGATTGGATTTTCTGGAAATTGTACTTTTAATCGAATAATTTGAGCCAGTAATCTCGCAAACGCAAGAAGATAATAAGCACACATGTGACCATCTCGAAGATGCGTCTATTAGAACCATAAAATATCTAAAAGATCCACATGGTGGATGAATAGGTCCACATATATCACCTTGAATCCTTTCTAGGAATTCAGGGGACTCAAATCCAACCTTTACTAGTGATGGCCTTAGAATTAACTTTCCCTGAGAACATGCAGCACAACAAAATTCACTAGTTTTCAGAATCTTCTGGTTCTTTAGTGAATGTCCATGAGAGTTTTCAATAATTCTCCTCGTCATGGTTGTTCCCGGATGACCCAATCGATCGTGCCAAGTTATGAATTCATTTTGGCTAATAAACTTCTGGTTTACAATGGTATGTGTTTCAGTTGCACTAATCTTGGTATAATACAACCCAGATGAAAGTGAGGGTAATTTTTCTAATATAACTTTCTTATTTGAATCATGAGTTGTGATACATAAATACTCATGATTTCCCTCATTCATTGTCTCAACGTGATATCCATTTCGGCGAATATCTTTGAAACTCAACAAGTTCCTCAGAGACTTGGTAGATAATAGTGCATTATTTATTATAAATTTTGTTCCTCCAGGAAACAAAATTATAGCTCTTCCGGAACCTTCAATCACATTGCCTGAGCCAATAATAGTATTAACATATTCCTCTTTTGGCACAAGATGGGTAAAATATATATCACTTTTGAGAATAGTGTGCGAACTTGCACTATCCGTAAGGCATACATCTTCATTACATATCCTTGTCATTCTCTTCAAAAACAAATAATAATAAAATGAGTAGTATGCACAGTTAAATTGAATACTTGATCAGAATTATTTTTCTAAGAAACACTGTACATAAAATAATGTC
>NC_029774.3:94818931-94833053 GCF_000817695.3 Arachis duranensis | reverse complement strand
ACATATTAAACTATTCCATCATTGATCAAATGACCAATATTTCCTTCAGGATCCTCAAAGAAATCAGATACATCATAATGAGTGGTGGAGTTCTCAGCATCATTTGAAACAAAATTTGTTTTCTTTCCTTTGTCGTCCTTTTTCAAAGATGCCTGGTAAAGATCGACTAGGTGCCTTGGGGTACGATAGGTACGAGACCAATAGCCCTTTCCACCACAACGGAAACACTTATCCCCTGTTGATTTATTCTACCCGATATTCCTTTCTTTATCCCACTTCTGGTGAGATCCTCTCTTTTGAACATAATTCTTTTACCTTCCATAATTTTTCTTATTATTAAAACCTTGTCATTTACCTCTTCTGGGGTAATTTGCTACATTTACTTCAGGAAATGGGGCAGCGCCAGCTGGGCGCGCTTCATGATTTTTCAATAACAACTCATTGTTGCGTTCAGCAACAAGAAGGCAAGAAATTAACTCAGAATATTTTTTAAACCCTTTCTCTCGATACTGCTGCTGCAGGAGCACATTCGAGGCATGGAAGGTTGAGAAAGTTTTCTCCAACATATCATGATCAGTTATTTTTTTCCCACACAATTTCATTCGTGAGGTGATTCGGAACATTGCAGAATTATATTCATTTATAGATTTAAAATCTTGTAAACGCAAATGCGTCCATTCATATCGGGCTTGAGGAAGTATCACCGTTTTCTGATGATTATACCTTTCTTCAAGGTCTTTCCAAAGATCTGTAGGATCTTTTAATGTAAGATATTCATTTTTCAATCCTTCGTCAAGATGACGACGAAGGAAAATCATGGCTTTAGCTTTATCCTTCTGGGATGCATTATTTTCAGCCTTAATGGTATCTCCAAGATCCATTGAATCAAGATGGATTTCAGCATCTAGTATCCATGATAAATAATTGTTTCGAGATATATCAAGAGCATTGAATTCAAGATGAGAGAGCTTTGACATAATGAAAATTTGTTACCTGAGTCTTCCTAAAAATTTGATCAGAGTCTCGTGCTGATAACGTGTTGTGAAATAAAAGATATATTAAATATAAAATAAAGATGTATTAATATGGCTCTAGCATTAAAATAATTAGCTCAATAATGATTTGTATATATATAATAATATTATATGTTGTAATGTGTATATATATAAAGATAGAAAAAAGTATAAAAAGTAAAGAAAGAGAGAATTGCATAAATATATATATAAAGATAGAAAGAAGTATTAAAAGTAAAAAAAGAAAAAATTGCATTTGTTTATAGTAAAAGAAAGAAAATATTATTATATTGCTGTGTGTATTCCCTTGCCTGAGATTATGTTTTTATAGGCAAAGAGAAGTTTACTTTTCAAACTACATTTATTTTCTTCATCCTAAAACTTGTTCTCTTTCAAGGTAGAAAATGGATTGCCCATTAAATGGACATCCATTCTTATCCTTTCCTAGACACAACAATCATCATCGTTTTACATCAATTAACAGTTAACACTATTGTTCCTCATCAGTGTGTTGTTTTTGTTTGAACCCTTTCTCTTTTATTTCTTTTTTCTTTTTTTGGTTACTCTTCTCACGGTTTTCATCCAATTCACAACCGCCATTTTTCTTCCCATTCTATGGTTCATCTGTATTCTCACCACTCTCAGAGAAATAAACCACCGTTTGAGTCTCCATCCTTTTCACCTCACCTCATCCGAAAGACAAAAATGACTCCTTTTTATTCTTTCTCTCTGATCATCATCGCTACCAATGGCTTCAATTAGTTCATTGCCATTTCTTGTGGAAGCAAATGCTGACACTACAGTGTTAATGCTTCACACCAAGAACAATAATCACTACAATCATCGTATTAAATGATTTTTAAACAAGCTCCTAGTTTCTACCTGACATTAAAAAAACGAACGCAACTAATTAATTTAAAGGGTATCCCCCAATCCTTATGAAAGAAAAAAGTACTGTGATAAGATGACATTTGTAAAGCAACAAAAAATCTAACGACGTCCGACTACAACGTTAATGTAATATATACAAGTCCGGGCAAAGCTAAAATAGAAATTTCAAGGTTCTTTGCTTTCAAATATTAGCGTTTGTAGCTAGTCCTCTTCATAGCGATAGTAGCTAGCTATATTCCTCAACTTATAAATTACAAGCAACTCCTGCCATGCCCAATTGCCCATGTCTAAATCTGTGTAACAGGTCTCTCTGCAAATGCCAAAAAGTTTTGGTTTAAAGCCTTAACTTCTACATCCTGTTGAATCCAACCTTCATATTAGAAAATTTGGATTAGATTGTGACTTGTTTCCCCATCCAATCATGGCTCACACCGGGCTGCACAAACAGAGCCATCATCAAGTTGACTTTCCTTCACACAATCTGTAACACTTTTATACACCCACTTGAATTGGCCGCAATAACCATGTCTGATTTCCCTTTCCAGCACACACTTGAAACAAAATGGCCATAGTCATCATAAGTCTTTTTACCATTAATGGGATCCACGGACCCAAACTTGTGTGATGTGATTTGCTGGGGAAGAGATTTATAGTAGGCATAAACCTGCAATGCAACAAAAGTATACATTATCAACAAAGTTATATATAGATGTCCTTAAGCTTATGAACAGATGTTTGAACTGCTCTTATTCTCATCACAAATTATGAAATTGCAAGTCGTAGATATCATCACAAATTTGTGCATAAACAACATGTACACCAAATTGTAGGAGGATTCTAGGTGTATATTTGTGTTTATGTGGTTACATTTTTCTTTTGTAGTCTTTGTGGAACTAAAATAGCAAATTGCTAAATCACTAATTTGATTGACATTTTTGTTCCAGTAAGCTATAGTGAATCTATCACGTTACAACCAAAAGTAATATAATACCTCATTTGTTTCAGAGCCACATGCAATATATCCATCAGCAACCGATAAACCCACGAAATTCTGTAAAAGCAGAAGGTGAAAATTTTGAGCCAACCAACTAAAGTAAACATTTTTTTCAAAAAAGGGACAACTTAATGCAAATTATGTCAAATTTAAGACATGCAGCCTTTGGGATTGCGCATGACAGCAACCAAAGAAGGTTTTGGGCAAATGCTAACTGGATTTCATATTATAAAATAATCAAAGCTGTTAAATTCAAAACCAAACCTTCTGATTGGTATGCCCTGACAAGGTTAAGCTGCAAGCATTAGTAGAAGGACCCACGGGAGAGGTTTTGTTGAGATCCCAGATCTTTAATGTATTGTCGGTTGATGAAGAAACAAGTGTTACAGAGTCCAAAAATTTGACATAGCTTACAGCTTTATGATGGCCAGCCAACACACACAAGGGGCTTCTAAGATTGCGAAGATCATAGCAATAAGTCAAGTAATTTGCCGATCCAAAAGCCAGTAAATTAGATGAATAAGCAGAGAATTGAACACAGCAGACATTTGCAACATTCTGGATTGTGCCTACAGAGTTTCTCTGCAAGATAAGTTTTCCTTCATATTAGCTAATGATCAATATTTGGAAAGCTCCGGTGTAGTTTTCGCTATATAGCTTGAGGATGCAATCTGTCCATACAATCTGGAAAGACAGGACTATCACACCAGCATAGCTACTTATAATCAGGACTATATAACCATTTTTTAAATAGAAAATCCTCAAATAATATAACCAAGTGGCTTCCACCATATTGCTGGAAAAGCAAAAGCTAACCCTTTCATAGTCAATATATTCCTAATATCAAACAGGGTTCATATGAAAATCAAGATTTCCTAAATTTTTAAGAAAAAATTTATAAATCATGATTTAGTTTTTATGTTTAGTATCAAGATTTTGATTATAGTCATTTTCAGAGACATAAATGTCATAACGGTGCAATAATCAAGAGGAAAAGCAACCATCATTTACTTTCTAACCTTATTTTATTTTAAATATTGATTTTCCGTCAAGCAAAATGTGCTCATCCAGAGTTTAAGCATGTCTGCCCTTAGCCTTTGTATCAGTGCTAAAAAGCTTACCTCATTGATACTCCACAGCTTCACAGAACAATCATCACTCCCACTAGCAAATTTTGTAGGGTATGCCGGAGAGAAATCAACAGACCAAGCCCTCTTTTCATGTTCAGTGAAGTGAGCAAACCCTTGACCTGTAATACCATCCCATAGCTGAAAATGCATCCAGTTATGCAATGCTATGAGTAATTTTAGAAACTAGAACAGACCAAACATCAAGAAATGAACGTATATTTAGCTTTTAGGTTAAAATCGATGTCATTTTCCAAGGATGTTCTCTTTTCTTTCGGTGAGAGTGATGAATTCTTCCTTAGTTTAAGTGAACAAAATGTTAGCCAGTCATTATTGTAATATAAAATAGTGATAAAAATGTCATTTCGTATAGATGATGCATTTTCGGCCTCTGAACAAGACCAGTAATATTGTTAATTGATATGACAAACTCTACAAAATGAGCCCCAATGATACCTGTGATAAATACCATTCTCAATGCAAAGAGTATTGTGCTAAAGAAGTTAGCAACCAATCCAATTATGTCGGACATGGAAACTATTCAAAACTTAAAGTTGAGAATACATTTTTACATCCAACTGAGAGAATCTAGAAAGGTTTTAGAATAATCAACTCTTGAGAAAATTATAAGCGTTTTCTGCCGTTATAATTAGCCATATATCCCTTAGAATGGGAGTGAGAATCTATGGGATGAGTTTTTAATAGAAGTTTTAATATAAACAGGTGAATATTTCACCCCCATTTTTAAGGATATATAAACTCACCTTTTAGAGCAGTTTTAGGCCAAAATTCAAGTCAAAGACTTGGTAAACCACTACAAGGTAAACTATTGAATATTGAGTCCCAACTGCATATGTCACAAAGTAACTGATGGAGAGAATAACTCCAATGGTTTATAATGTGCTGTACATACAAACCTTAACAACTCCATCGTAGTCTGTGGAGGCAAGATAGTTCCTGATGTAGCTATTCCAGCATACACAACTGAACTTTGATTCATTTGACATCTCAACTACAGGATAATGGATTTCAGCTAAGTCATTGAAAAGTGAGCTGAACTCATAAATTTTTATTTTCTTTGATACCCCAGCAGCAGCGAAGTACTCTTCATCCCTATCAAAACTTAGAGAGCAAATTACATTTCCAAGACTGTTAATATCTGAATTTCTCAATACACTCCGCTCCTCAAACTTGCTATAACGTAGATACTTGCAAAAACCATCAAAAAAGGCTCCTAAAGAATCTGTTTTTTTATCTTGTTCCTTGCCTCTTTGTGCCACAAACCTATCTCTTGGTTTATCTTTATGTGGGTGAGTTGCAGCATCTGTTTCAGGAATCTGAATTTTAGATCTCATTGAAACATAAGCATTTTCAAGCTGGCACATATTTCTTATGACTCTCATTTGGTTTGCATTAGAGATTGGGCATGCAGGGGATACTGATTCTGAACATGAAGGTTTTTTGTTGAGAGATGAACTCTCATTATGGCAAGATATATCGTTATGCAAGCCAGCAGAAACCAAGTATTTTCCAGAGCTATGTCCCCTCACCACCTCTTCTATATCTGATTCCAAGAATCTGGTGACTTCTTCCAGTTTGAACGCATTCTTTTGCCTCTCCTCTTTTAACAAGATGAGGAAATGCAATAACAATTCCGATTGTGCTTCTGCTTTGTCAAAATCTAATAATAATTTTTCACTATAAACCTCCTGAATTCCATTAAATACTTCAGATCGTAGTATCTCCCTGTCATGCCACAGTAACTACAACTTAGAATATCATTGTAGTGTATGGTAGATATAGAACTAGGACAGACAAGACTATACCCTCCATGTTGTAAAAGAAGATAAATATTTCACAGAACAGAACACAATGGAGGAAACATTCTTTGAAGAACAAACTGATCTAGAAATCATTTCGACCCTGGTAAAATCATTTTGAATTGTAATATTAGCGGCAGTGAATCTGATAACTAAATGATCTCAGCATTACCGTGTTGTTGGACGTGATGATGACTCAGGATGCAACAGCCAAAGACAAAACCCGGCTTCCAGAGGATTTTCTGACAGGAAAGCCTGAGGTAGAATCCTATGATGAAGATCAGACATTGCTGCAATATGGGATCCTTCAGAGTCAAATTGACTGAGCAACTGAAAGGTATAACCTATATTAGTTAGTGATGTCATATTTACTTAGGCTACTAAACTGCTTCATTTAAAAGTTGATTGAGAATTAGTATTTCATAAATATATTATAATAGCATTCAATGGTCTGTCAAAACATATTGTGGATTGAATTTCTCCTTCTTTTAGTTATTGAAAGTATATTTATTGATTGGAAAGATTAAAACATACCAACACCATCTGTTTTACCAATCTGCAATGAAACAACAATGTTATAGGCTGGAAATAAAAGTCATGTAAAGATGGGTGCATGCAGAATGCATCTAAATAATAATGCGGGTAACATCAATTAGGTCACACACCTCAAAAAAGAGAACACCCAGAGAGTAGATATTTGCTGATGTAGTACAGCCTCCATCGGGACTTTTATACCACTTATCTTCTGATCTTTCATTCAAAGAAGTCAACTGCAGTAGACCTCCATTGGATATGTCAGGGACGCTAGGCACTTTCCAAATATTATGTTTCGGAAATTGGACATACTTATATTGGTTGTGATAATCTTTTGAACCAGCTGAACCAACTTTGCTATCAACAGTAATTTGAAGATACAAGTCAGGCCTTGAAGGGCACTGACTCCGATCACCAGCACCTCTCACATACTCATTAAATTTTTGTTTCTTTAACCATGCATCATGAGAGGGAGATGTTACCTGCTCTGACATCCTTTTTCGAATAGAGGAACTTCGTAATTGAAGAACTTCTGAATTTGCACCATTATCTAACATATGTTTCTGTAACCCAAGGTAGATAACCTGGTTTGATGGTAACACTTTAATATAAGACGGGTTCAGGTTGCGCAATGCAAACCCCTGAGAGTGTGAGCCATCCACCAAATCTACAATCTTTCTAAATATACTCAAACACTCTGCTTTGCTTCGTTTGAGTCGCCCAGCGTTCAACCATTCTCTTAAACTGACCCCATTAAATTGAGACCCATGAGATTTTGGCAATGAAGCATTATAAGGAGACTTTGCAGTCGTTGAGCCAGGGCTTAGCGGGACACTGGAATCCATCTGAGTACCAATGCCAGCCTTCATCAGATTCTGATCTCTAGACTCAACAGTCAAGCCAATAGAAGATGAATCTTTACACACAATATCCTTTCCCTTTATCGTATTTTTAATAAAATACTCAGCAAATCCTGATCTAGATATAACTTTTGAGGAAGCTTGGTCACTGTTTCTACACCCAGTATCACCAAGAAGTAAAGTTCCAATTCCTGAATCACTTGCTAGCTGCCTTTGGCTCTGAGTATTATACGCAGGCCCTTGATTGCCCTGTGTACCAATATCTAAGCTCGAACCATTGCAACTTCTCACTGTCAATTCTTCAACCATATCATCAGCGTCACCGGAAAGGCGAATTTGATGCTGAAGTCGTGACATAGTACCTTGTCTAACGTCAGTACATTCTGGGGGTGGGATATGGGAGGAGTCATTGTGGTCATCTTGGGGTTTTATTATTTTGTTGCTCTCGGGGTTTACTGAAAGCTCCTCATCTTTAGTTTGGAGTTGTAAACCCTCATCAACAACCCCCAATCTCATAGACTCGTTAATCAATTCTTGATCCATAGGATCAAAATAAACAATTACAGCTCCATATCCATAGGCACAAATTCAAAAATAAGAAATTACGGCTCCATATCCATAGGCAGAAATTCAAAAGTGAACAATTACGGCTCCATATCCATAGGCACAAATTCAAAAATGAACAATTACGGTTCCATATCTATAATCATTAACTCAGGCATTCAGGTCTTAGCGCATAAACAACCCATGCAACATAATAATTTCACCCGAGAACAATTCAACCGCTGTGAAATGTGAACCCTATAAAAAGTTTCAAGAATCAGCAAATTGCATTTGCAGAGGCAGCATAACATGAATGCGAACATTGAAAAAAATGCATGCATGGTATGGTGTATTGATGTTAAACCATAAAACTCCAAAAACCACGAGAATTAAAAATACTTTAACGGGAAACATGCAGAAAAAGAAGAGAGTGGCGTGTAAATTGTAACCTGATGAAATGAAACTTGCATAGTTGTTGAATGGAGCAGCCAGAAGTGCAAGGAAAACATGCGAAATAGAAAATAGTTACTAGTCGCGGAAGGAATGAAGAAAGGGAATGGTTTTTGTATGCGTCAGGTTTCAGCTTCTGTTTTTGCATTTCGGTTATAATGAAACTGAGGGAGAATCCATGGGAGACACGTGTACCACACCTTAAATCCTAATTATCCAACGCCTTTTTCAATGCATCCATAATCAGTTAATCACAATCACGATCACAGAACAAGATCTTTTACAATTATTTTTCTTATTTTTGTCCCCGGCTCTTAATTCAATTGCCATTGCGCAATTATTCTATTTAATATTTATGATATCATTATTGATATTCTTTATTTTTTCCACAAATGCTTCTAGAGTTACTACATTGCTATTAAATTCTTATGATAAACAGACTCTCAGGTAACAAGTGTCTTTTTCTTTTTCATTTATTTTTCTTTTCAAGTGGTAGATTTTTTTATTTAGCTTTTCAAAACAGTAACATCAATGAAACTCAAACTGTCACTTCTTGTTATTTCTATTTACCATATGTTTCTTTTATTTAGTTAAGTTTTGCTGTTAAATTAACTTTTAGCATGTCATATGCAGAGATTTGTAATCCCAAATTCATAGCAGTTTGTCAGTTTCTTTGCATGAAGACAAATGCTTCTTTAGTCAACAAACTAACGACTCAATACATTATGCATCAATTATTTCATGCTTTCTTCAGATAAAAAAAAAAAAAATTACTCTGCTCTTTTTGGGAAGTTTTTATTTGCGTTAAATATATTTATAACGGTTAATTTTTTAAAAATATTAGGATCAATTCAGCAAAAATTTTTAAAAGAATAATCTTTAATACAAACAAATTAGACATAATTATCATGCATTATTATTAGATTAATTTTAAATTTTTTAAAATTAAACTGTCACCAATATATTTGATGTAAATCGAAAATTTTAATAACAAAATAAAACTTAAAAATATTTTCAAAAATTTTAATAAACTTTAGAAAAAAATATACTTTATCCTATATACTTATTGTATTTTCCTAAAAATACTATATGCACAAGACTTTGTAATAGATTTTTTTATAGTATTTTCACAAAATCTGAATTGTTTTCTACACTTTTACCTTAAAAAGATGCAGAGAATATGTTTTATTTAGTTCTGAAAATATGACAAAACAGAACATTAAAAATATGACCCAAAAATTAGTATATTTATATTTTATTTAATGATAAACTAAAATAAATTATGAAAATCTCATTTATTCTCATTTTTTTTCATAAAAAAATTTAAAAAATATAATTATAAAAATTTGATAAAAATAATGAAAGAAAAAATAAAAAATAAATTGTATCTATTGTTAATGTCTGAGTCTTTTCTAGAATGTGTCTTTCATGTCAAAAAAGACACAGAATATACTAATTTAGTATTTCTGGACACAAGGTCTCTGTTCATGTCTTATCTACCAAATATAATTGTGTGTCTCTATATTTTTATCTCAATGTCCCGTATATATAAACAAACGCATTCTACCGGTTAATGTCTTCATTGAATGTCAACTACTCAACTATAAGACTGCGTTTGTTTACAGAGACAGGACACTGAGACAGGGACACAGAGACACAAAATTGTGTTTGACAGAGGAGACATGAACAGGGACAATGTGTCCAGGGACACTGAATTAGTATATTTTGAGTCCATCCTGATAGGAAGGACACGGAGACACTAACAAGGGACACGACTTATTTTTCATTTTTTCTTTCATTATTCTTGTTAATTTTTTATAATCATATTTTTTATTATTATATTTTTCGTCTCAAATTTTTTGAATGAAAAAAAAATGAGAATAAATTAGATTTTCATAATTTGTTCTAGTTTATTACCAAATAGGAAACAAGAACACAAAATTTTATATCTCTGTCCTTTATGTCTTATTCTCAGTGTCTTGTCTTCTCCTGTTCTCAGAAACAAACGCAGCCTAATTAAGAGATGACAGCATAATTTTAGTTAGGTGTCGAAATTCAAATTCTATTTTATACGTGTAATAATTTATTCATTAAAAAATATTTTTTAAATAAAATTTAAATTTGCGATGAATTATTTTTTGATATGTCAAATTTAAAAATACCGTAAAAAAAAAGGGTAAGATGTAAGAATATGAGTAAAGATTCAACTTGGTCCTTGTCTATTTTCACGAAAGACAAGGCATTCCTTGTCCAAAAAAAGGGACACTTTGCCCCCTCAACCTTTTTATTTTAGAATAATACAATATTTCTGTTAAAAAATTCGTTAAATAGTAACAAGAATTAATTTTGTGAGAATTTTATTTGTAATTTATGGGATTTTAAACTCCCACAAGTTATTAATAAATTTATTTTTAAAAAATTCTTTTATCGATGGTGGTTAAGTGGAGAACGATCATTATTGGAAATGATGCAGGAAAAAAAAGTGATTGCATTACGAAGGTTTTTAAAAGAAAAGAATAGCATCGAATAAAACAACAACAACAATAATAAAGCATTGTCTCACTAGGTGGGGTCGGCCACATAAATCAAACGACGTCATTGTGCTCTGTCATGTATCATGTCTACAGAGAGACCGTTTACATGTAAATCTCATTTGACCACTTCATGGATGGTCTTCTTAGGTCTTTCTTTGTCTTTCATCTCTTATCCATCTTCCATCTCATCCACCCTCCTGATTGAGTGTTCTGTCGATCTTTTTCTCACATGTCCAAACTACCTAAAATAACATTAATATTAATGATATTTGTATTAGTGATGACGACAATAAAAAATAACAATGATAATAAAATATAGTTATACAATAGAAATAATATGAGTAGAAGTAATAATAATGTGAATGAAAAAGATAGTAGTAATAGTGGTCATAATTAGATATATTGTTAAAAAAATTTTATAAAAATTTAAAACTTTTACAAATTATAAATAAAATTTTTACAAAACTAATTTTTATTATTATTTAATCGATTTTTTAATAGAAGTATCGTATTATCTTAAAACAAAAGGGTTAAAAACCAAAATATCTTTTTTTTAAGATAAATAACATTTTATTCTTCATGAAAATAGAAAAAAACCAAATTAAATCTTTATTTGTAAGAATATTGATGGTGGTTGTAGATGTGATTTGGAATGGCAGATAGCATCTCCACGTCCACTAGTTCATGATATTTTCTTTTGTCTTACTTCCCATTTTGGGAAATAAAGGCTTCCTAAAGTTAACTTATCATTACCATCCAGTCATAGTGTTGGAGGTGACAACAATAAAATAATAATTATTATGCCATAATTAAATTCCATTTCTCTCAAGTTTCAATATGCCATGCAGTTTGTTAAAAGATAATTATATATAAGAAAATAATTTATTTTGGAAAGTCAAGTGTTTTGAGTATTAGATCACAAATCATTTTTTGACAAAAAGAATAATCATTTTCTTTTTTAATATACTGAATATAATAATTTTAGAGTACTCTCTAATTAGATAAATTCTTTAAGTTGTTAAAAATGTCTTTAAAATATCATATCAACTCTTTATAAGTAAAAAAATTATTTTTTTATTTTGAATTATTTTATAAATAAATAAAATCCAAATAGAAAATACCAATAATTTATTAATTTTAAGCAACCCTAACAATTTTGTGTTATAATAAATCTCATGGTAATTAAAAAGTAGATTCTGCAATGAAGTTTGATCCTCATTAATGATATTAAAAGACAAGTTAATGTGTTATCCTATAATTTCTTTGTAAGTAATCTCTATCTAAAGTTTAGCCGCTTGCATTTACTAAATAAATTTTGGTGCTAGTTTGGATAATTTTTTTATTCTTTTAATTAATAATAAACTACTATAAAAGTTGAGTAAACATCTAATCCGGTTCTCGTCCATTTTCACGAAGGACAAAGCGATTCCTATCCAAAAAAAAGGGACACTTCGACCCTCAACCTTTTTATTATGGGACAATACGGTCTCTCTATTAAAAAATTTATTAAATAATAATAAAAATTAATTTTGTGGGAGTTTTATTTGTATTTTGTGGGGGTTTTAAACCTCCACAAACTATTAATAACTTTGTTTTTAAAAAATTCCTTCATCAATGGTGGTTAAATGAAGAAAAACCATTGATAAAAATGATGCCACAAAATAAAAGTAATTATAGTATAATACCTTTTAAAGAAAAAAAATAACATGGAATAAGAAATAAAAGAAGAAAACTTTAATGTTGATAATATTGGTATTGGTGATGATGACGGTAGAAGAGATAATGATGATGATAAAATATGGTTACACAATAAAAATAATAGAAGTAAGAGTGATAATAATGAGGATGAAAAAGATAATGGTAGTAGTGGTAGTAATTGGTTATATTGTTGAAAAGATTTTTGTGGGGGGTTTAAAACCCCCACAAAATACAAATAAAACCCTCCGCAAAACTAATTTTTATTATTATTTAATGAATTTTTTAACAGAGGGACCGTATTGTCCCAAAATAAAAAGGTCGAGGGTCGAAGTGTCCTTTTTTTTTAGACAGAGATTATTTTGTCCTTCGTGAAAATGGACAAAGACCGGATTGGATCTTTACTCATAAAAGTTTAAGCAAATTGGACTAAACATTTCACTATTATGACATACTCTATGTTTATAGAATCTCCTCTATTCTTCACAAGTGTTTATAAAATCTAATTAAAATTAAAATATTTGGTGAAATAAGGAATACATAAAATTATTAGTTATATAGCATATATGAAAATATATATTGAAGGTTACATAAGGTTTAGAGAATAGAGGTTGAATTTATAGTATTTTTTTGTTTTAATAAATTGATTTTTTGTTACCTAGCTTAAATTTGATTTCTGTTTGAACTGTGCAGTGAAAAATTTAAGAGACAATTTTGTTTTGTCTCATAAATATCAGAAAACAGAACAGCGAGAAAAAGAAAGAAATTGACGCAGTCATGTATTCTAGTTCAGTTGCCTTCTGCTATGTAACCTATATCTAGTCTCCACCACAACAGTGATGAAATTTTCACTATAGTCAAAGTATTACATATACCAATTGTCTAGGATTTACACAATTCTATCTGAACACACAAGTTTCTTCCTAAACTTGACTTGGTTATGTGGTGGACGAAATTGTGAACACTTATTCTTTCGACTTATGGGATGTATACTCTGAGGGCATTGTTTATTTCCTTCACAATCTCGTTCAACTAACCAGCAAGTGTACTGGGTCGTCCAAGTAATAAACCTTACGTGAGTAAGGGTCGAATCCACAGAGATTGTTGGTATGAAGCAAGCTATGGTCACCTTGCAAATCTCAGTTAGGCAGATTAAAATAGTTTATGGGTTTTCGAAAATAGAAATAATGAAAGGGATAAAGATACTTATGCAGATTCATTGGTAGGAATTTCAGATAAGCGGATGGAGATGCTGTAGAGCTCTTGGACGCCTGCTCTTCTACTGCTTCTAATCAATCCTTCTTACTCCTTTCCATGGCAAGCTTTGTATAAGGGTTCACCATCAACTGTGGCTACTTTCATTCCTCACGGGGAAATAACCTGTGCGGCTGTCACTCGCACAGCTAACCAGTCTGGCGGCATCACCCATGGCTGATGGCTACATCCCATCCTCGCAGTGAAAACTAATGCACGCACTCTGTCACAGTACGGCTAATCACCGGTTGGTTCCCGCTCCTACTGGAATAGAATCCCTCTTTTGCGTCTGTCACTAACGCCCAGCAGGTTAAAGTTTGAAGCACGTCACAGTCATTCAATCCCGGAATCCTACTCGGAATACCACAGACAAGGTTTAGACTTCCGGACCCTCATAAATGCCGCCA
>NC_029774.3:94808327-94818705 GCF_000817695.3 Arachis duranensis | reverse complement strand
AGGCATTTCTTGGTGTCAAACTTCAGGTTATGACGTGTTTTGGGCGTTTAACTCTGGAATCATGACGTTTTTCTGGCGTTTAACTCCAGACAGCAGCATGAACTTGGCGTTTAACGCCAAGTTACGTCGTCATTCTTCGAATAAAGTATGGACTATTATATATTGCTGGAAAGCCCTGGATGTCTACTTTCCAACGCCGTTGAGAGCGCGCCAATTGGAGTTCTGTAGCTCCAGAAAATCCATTTCGAGTGCAGGGAGGTCAGAATCCAACAGCATCAGCAGTCCTTTTGTCAGCCTTCTTCAGAGTTTTGCTCAAATCCCTCAATTTCAGTCAGAATTTACCTGAAATCACAGAAAAACACACAAACTCATAGTAAAGTCCAGAAATGTGAATTTAACATAAAAACTAATGAAAACATCCCTAAAAGTAGCTTAAACTTACTAAAAACTATATGAAAACAATGCCAAAAAGCGTATAAATTATCCGCTCATCATTATGCTAATATCTAACTCTTTACACAAAGTGCTTACCCAACTTAGTCAGGGACACCTCACTGGTACAAGACACAAGATAGAAGACTACAACCAAAGAAAATCTGAAATCACTCTGGACTTTTCTTTCAAGTGTTTCACTTAACCTTTTTTACTCTTAGCCTTTTTCTCAATGTCTCTCTTTCAGCCTTTTACCTCTCAAAGAGATTATAGAAAGATATTCATTGAAACTGAAATACAAAACTATAAAATATAAAGGAGATTGATGCATAACAGCTAAAAACACTATGAACAAAACCCAACAACAGAACTCAAAACTTCATTCATCATCTTGGCAGAGTGCTCCCTTTAGTGTAGGTACAATACTTTCAAGACTTCAAAACTTAGTAGTGAGATTTCACACACAACTTTTTATTCAGGTTCTCTCTCTCCTTGCTCAAATCAGAAAAATATTTTTCTTTTTGTCCCTCTTGCAGAGTCACCGTTTTGATTTCTCCTAAGTTAACTCTTTGAACTCTGAGCTCCTTTCGCTTGTCATCTCATTTTCTTCATTTAACCTTAAATTAGGGATTTTAAAGCTGGTCCTTTTTCTTGACCAAAGACCTTAGAGCAGCAAAAAGAAATTTTTTAATGGTAAACCTAAATCCAAACCCTTGAAATAATGTTTTGTCCTCAAGAAACAATTTGAGCCTTTAATTCACAGCAGTGATTATCAGAAATCACTTTTTTCGTTTATCACAAATTGGCGTTGTAGAAATTTAAAGAAGGAGTGAAGAAAATAAATTGCATGCAAATGGAAATAAATTACCTTTATCCTTTGACTTAACGTAGCTTACTTTGATTAGGGTGATTAGACATTTGCTTTTGTGATTTATCTTTCTCTTTCTTTCTTCTCTAGTGAATAAACCAAGAAGAAGCTCTCTTTCTTTCTTCGTAAGTCTGACCGAAGAGAATATTGTGAATGTTGCTTTTGTGGGCTTCAACTTGAATGGATTAACTTGGGTTTGGATTGGCTTGACTCTCCATTCAACCCAATTAATTTCCTTGTTTCATTTCTTCGGCCTTTGAGAGTTAGAGAGCCCACCAACAATTTTGTTTCTTGTTTTTATCTCTTTGGGCAGCTGTTACTTTAATTTTGGCCTGTAATACTAATAAAAAATAATTAAAACTAATTGAATGTTTAACCCAATAAATTAATATTTATCATTATCAATCAAGCTAATTATGTTCTTAATTATACATATATGATTGTGATAATTTATTAAGATATAAGTTATATATATAATAAAAAAAACTAGCAACATAATTATAATGAAATAATTAATTGTTTACCTAAGGTAATACCTAATTTAGTCTATAAACTTATATGCAAGTTTTAATTTAGTTGCTAAAGTTTTAGCAAGGATGACAATATTTGTAAATATCACTGCGTCCCTATCTGTTTGGGGCAGTAATCACCTGCTCCGATGCTAAATAAGGTTTTTAGCTTAGTGGGGTGGGGTCAGAACAATGTTGGATTATAATATATGCAATATGTATAAAATAATTAATAATATTGTATCATATGTAAATTTTTATTTTAATTTATATTATGTATTTGATGATGGTAATATAAATTTTAAAATTTAATTTAATTTATTAGATTTTAATAATTATATAGGCCAATAGGAGACGAGTGGGTTAATAGGGGGTGAACACAGGTCGAGTTGGTTCGGATTTAAGGTGAAATTAGAATCAAACCAATTGAATTGTAATTGGTTCGGTTTGGTTTGGATTTGTATTTTTTTTGTGCATCCGATGAAACAAAAATTCATAAAAAAATAAAAAAATAAAATTTTTATCTTAAAAATTCTGTAAGTACAATAAAATATAACATTAATAGAAATAATCTAAACATGTTAAACACCAAATATATTAAAAACTAAATACATTAAAATCCAAACATATTAAAAGGTATATATATTTTTTAAATTTTTATTTTTTATTTAATTAATATATGGTCAGATCTATGAATTGATTCGGATTCCACACCCCCAGAACTGTTACCCGAACCATTTATTAGAGAGAGTTATTAGTTTGATTCGAGTTGGACCTAATTACCCATTAGTTCCAGAACCAATTTAATTGATTCGCTTCGGGTTCAAATGGGTAATCGAGTATCTGCGACCTGTGCTAACCCCTACGAATTAGGGTTTAACTATTTACTGTTTGCAGGTAGGAGTGAGACGAATCTATGCAGATTATTGTAAATTAGATGGAGATGGATAAGGCAAAATCACAATCCTACTCACTCCATTATCGTGCCATCCCTAACTTTTATTTAGTACTCAAACTTTACAAATTTGATTCAGTTATAGTTATTGGATAACTTTTGACATACAAATATTAATAAAGCGATAACATTGATAATTAGATGTATAATAGAATTTGTAAAAATAATTTTTATTATATAAAAAGTTACTTTTTTTTCTAATCTTTTGATAAATATTTTAAATAACCTTTTAAATAGTCACAAGATAAATTTAAAAAATTGTATTAAATATTAGCAATATAATTTTTATAAGTTAAAAATAAAAAAATCACTTACGAATTTATCGAATATAACCTTAATGGCAACAAAAAATTCTTTTTTATTGGCATTAGTATAACAACTAAACAAATTTTATTACTGACATATATTTTAATAAAGACATACACGTGTTAAAATTATTATTAGTATAAATTTTTTAATTTATTTAAATAAAAATAAAAGTAAACTACCATTTCTATCTATAAAAGTTGAAAACGCTGATATATCTATTCATAAAAAATAGAAATTACTATTTGTACCCATAAAAAATAGTTTTTACAAGTAAAATTATCCAAACCCTAAAAAATTAAATAAAATTCTCAAACTACCCTTCTCTCCTCCACTATCACTATCATCTCCTCCCCCTCCTCTCTCTCTCAATATTCCGCTAGAATAAGTCTTGCAGGCTTCGATGGTACAACCAGCTCTCCCTATCCGTGGAGTATCGGGCCTTCACCCCTGAAGAGGATGACACCATAATCAGAGCTCACGCTCGGTTCGGCAACAAGTGGGCCACCATAGTCCGACTCTTTTTTGGCAAAACCGACAATGCCATTAAAAACTACTGGAACTCTACCCTTAAACACAAGTGCGCCTCCATGGGCCCCATCGACGATCCTCACTTTGCGCAGCCACTCAAACGCTCCGTCAGCACCAGCGCTGTCGTACCCGTGTCAACGGTGGTGGTGAGGTACTCGTTGCCGACGGTGATGGCGACGACGGAGGTGGCGGGCCGTGGCTCAACTCATCCATGCCCTTCACCACTTTGAGTTTCCTGTTTTTTATTTTCTTCTCACTCCTTTTTATAACTCAATCTTCAACCTCCTTAGCAAAAGACCCGAACTTTAGCTTCAGCTCCTGTTGCACAACAAAAGCATCAACTATAGTGTTGCTGTTATTGCTTATATTAGTAGTAGTAGTAGTGGCAGTTTCGACTGAAAACCCTAATCTCCTGAGATTGTCGATTCCAATATTGGAGTTGGGAATTAGGGTTAGGGTTTGAGATACACTAGGAGGAGGGACAAATGGATTATGAGTCAACTCCAAGAGATTTTGCAGGTAAGAGAGAGTGTGGGGGTAAAAAATCTGAAGATGGTTCTGTTGTTGTTGATGATGGTGAAACCCTTTTTCTGGGTTGAGAATTCGAAGAAGCAGAAGAGAGAGAAAAAAACAAAACACATAAAGAAAGCGAGAGAAAGAAAAAGATGAAGGAGTTGGCAGAGTTGACGGATTATGGCGGCGGCGACGAACTCAAAAAATAGAAGGAGAAAGAGATGATGGGACTCAGAAAATAGAAGGAGAAAGAGAAGATGGGTTAGTGGTGGTGGTGAAAAAAGATGAGAACATTGAGAGAGAGAGAGAGAGGAGAGGAGAGGGGGGAGGGGAGGAGATGATAGTGGTAGTGATGGAGAGAAGGATAATTTAGGAATTTTATTTAATTTTTTAGGGTTTGAATAATTTTGCTTGTAAAAACTATTTTTTATGGGTATAAATAGTAATTTCTGTTTTTTATGAATAGATATGTCAGTATTTTCATCTTTTATGAGTAGAAATGGTAGTTTTACTCTAAAAATAAATAAATAAAAAGAAAAGTGTGAGGAATTGAAATATTTGGGTAACGGATACCGCTTTTCTTCGTATCTGATCCCGGAATCGTGGAATCACTCGTGAGTCGTGAGATAATATTGAAGTGTTCCGCAGCTGTAATAATGCCACACCTCGAAGGGCATTTTATTACAACTATGTGCCAATATTACCTCCTCACCCTCCCCACACACAAGGACAAGGACTGCCATCTTTACAATAATATCATTCATTTTCTTTGTAAAAAAATATAATTTTTTTAAATTTCATCCCAAAAAATGTTCATTTCATTTCCTCCATTTTTCTTTTCTATTTTCCCTTCGCCTACCATTGTTTCCTGATCAAATCGGTTTGCTGAACATCGAGTTGCATTCCAGGTAGTACAACTGTTTTTTCTTCGTAGTTTCTTTTTTCATCTTTGTATATATATATGTGACAACATAAATTGCTGATCATTACCAATGATATTGATATAATAATTGTATGATAATTACCATTCAATCGAAAACTATTATTTGTGCTTCCAGCTTTCAGGTATGAATCATGATTATTTAGAATTTTAGGGTTTCCATTGGGGATTGCATTGGCATACATACGTACATGTACTTCCATCCTGTAGATTTTGATTGTGATGTTACCGACATTGACAATTTGTCTTCTTGTTTTTTCCTCCTCTATAAGCTGATTTCACCGCGTTTCTTTCTTAAAATTGATATTCCCAAGTTAAATATTAAGTTGATTGGTTAAGCCTTTGTGCTTGTGTTTTCCTATGTAAATATTCCAAAAATTAAGGTTTGAAGAATGAATTGAATCTCATTGTAGATTATTTTGTGTAAAAACCTGAAAGTGATGGCCAGATTGAATAGGAACAAGCGTACGTCCGTGGCAATCACTGTTGCATGGTCGTGGCCTCGTAAGGTCTTAAAATTATTTAGGAAATGTAAGTAAGCAATATATAGCTGTTCCAGTTTGTGAACATTCTTATATGATAGACAATAGAATTGGTACACTCTTTGAAGGAAAGATGCAAGGGTAAGGGTCTTTTTCAGTATGAAAACAGCACCAAGTTAGTTCAACAAATCAGGAAAACACCAGATGATAAGGCGTTTGAATAAGCTTATCTTCTTTTATTTATTCAAGGAGGAAATATGGCATTGAATGGTTTCAATTTTTCAAATTGATCAAAGTGGGAAGTGACATATGCTCAATGGCCACACCAGACATACCTATCATCTAAAAATTTTTAATTACTATATTTTCTTTGATGATCAATAGTCAATACCATTCTTAAATTCATTCTCATGTGCTGTGGGTCAGCCCATGATGTAAATGTTTGTCAACATCGAAGAATCCCAGGAGCACAAGTGGAGTAATTAGAAGTACCAGAGTGGATTTAGATTATTTTTATTGTTTCTGATGGTAAAATCTTTCATTATGATGAGTACTGTCCTCAGTGCACGTGCCGCTCGTGCCACACTTTATTCCTTTTTTGTGCTTTAATTTCCCTTTAATGTTTCAACATGTTAAAGTACATAGCATATTACTGAAAATGGAATGATTAGATTATTACTATTACTAAGTTTGGACCATCTATTGTAATCAACGCAGGTTGATGGTTTCTGGTTGCATCATGAAAGAAATAACAACAATTATCACAAAAGTAAACTACAGGTAAATCTTAATAAAAAATTTTAGCATGATTGTAAAAAGTTTATGTTTATTTGGAGATTTTAATTTTGATATTGGGTTTATATTAGTGGTTTTTAATAATGTGTGAAATTTGGTGTGTTTTTTTATATAGAAATCACAAATCTAATCCTCTGATTTGTAAATTTTTTTTATTTTTAAAATACAACCTACCTTTCAATTTGTGAAGTGACACAAAATCTACTCTTCTCTCCAATTTGTAAACTAACACAAAACCTACCATCCTATTTGTGATTATCTCCATATTAAATTAAAACACATTCTTTTTTCATAACCGAAAATAACACAACAATAATTTTCATATAAAAAAAACAGTCGTTTTTATTTTTTATTTCATATTTTCTGTTTCTAAAATTTTGTAAAGAAGAAGAAAATAAAAAATGAAAAATGAAAAATAAGATTTTATTTTTTTCAAATTTTTTTCTTTTTCACATTCATCAGTTTCTCATGTCTACCTTGATTTCTCAATTCCAGGGTTCCATCATGTATGCATACAACAATGGAGATTTCCATGATTGACACATCCTTCTAAGTGCAATATTTGTGGAATGGTCCCAACCCAAGTGAAAAACAAAAAAATGCATAGTCGTAGCCTTAGCCGCTCATCAAGGGAATCATTCAGGTTCTTTGGGAGCCCTGACAAAGATGAAGACCTTAGAAAGACCAAAACAGGTTCACATTTCTAATTTTGAACTCCATGAATTTAATTGGACTTATTAAGTATTTAAATATATCATTTTCTTTCTCTCATTGCATGCAGAGATTGAGAACAATATCACAAAACTGCTTAAGCTTGTCAAGAACGATGATCAAAGCAAAAAGAATAGGAATCCACGGCTTGTTAGAAAAGAGGCAGAACTTGTGGGGCTAATTGAGGACTTAAACAGCCAGTATCAATCACTCTTTCAATTGTGTGATTATTTGAACAGAGAGTTTATGAGAGCGATTTCTCGCAGAAGAAGCCGAAGGGGTACCGGCTCTAACACAGACTCAGAGTCAGAGTACTTCTCCTCAGAGGAACTAGAAAACTATACCAAGTTTTCATTCGATGATGTTCTCAAGAATGATGATGCAAAGGAATATGAGGAGCAGTTGAATTCACAGATGAAAGAGATGGAGAGCCTGAGCCAGCAGAAGACGAATCTAGAAAATCAAATTGAAAGCCAATCGCTCCAATTCGAAGAGCTAAGCGCAAATAATACCAGGCTGCATGATCGGGTCTTGGATCTGGAATCGTTATTGAAAGAGGAAAAAGGTGTGGTGTCTGTTTGGGAGGAAAAACTGAAAATCAATGAGAATCAAGCCAAGTCCAACATTGAAGCATTGATGACACAGGTCAACAAGCTCAATCTGGAGTTAAAGACACTGCGTACACAGAAAGATCAAACGGAAGAGGAAATAGAAGGTATCAAAGATAAAGCATTAGCTCAAATGAAGGACTTGATGGACAAGCTCAATTCCATGCAGGAAGAGTTGGACTCTGTAAACACACAGAACAAAGAATTAGATGCTCAGGTCAGAAATGACAGGGAGCTGATACTCCGATACCTGATTCAGATTGAAAACCTGAGCCAAGATTTGGCGGAGACAAGTTTGGATAAGCAGAGTTTAATGGACGACAAAGAGCAATTCCTGGCAAGAATAAAGGACTTGGAATTTGAATTGGAAGCAGAAAGCATGCAGAAGAATGCACTGGAAGCTCAGTTAAGAGACAGGAATTATGATATGAAGCTTGTGGAGGAAGAAAACAGGACTCTGCAGGACAGAAACAGTGAACTGAAGAAAGCAATGCACCAAAGTGGCGAAGAGATAACCGCACTTATGAGGGTACCGGAGACCCAGAAGGACGCGGCTTCTATGGAGGCCATGGCCCTAAAGGCAGAAATGAATATTATGAGATTAGAGATGGACAATCTGTATGCACAGAGAAGCAAGTTGGAGCAGCAAATTGAGCGAAACCGGAAGGAATATGAAGAAAATTTGGGAAACTTGAGCAGCAAGTTATCGAGCCAAATAGTAGAACGCGAGAAAACCATAGAGGAACAAGCAGCAACCATTCAGAGAATAAACGAGGAGCATAAACAGACCAAAGTTGCGTTGAATAAGAACAAGCTGTCCCGCCAAACGGCCGAAAGGAAAATGATTGAGCTGGCAACGGAGTTCCGGAGGAAAATGGAAGACAACATCCGGCTTCTGCACCAGAGGATCCACGTGGCCGAACAGATGAACAACGAGAACAAAAACAATTTCAAGATCGTCAATCAGAGGTACCACGAAGAGAACAAGACGCTCCAAGAGAAAATCGCAATTTACGAAGAAGAGCTGAAGGTGCCAAAGTTTGATATTGCGCCCTTGGGTGGGGAACAACACGCTTTGGTTTTTGAAGCTCTAAATGAATTAGAAATGGTCACTATGAACCGTTTGGACTCAATAGTTGGGGACGTTGAGGAACAGAAGAAACACGTCGTGAGCCGCGTGTTTAAAATGATTGGAGAGGTTCAGTACGGTAAAGAATGGATTAAGAAAAGAAACCGTGAATGGGAAGAAACGAAGAACAATGCGGAGTGTCTGAGGGCACTGCTGGACAGCAAGGAGGAGCAGGAGTTCTTGCTGAGGGAGAAGGTGTGGAAGTTGGAGGCCAAGGTGAGTAAAGAAGCTGGGGAGAAACTTAACTTGATGAATGCGGTGAGCCAGTTAGAGAAGAAAGTGGCAAGGTTGGAGAACGCTTTGAAGGAGAAGGAGGAAGATTTGGTTAGCCTTGGTGAGAAGAAGAGGGAAGCAATAAAGCAACTTTGTTTTGTTGTTGAGTTTCATAGAGAACGTTGTAGGGATCTCAAAGATTTGGTCATCAAGATGGGGGCCAACAACAACACTAACACCAAGAAATAAATGATGATGGGATTTTGAATACACACAGAGCAGACACCAACACTGTTCTTGGGGTGTCCCCATTTCTTGAGGTGCACATGTCACAGCGCAGGTCTTAGTGGACCGCCAGCAATGAAATGGTAACAAGTATGTAAATATACGAAATGATATATTTGTATCCCTGTAGCTCTTTTTCTTTTTCTCATTTATTTGAATTTGTATGGATTGTTAGTATTACCGTAATTTAACTATTTATCATTTCAAGCGTTATATGTACCCGTATTGAATTAACTACGTATGTTACTATAGTCCAGTAGGCAATAATAAGGTTTGTATCACTGATTCAGCTAGAGTTGCTTACTTGTAGAGTAAAATATTTGAATTGAATAAAATATTGACATAACAGGAGAATTTATTACTATGCGTAGCTAAAAACTTTGGAAAATTCTACATTGTCGTTTTAACTATTAAAATTCTTAATTTTATGGTATGCAGATAATTGCAGCAGCGAAATGTCGAGAGATAATTCGTTCTTGGCAAAAGGTGGGAAGAAAAAGAATAAAAGACCAAAATTAGCACCGAATCCACCGATTAAGGAAAAAGGAAATACAAGACTGATGACTGATGTGATAATGTAAAGTTGTAAACACATTCCGTCAACGTTCTAAAATAAATAAAGAAGATTCAAAATAAAAGACAAATGCAACAAAAAGAAAGAGCACAACGAATCAGGTTGTTCCCCTAATAATAATTAATAATTAATCATGTACAGTAAGTAACATGTAAACGCTGGCAGCCTTACGAAACATGAAAGGACCTTGAACAGCAATTACGTGCAGCAACTGGTGCCAGATCAACCTTAAAATGCTAAAAGACGCCACTTCCGGGACCTTCCGTTACTATCCTTCTGGAACTACTTACCCAAATTCTATTTTCAACTCTATTTTGGACGCCATTTTTATTTTCTCATAATCTCCCGAGAAGAATGGGGATTTTTTATTTTTATAAATAAAATAAATATAATATTTATCAAAATAAATATTTTTACGAGTATTTACCGTTTTAAATAATCCTACCATATCTTGTTTACAGTATAAACGAGATATGACAAGTATGGCTGAGACGTGTGTATTTCGTTTACAGTGCTATAAACGAGAT
>NC_029774.3:94805047-94808251 GCF_000817695.3 Arachis duranensis | reverse complement strand
ACCATCTATAAAAAGATGTGTAATCTTTGGTATTCTTCACACACGTTTCATATCCTTTCTCTATCTCCTTTCTCTAGAAAACAAAGCTGAATAACCAGTAACAATCCATTCATAGTTGTGGAGCTTTGTCCGAATTGTCGTATGAGAAATGGCGATAACGGGGTGATATTTGAGTCTCAGGATCCGATATTGTTTCGCACTCAGCGTGTGGAGACATTGTCGGATTTGAAGAGTTTGATATTGAGCAAGCTTTGGGGAACACAAGCGAGTAAAATCGGAAGGGTGGCCTATAGGTTGCTGGCACCCATAGAAAATGGAGTCTTCCGGTTTCGGCTATTCCGACTTCACGGGGACGAGCATGTGCGACTGATGTTCGACATTCATGGGAGGATCATGAGTGAACAGGTAATGGAGCTATCCGCCGAGGTGGGTCACGGTGGTAGTGGGAGTTCTGCACAGGACACGTATGTGCAGGATAACCGACCTCTCGCACCACCGCCGATTCATATCACGATTCTGGAGAATGAGGCAGAGGAGGGTGAGGAGGAGTCAGACGAGGACTACGTGGCGGACAGTGGAGACAGTGAGTCTTCCGATGACAACGATGAGGATGAGTTTGTGCCGGAGACACCTGCAGGGGCTGTGTCACGCCATGTGCTACCTCCACCTCATCCGATTCCAGTACTATCGGTTGTGCCAAGTCACTATCACAGTCTAGATCTGGACGCCATGCATGAGAGGATTTCAGTTTCTGACACCTGTGGAGTGGATTGCAATCTAGACAGCGGTGTGGAGTTTCGGGTTGGACACAGGTTCAGAAGCCGAGAGGCGGTGCTTCAAGGTTTGAAGAACTACAGTATTTGCAGGAGTGCTGAGTTCCGGGTGATCGAGTGTGACCGGTTAAAGTACCATGTGCAGTGTCGTCAAGCCGACAGTGGGTGTAAATGGAGCCTCCGTGTGGCCCTTCGTCAGAATCTCGGATACTGGTAAGTTCAAGTTTAGTTGTGAATTTGAGTAGTTTTGTATGATATATTATTGTGGTTAGACATATTGTGTAATAAGAATATATTTTGTTGTTGTGACTAGGAGGTTCGGAGATTTGGTGGACCACACAGCTGCATGGCACCCACCATGTCTCAAGACCATCGTCAGTTAGATAGCAGTCTCATCTGCAGAGTGATCTTGCCCATGATTCAGTCCAACCCATCTATCAGTATCCCGGTCTTACAAAGTGCGGTCCACGCAAGCTATCACTTCAAACCCTCATACAAAAAGATGTGTATGGCGAAGCAGAAGGCCATTGCATGGATCTACGGTGATTGGAAAAAGTCGTACAACAAGGTGCCAAAACTACTTCAGGCACTGCAGAGCTGTTTTCCAGGCACTATATGTGGCCTATGCGTCAAACCGTATTATGAAGGTCACCTCATGGTGCGCGACTGCTGCATGTTCGACAAAGTTTTTTGGGCTTTTTTGTCATGTGTTGAGGCCTTCAACCATTGCAAGCCATTTGTCTCTGTAGACGGCACGCATCTGTATGGCAAGTACGGTGGAGTGTTGCTTATAGCAGTGGCACAAGACGGAAACAGCAACATACTGCCAATTGCTTTTGCCATTGTTGAGTCTGAGAGCACCAAGTCATGCTCGTTCTTCTTACTAATTTGAGGCGCCACGTCACCCCACAAGACGGCTTGCTGGTTATATCGAACAGATTTCAAGCCATCAAGGCCGCCCTTGGAGCTGATGATAGTGGGTGGCATCCCCCTAGGGCCTTCCATGCTTACTGTATCAGACATATGATTGCGAATTTCATGAGCTGGTTCAAGTCAGTCGAGGACAAGCGATATCTCATAAATGTTGCTTACAGTCCAAGTTAGGTGTATATAGATGCATTGAGGGGCATACGGGCCATGTAAACGAGATATGCACGTGTCACTCTTACGTGTTATATCTCGTTTACAGTATAAACGAGATATGTGCAATGCCATCTCATTTACACTGTAAACGAGATATGACAAAAAAATTTATTTTGGTAATTTCTCTAAAAATTATTTATTTTAGTAAATATTATATTTATTTTATTTATAAAAATAAAAAATCCAGAGGAATGGACTTTAGACCTTTACTTAATTTGAATGGATCTAATCTGTAACTCAAATATGGGTCTTTTTTTTTTAAAATAATATAGTAATAAAGTTTTATTTTTACGCATAAGATTATTATTTATCAAATTATATTCGTTCAATTGACATGATATTACGTGAATAAATATAAGTATAAAATAATTTTATAGTGATAATACATTAAAATTAAATTTATAACGATATTACTATGATAAAATGGCTTGAAATTCTTTCTTTTCTATATGTCAAGCTTATGTTTTAAGCAAATTAAGAAACTTTTTACTTAGGTACATCTATGAATATGGAAGTTATAACATTTTGTTAATATTTAAAAATATACCTAAAATTAATAGTACAATCTTTTATTATTTGACAATACTTATTATTTAATTATTTTTTTCAAATTAAAAAATACTATCAAATAAAAAAATATAACTTTAATTTTAGTTATATTGTTAAATATTTTCAAAACTTTATAAGTACGCTAATCATCATAATCATAGTCACTCTTTTATTTATATCAAAGTTTTTATTTTAAGTATACTTAGCACAAATTTCTAAAGTAATACTATAATTAAATTATATATGTAACTAGTAAACATGCTCGAGAGATATAAGGGACAACACTGTTATCAATAACAGATAAAATTATTATGATATTATATTATCATATTTGAATTTGTGAAGAAAAAAATATCAGATGATAACATTTATAAAAAAAGAGAAAAAAAAGAGAATGAGAGAACGAGAGTTTGAGAGGAGAAGAAACACTGGACAAAGTAAGATTAGGGTTTGGCAACCACGTAAAAAGAATTTTAGGATTTGGAATCGAGAGAAGTATCATCAATTGGAAAATGAATCTTTCTCTATGTTTGTGGATAATCTCCCAAAAAATATATCGAAGAAAAAATTATTTCACCTGTTCTGTTGGACGGGAAGAATTAACGACATTTATTTTTCTCAGAAACATAAAAATGAAATGATTTATCTGTTTGCATTTGTACGGTACACGACAAAAGAGGGTGCTCTGAAGGCTATTGCAAATATGAATCATATGAGACTACGAGGTAAGCTTATATCT
>NC_029774.3:94794890-94804957 GCF_000817695.3 Arachis duranensis | reverse complement strand
AAAGCTAAATTTAGAAAGCATCCACAGGACAAGGAATGAATGGTGCATGTGGAGCCAATAGTTCAGCATGAGGGAGGGCCTAAAGAATCCATTCATGGGAAAGAGGTGTTTACTACTCAAAGGGCGGATGGGACGAAGATGGGCACACAAGTCATTGACCAAAATGAGAGTGGAATGACGAAGAGGGTTAAAGTGCCAATAGTAGAGGAGAATATGGATTGGTTGGTGCGGAGTTTAGTAAGGAGCACATTGAAACCCATAGACCTCCAATCGTTGAAATCTGCCTCAGATTGTGGAAGTCAAAGAGATAGGTGCTTATAAAGTTTTATTGATGTTCGATACTGCGAAGCATGCAGACAAAACTTTTACTTTCAGATTGGATAGACTGCTACATTAAGGTTTGGAGGTGGGAGGAGTCTGAATGTTGTGAGACTAGGAGAGTTTGGTTGGAGTGTTGTGGGATGCCTTTACATGTCTAGTCATCAGAAATGTTTAAAATAATAGGTAGACAATGGGGAGACGTGATTAGGTGTGACGTAGCAACAGAAGCAGGTTCATCTTTTACGGTTGGACGGGTTCAAGTTGATACGTGTATTTTTGACGTCATTAGAGATTGGGTTTACGTCACTGTTGGTAATTGTGGATTTGATGTCTTTGTGAAGGAGATCGATATTGAGGTATGTGGTGCAAAAAGTACGATGGGGGACAAATTGACTGTATTGTGATCGGAAATGCTGATTCTTGTAGCAGTGATCTGACAAAGGGAGTGATGTTGTGGGATTCGGTGGCTGACCTGATGGAATTAGAGGCAAAGGTCATCGATGATGAGAAAGATAGAATGGTCATTTAGGATGTCTTTTTGAATTATTTAAATGTTGATTATTTAAATTTGAATACCGCAATTAACTTAATTGATTTTGTTAGTTGTACTGAGGGTAATGAAAAGGCAGATTATAGGGGATTTGGTTTGAATAAGGAGGTGGGGTCAGAAAGAACTGTAATGCAGGAGTTTGAAATGTGTAGAGGTGGGGTGCTTAATAGGGATATAAGGAATTGTGGCTTTAATCCATTGGCATTCTCCTATAAGTGCCCAACTAAGTGCAATTTTTCTGATGGGTGTAAATTGGGTTTGGATCCAAGTGACCCAATTATCAAAGAAATGGAAGATGGGCCTCGGGCTGCTACAGTTATGCAGGTGGGGCCTTGGGGATCGGCCGCTAGAACAGGGACCTTGGGGAGATGATGTTCATGGACCCATGGTTGTTCTGGGAGGCTGCGAAATCGTGAGTGGGGATGTTGGTGAGGGAGATTCGGGGGCGTTACGACTGGTGGCGGAGACAGTCCCAGTGCGGCAGGGATGACGCGAGATCCAAGGGAAATGGACGGTGAAGGAGAGGTTCGACCCTCTTATGGAAATTGTTCGGAGAACTTGGCACGAGTGAAAGGGAATGAGAAAATTTTGCAACCCGGCACAAGGGTAGTATAGGGATACAAGGTATAGCCAATAGAGAGAGAAGTTTGATGGATGATGTAGGGTCTGAGACGGAGGCAGATCGACGAAACGGGATAGATGAAGACAGACTAACAAAACAAGAACAGATAAAGGCAAATGAGGATACTTGGGCATTGGCAGTGGAGTAGGGTGCTGTTTTATATGATGAACAAGAGGATATTATGACAATCTTACCAGCTCAGCATGAAAAAATAGCGATGAAGAGAAAGATTGAGAAACAAAAAGAAAAAGTACGAAGGAATCGGCCTAAGAATCACAATAAAGTGAGTAAAAATTTGTTTGAATGATTTTTAACTGTTGGAATATTCGGAGATTGAGAGGGAATGCAAATTGAGCATGGTGAAATCTTTGAAAAAAAACTATAAACTAAACATGTTAGGTTTTCTTGAAACAAAGAGGAGGGTGATCGCTAAATTTGATGTTGCACGGATTTGGGGGTATAGTACGATGGGATGGGAGTACGTGGAGTCCACAAGCAAAAGATGTGTGATTGAATTTCCATTCATTCTCTAAGAGTTCGGAAGTGATATTGGACATTTTTATACTTTAAATATGGAGATCAGGCTGCTGAGGCGGCAAAAGAAGAGTTTGGTATTGTTGGTCATGCTTTGAGTGCTGCTTGGACTGCTGTTAAGATTAGGAAGGCTCTTAACCCTACGAGTGTGCTTAAACCTACCTCCCTGGCCAAAACTGGTGTTAAAGCTGCAGCTGAGGAATTTAAGGTCAAAAGTTTCAAGTAATTATGCAAAGATTAGTTCAATTTAATTTTATGTAAATCTTATATCAGCTTTCCATTACCTACTTTTTTCTCTAAGAGAACATCAGAAGTTGAGAATATAAACATATCAGTTGCTGTTTTTAGTATATTCATGTATATGTGTAAAGTGTGGCTATTGTATTTATTGCTAACTATCTTTGGCTACTCTTTTTTGCCTAATCTTATTTATTCAACATTTTCTTATGTACTATTTTTGCACTGTGATATTGATATTGATTCATACTAAATACTCATTTGATCCTGACTAGCTCCTTCCTTTTATGTCGATTGAGACAATGACATAAATAATAGGGTTATGTGACATTTAGGTTTGTGAAACAAATACTAAACTGTATTTTTCTTTAAGCCCTTTAAACAAAATCGGATGTTCATTTTACTAGGTAGGCTGATAGTTATTTTCATTCTAATTTGGATATTTATTTGATTTGGATTGAATTTAACATAATTTTGACTAATTATAAGAATTTTTTAAAAAATATTGTGAGCATGGTGTCTATTATATAAACTAAAATTTTACTAACATACTTAATCCAATTTAAGTTAGTCATTTTCTTGGTGGTTTATATTGTTGATATTTATGTCATAGTACCATATGTCACTTAATTCCTTTGGTTAGTTTTTTTGTTTACGTTCGATTGCAGGTTGTGGAAGTGATGGATGTGACTGAGCTAGAAATTGATGAGACGGAACGTGGTCATACTGTTGAATTGGATTTAGTTTACCATTCACTGAATTCAAGTATGCTTGAAATTATTGCAGTTAGATATAAGTGATTAAGTTATAATAGATATGTTATTACATTGCTAAATCCAAAACAAACAGCAATCAATATAGTGTTCTTAATTAAATCCAATGCAACTGTCAACATCAACAACTTGTTCGATACGTTCCAATACATTCAAATTCCAACCATCATATTCTTAATTATGAACAACCAACTAAGTCAGAAAGATTTAGAGCATGAATATCTAATTACAAGTAAAATCATTATCATCAACTAACCATATTAATCAACTAACCTTTGGTAGCAGGTATGGCTGGTCGTGGGTGCCGTAGCAGCAAGGAAGGCAACCTGTTCAGCGGTCATGGCTTCGACGGGCTGGGAGGCTAGGGCGGCGACGCAGGACGCAAACCTCAGGATGGATGCCGGCGTGCGAGAGAGCGGCGACACAGTCAGCAGCGACATGCAACTAGAATGACGAAGAAGGCGTCCTGCGGATGACACAAGAGACCCGCGCTAAAATTTAAGGGACGCAAACATCAACATAGCAAGCCAAAACTACTGTACATACTAAAATGAGCATCTGAAAATTTTTTTGTGCTAAAATAAACACCAATGCAACCATCAATAGCATCGACTTGGTCAATACGTTCCAAAAAATTCAAATCCCTACCATGGTATTCTTAATTATGAAAAGAACATCAAGAAACTCAACAACAAATTCTTAGCATGAACATCCAGTTACAAGTAAAACCAAATTCATCAAATAAACATATTCATCAACCAACCTGTTCAGTTGGGGGTGGATGCCATGGCAGCAAGAGGGCCAACTTGTTCAGCGTACACGACGGTGATGATTTACGGAGTTATGGCGGCGGAGGGAGGACAGGACGACTAGGCTGGGTACCGGCACAAGAGAGAGTGGCGAGCCACTCACCAGAACGCGCAACTGGAACGACGGTGGAGGGCTCAACCTGGGCTGCCGGGGGATGAGAGGGAGACACACGCACACGCATGCAAGAGAGGCGGGCTAATTGAGGTGGAAGCTGCACTCCGATGAGATTGGATGTTCGATGGAGAAGGCGGTGGGTGGGTGCCGTTTTGGAGGAAGGAGAATTTGGGGTAAAAAGGGGGTCGTAATTAAGATTAGATGGTTGGTTTTGTGAAATAACGAAATTGAAATTTTTAAATTTAGAGTAATCTGTGGGCTAGTTTTTACTATTTATTCCTATTGGACTAAATAATCAGTCCATTATATACGTTATAAAGATTTTCCATTGTCTCCCTAGTGGAGTTCTAAACTCGCTAACGAAATTTTTACTATTTAATAATTATTATTTATTATTTATGTATTAATCCTATGATTTTCTTGATTACTCATTAAATTATTAAATAATTATTTTTAATAATTAATAACAGTTGCTTGAAAGGACTCAGAGAACATTTAATATTTTAAATTACGTTCAATTCTAAAAACAGATAAGATAAGACATTTAAAAATAGATAAAATAAGATATTAATTAAAAAGTTAATAAAAATAATAAAAAATAAATTATATCTCTTTGTTTACATTTTTATATTTTTTTTATCAAAATAAATACAAAATATACTAATTTAATATCTTAAATCATAATATCTTTATTTATATCTTACCAATTAAATATAATTTAGTGTCTCTTTATTCTTATTTTATTTTTTTTATGTCTGTAAACAAATGCGATTATATTGACCATATTAATTAATAAAAAATAGAATAGATAGATAGATGCATAAACAAAAAATAGGAGGAAAAATGATAAAGCATCGAAATGACAGATAAATAATAGTCTGCTGTAAAGATTATGCTGTTAAGTATAATATAAATTTACAAAATTTAATTATAATAATAATCACAATAATAATAATATATCTTAAATAGGCAATAATTTATTATGGTGAGTGATTCTTAATTACAATGAATTATTATTTTCTTAAATTTATCTATACATGCATAAGAAAAATACGAGAAGGGTTGGTACATTATTTCTTTTCCTAAAATATATTTTATTACATATAATCTAGACAAAATATATTATTTAAAATCTAAATCATCCTAGTTAAGTTATGAAAAAAACTCTTTAATTAAGTAGAATAGTTAACCAAATTTAATCAAGTGATTAATGTGTTTGGTATTTTATACGCATGCTTTTCTTTTTTTTTAATTTTTCTTTTTAATACTTACTTACATTTCTGCTATTACTTTTTCTTTTTTTCTTCTTTCTTTTTTTTCATTTTTTTTGTTATTGTCGTCATCGATACTAACTTACTATCATCACTACTACCATCTTTTAGTCTTTTTTTTTTCATTTGAATTTCTCCTCTTCCTTTCTTTCTCTCCTTTTCCTTCTCCATCTTTATCATTATCATTATCATTATCATTATTGTTATCATAGTCATCATCGTCTTAGCTTCTTATACACAAAAAATTATTCATTCTCTATCTAATTTTGCACTTATTGTGCTTACTTTTGCTGCGTTATCTTCAAATTTTTTCAGGTATTTTTTTCTATTAAAATTTGTGACTCTACAAGTCAAGTTTTCATGAAATAAATTTTTAATTCTATCACATCATTTAGATGGAAATTTCGGTGTTAAAGTAAAGATATTTTGGTGTTATTCTTTAAAAATTTATGTATTGTTTTATATATTAGATACATCATCTCCTTCTTACGCGTAAATGACATTATTAATTCTTTTTCGAATTTTTTTACTTGTTCTACTTAATTTCACTGCGTTATATAATAAATTTTGGTATTATTTTAATTTCTAGTAAGAATTCATTTAAC
This sequence comes from Arachis duranensis, assembly GCF_000817695.3. Classification (NCBI taxonomy): domain Eukaryota; kingdom Viridiplantae; phylum Streptophyta; class Magnoliopsida; order Fabales; family Fabaceae; genus Arachis; species Arachis duranensis. Next base: position 94,799,120 of record NC_029774.3, on the reverse strand, counting down.
TAAATATGATTGTAATATAGTATAGACATATTCATTTAAATCTAATACGAGAAGCAATACTCTTAAAAAAAGAACTAAGTGCAACAGAAAAAGAAGAAAGATAGAAAGAAAGAAAAATAATAAGAAGAAAAAAAATGTAATATTAAAAAAGAGATTTTTATGTTTTTGTAGCAAAATTTCAGTGTAAGAATTTCAATGCATTTATATTTTTTAACGCTTTCCTTTTGTGTTTGGTAACTTTTTTTGCTCTGCACGCAGACATTGATTTTTCGTCCTAAATGCGCTTGTTCACCTGAAGCAAGAAGAAGTTACAGCTTCTGCATTCACTTAATGTATATTTACATTTGATTTTTCTAGTCCTTATTGGTTCTAATAGTTTTTTCGATAAGAATTTTTAGATTTGTTGTAGTCATTTTAGACACGTAAATATTTCAATTTTTTTTTATCATTTTAGTATTCTCTTTCATGTTTTAATTTTCTATTTATTTTTATTAAATTTTTTATTGTAAGTTTATTGTAATATGAATTATTGATTCCATTAAAAAAGATTTGTTGTAGTCACTTTTAGACACGTAAATATTTCAATTTTTTAATCATTTTAGTACTCTCTTTTATATTTTAATTTTTTATTTATTTTTATTAAATTTTTTATTGTAATTTTATTGTAATATGAATTATTGATCCTATTAAAAAAGATAAGATAAATAAAAAATTGATCATACATAACAAATAATAGAGTCATAAATAATAAAAATTTATAGTCTAAAATAATATTACATAAAAAATACTGAAAGTATTAAAAAAATTATAAAATACTTTTTTATTTGACATTATAAAATTTATCATTATAATTTGTGTACGACTTATTATTCTAATTTTATAGTATGTATTATTGTTCTTATTAAAAATAATAAATTAAATAAAAAATTAGCTATAAATAATAATAAAATAGCTGAATCCAAAACAGTAATAAAAATAAAATTACTGAGGGTACTTATAAAAAATACTAAAATAATTATTAATTTATTCATATATTATTTTTATTTAATAATATTATATATTTTAGTAATTAATTAATATCTATCTAAAAATTATTTTAATTAATATTATTTAAATAATATTTATTTTATTAAAATTAATTTTAATATAAAATTGTCAAACATAAATCATATTAATACAAATTTATCTTTATCCAAGATTAATTTTATAAATTACTTTTATTTAAACTCCACAAAATATCAATCTAAACATACACTTATATATAACGGAACAGTTAAATCGTATAATAGTTATAATCTTAATTAATTTCATTACATTTGTATGGTATGGTTGAGAACCCCACTTTAGTCTCTAAGATTGGCGAGTTGCACTGATTTTGTCCTCCAAATCTTGATTGCACTAAATTAGTCCCCCAGATTCGAAAAAATGTACCACATTATTCCTTGTCCTATTTTTTATCACCGGAACACTGACGGCATTAGTGACGTGGCCAATTGTTGCTACGCTGGACACACTAACGGTTAGATGAGGTGGCATAAAATTTGATTAGCTCCAATTTAGTCTTTATCCCCTTTTTATAACCTAAATTGATTCCGTGACTTCATCCTCTTCTTCTTCTTCCCATTTCTTTTTGGTTCTTCGTTTCCTATGCCCTTCTGAGTTTAGAATCATAATTTCAAGTGGTAGCCAGAGTTTCATGCGATCCAACACAAGGATTTTCAGTCAAAGTAGAGCATCGCGCGTTTTACGGTGGTGTGGGTGTGATTACCCCCTTGTTCTTCAGTGGTCCACAATAGAGGCTAACCCTAACAAGTCATTCTTTGGGTGTCCTAACTACAATGTTAATGGAAAAAGGTGGTGTCGTTTGTTTGTCTGGGCTGACATTAGAGAAGAAGGCCTCGGAGGAAGGATAATTTCTATCGAGGATGGTGACCAAGTGAGGGTGAACTTGATTTGGAGAAATGAAAAATTAGATGCTGAAGTTAGAACCCCAAAGATGCTCATTTTATTTTTGGTTCTGTTTATAGTGTTTGTTGCTGGTTTCATGTTGGTAGTTAAAACTTGAAGATGATTTTGTTTTACTGTGGTTAGGGTCAATGTGTAGTAGAAGAAAGACAAAATGTTCTTGTCAAATTTTTAAGTTGTTAGTCATTGTATAAACTGAAGCAAGTTGTTTTCTGTCATCCAATAAAATTGTTGGAAAAAATTGCAAAAAGAAATCTAAAGTAGCATAATTAACGCGAAACAAATTGTAATAATAATAATAATAATAATAATAATAATAATAATAATAATAATAATAATAATAATAATAATATATTACCATATCAATAAGTTTTAACAAAAGTAACAGTACCTCTGTCATATTAATAACAACTCTCCTAAAAGAATAAAGACTAGTCCTAACTTCAAAATACACCCATAGCAAGGATAGAGAGTGCCAATCATTCTTATATTGTATCCAAATATATAAACAATTTACTGCCAAAAATTTAGGCCACAAAACAAAAGTACGATTCACAAAAAGATTCACAGTATCATCCAAAATAGGCTGCACAGATCAAGTACATCTTCCTTTTTTTTTGGTGGCTTGAAGCCAGGTGTTGCGACAAATTTCAGGAAGTTAACCAGTTTAAAAGCTGTGGCTGAGCTTGATTCTTATAATGGATCCATAGTGGCCGATCATGATAGTGGTGGTGATGACCTCTTTCTGGTCTGCAACTTGGATGGTCTCGCAGGTGGATCCTGTTTCATTTAAATAATACATAATTTTATTTTGAATGTGCATAACAATATTAAATGTGATTTATGAAACTAAATGCAACTACCTCTTGAGACTGTTGTGACTGTTGTGCATTCGAGTAGTTTGGTTGGGAGAGGTCGATCTCAACCACCTGGATATCAACCGGTGCAGTAACATAAGGAGATTGAGGAGGTGCATCTGGAGGAGCTTGAGGAGGTGCTTCTGGAGAAGTTTGAGCAGGTTTTTCTGGAAGAGCTTGAGCAGGTGCATCAACAGCATTTCCTTGTGCATTGGGCTTTTTCTTAACAGCAGCGACAGCTGCAGCTGCAGCTGCAAGAGCAGCAGCAACATCAGCTGCTCTCTTTTTTGGACAACTCCTCTTGGTGTGCTCCTTCTGTAGGTAGTATCTACAAGTAAAGGATTTAAGTTGTTTCTTTAGGGTCCCAGTCATCTTGGATTTCTTGCTTCCTCTATTGCTCTCATCTGCATCCTTTCTCCTTTTCTTTGTGAGTGGTTCGGTCTTTTTCTTGGTCTTTGAAAATTGTGGCTTATTCTACTCAGATTTCTCCCACAGAGATTGTCCAGGCAATAAATTTATATAATGTGCAAAAGTGTCTCTATATGCGTCTATGGTGAGCCACTTATGACATAAATCTTTAGGTCTCTTATTTACCCTTGCGAGAGCTGCACACGCATGCACACAAGGCATGCCTGAAGTAATTAACAAACAAATGTGTTATTAAAGTAATCAATTATTCGAAAAAAAGAGGATCTAAAGGCTGGTTAATTACCTATTAACATCCAAAACTGACATGTGCACAGTCGCTTGCTCAAATCCACTATCATGTTTGTTGGATGACCATGCACTTCAAACTTTTCATACTAATCATTTCCAGTCCAGATTGACATCTAATTTTTAGAGGCCTTTCTGATCTTGTCCAACCTACTTTAAACCACTGGTGGTAGCTTTCCCGCATGGTTGGCTAGCTTAACTTTGTTTTTAGCGATTGTTTTCATCACAAACATTCTGACTTCCTCAAGTAGAGTGATGATTGGCTTGGCCCTTGCTTCTTTAATTATTGCATTAAAGACCTCATGTGTGTTATTGCAGATATTATCAAGTTTTGGACTATGACTAAATGCTGACTTTGTCCACAAGTCCCTAGGTCACTTGTTCAGGTAATTCCAGACATCTTCATTAATTTTCTTAATCTTCTTCATGTTGTCAGAGAAATCTTGATAAGTGATTGATCTTGCGCATTCCCAGAGTAACCAACTCCCTTAACTCTAAATCTTTCCACTGCTTGTTAAAGTTTCTCCATAAGTGCCACATGCAGAACCTATAGTGGACATGAGGCATAACCTCCTGGACAATAGAAAGCAGGTCCTGCATGTGAACACAACATTGAAGTAACTTTTGTCATGATACATAATAGTCCTTGAGATACAATAAATGAACCCATAATTGTCTCTAACATTTGTTTAAT
>NC_029774.3:94794310-94794790 GCF_000817695.3 Arachis duranensis | reverse complement strand
TGTGGCTTCTACTGGCCTACTCTCTATAAAGATTCCCGAGAGTTTGTGCGTAACTGTGACAGTTGCTAAAGAGCTGGTAACTTGCCTCATGGATATGCAATGCCTCAACAAGGGATATTAGAGATAGAATTGTTTGATGTATGGGGAATTGACTTCATGGGGCCATTCCCACCATCATACTCAAACACTTACATTCTGGTGGCAGTAGATTATGTATCTAAGTGGGTAGAAGCGATTGCTACACCCACTAATGATACCAAGACCGTACTGAAATTCCTCCAGAAAAACATTTTCAGCAGGTTTGGCGTTCCCAGAGTGCTAATCAGTGACGGGGCACTCATTTCTGCAATAAACAGCTACACCTTGCTATGGTTAGGTATGGAATTAGCCACAAAGTGACAACTCCGTATCATCCACAGACAAATGGGCAAGCTGAGGTCTCTAACAGAGAGCTAAAAAGAATCCTAGAACGGACTGTGA
>NC_029774.3:94791077-94791940 GCF_000817695.3 Arachis duranensis | reverse complement strand
AAATTTATCATTGAAACTAGTTGAATTAGTTTGATGTGGTGACAATACTTTTTGTTTTCTGAATGAATTCTTGAACAGTGCATATGTCTCTTGAAATTGTTGTTTTGAGAATGTTAAAATTGTTGGCTCTTGAAAGAAGAAAGAAAAAGAGAACTGTTATTGAGGTTCTAAAAAATCATTAGATTGATTCTTGAAGCAAGAAAAAGAAGTGAAAAAAAACATAGAAAAAAAAATTTTCGAACAAAAAAAAAAGAGAAGAAAAGGAAAAGAAATAAAGTTGTGATCCAAGGCAACAAGAGTGTGCTTAAGAACCCTGGACACCTCTAATTGGGGACTTTAGCAAAGCTGAGTCACAATCTGAAAAGGTTCACCCAATTATGTGTCTGTGGCATGAATGTATCCGGTGGTAATACTGGAAGACAGAGTGCTTTGGGCCACAGCCAAGACTCATACACTAGCTATGTTCAAGAATCATTATGTTCAACTAAGAGAATCAATAACACTATCTGAGTACTGAGTTCTTATAGATGCCAATCATTCTGAACTTCAAGGGATAGAGTGAGATGCCAAAACTGTTCGGAGGCAAAAAGCTACTAGTCCCGCTCATCTAATTGGAGCTATGTTTCCTTGATATTTTGGAGTCTATAGTATATTCTCTTCTTTTTATACTATTTTGATTTTCAGTTGCTTGGGGACAAGCAACAATTTAAGTTTGGTGTTGTGATGAGCGGATAATTTGTATGCTTTTTGGCATTGTTTTTAGTATGTTTTTAGTATGATTTAGTTAGTTTTTAGTATATTTTTATTAGTTTTTAGCTAAAATTCACTTTTCTGAACTTTACTATGAGTTTGTGTGTTTTTCT
>NC_029774.3:94786490-94790325 GCF_000817695.3 Arachis duranensis | reverse complement strand
GTTAGTGACAGACGCAAAAGAATCATTGGATTCTATTCCGGCCTGATTGAGAACCGACAGATGAATTCCGCTATGCTGTGACAGAGCATATGCAATCGTTTTCACTGAGAGGATGGGAGGTAGCCATTGACAACAGTGAAACCCTACATACAGCTTGCCATGGAAGGAGACTTGCGTGTTTGAAGAAGAAGACAGTAGGAAAGCAGAGATTCAGAAGATGGAGCATCTCCAAACCTCAACCTATTCTCCATTACTGCAAAACAAGTAATCATTTTATGTTCTTTTGCTTTTCACAATCAATCCTGATAATTTCTGATATCCTGACTAAGATTTACAAGATAACCATAGCTTGCTTCAAGCCGACAATCTCTGTGGGATCGACCCTTGCTCACGCAAGGTATTACTTGGACGACCCAGTACACTTGCTGGTTAGTTGTGCGGGATTGCAAAAGTGTGATTGCAATTTCGTGCACCAATCCCCTACATTTAAATCGTTCCCTATTTCTATTCCTATGTCACATTACCCATAAAGAATCATGCAAAATATTCTCTTCAGTCAATACACAGCTTTTCAGGCCAACATGTAAACAAATAACTGAAGAAGTTACATTAACTAGCAATTGTAAACCTTAAATCCACTACCTATAATAAATAATAATGACAAATCCACTTTTGTAATAATAGAGTGTACTATGAAAGGGCAATGTTTACCTTTTGCATGTCGCTCGTGAAGCTCCATTTGTTTTCTTTATAGTCTCCGAAGTCCTCATGGAGTAGCTCCAAAAATCACCTTCAGTTCTCCGTATTATATTATCCACATTCACAATTGCCCAAGCTATAACATATATGTGATGATTTGCGTCCTAACCCACTGCTGATAAAATTTGGCCTTCAATTTATGTTTTAAGGAATGCCCCATCTAAACCAATCAGTTGCCTACACCCTGCCTTAAAAGTTAAAACCATTCTTGCACCCACTAAGACATACATACATCCTCTGAAAGATCACCTCTCCATCTGATTGTGGGATGGTGCCAATTCTAACTGTTGATCTCAGATTGCACTTTAAGAGTGTTTCTCCGTAGTCCCTCACCATTGCATATTGGGCCTTCTCATCCCCATATACCACAGCTCTAGCATCTGCCAAGGCTCTAGAAATTGAATTTCTGTTTAACACCAGGTCACACTTAGACTTGAAGTACACAGCTACCTTACATTGTCTAAAGTTAGGATATTTCCTAATCTTCTTTACTAACTTGCTAGTCAACCAGTTCCTATTTGCAACTCGGTTGGTGGCTTCTCTAGGACACGTGTAGTCGTCATTGAAAATTTTTATCTGCCAACATGTTTTATCATGATCTCGTGAGGCATAAACCACCCATTGCACTCTTCAACCTTACACACAGCCCTACATCTCACGACATCATTCTTAATAAACTGAATTCATCTACCTTCTTGAATTGTAATCTCTCTCACTGCCTCTCTAAACTCAAAAATTGTATTAAACTTCATTCCCACCTCAAGTTTTAAATCACCAAACCGAATACCATCTCTAAATACCGGAAATACATCATTTGGCTCTTCTTCAAAAAATTCATTTTCTAAAAAAGGAGGAGTCTTCATTTTTTCGGAGTGCGAATAGTTGGCCCCATCAAACTCTGCTCTAGGATCCAAAGCATTGTCTAGATCTCCATCTCTTGTGACAGAAACTTCTAAGAAACTTAAGTCCACCTCACACTCCTCATCATCCATTACCAATGCATCATCATCGTTAATAAACTTTCTCTTAGACTTTGCAAGTGCCTCAGTAGGTGAATGCTTCAACTTAGAGTCTCTTTTCTTAGCTTGACAATTTTTTTCAACTATGTCATCATTACTTGAGCTATCATCTCTCCCAAGTTCATATGAACTATCCTCCTGGTGTATTAATCTTTAGAAAAAGACAATATCAGAACTTTTTTTCTTGTGATGTTACTGTATCTTCTTCATTCTTGAAGCAGACCTTGTGCAATAGGCTTTAGTATTGGTTTTGGGCTTTGGATTTACTTTGGGATTGGACACAGAATTTGGGTTGGGCTTGGGTTTGGACGCATTCTTCGGGTTGGCCTTGGGCTTGGAAGAAGATATGATATTGGATTTTGGCTTTGGGTTGGCCTTTAAATTGGATTTAGTTTTTGGGATAACTAGAGGAGTCTTGCTAATAGGCGTTGCAGTAGTATATTGGCTAGGATTAGAGTTGGATGTGGTAGTGAGATTATTTTTTTAGGGTGTTGGGTTATTAGCACCAAGATTTGTTGGTTCTGTGCTCTTGGGTGGTGAGGTATTATTAGCAGGGGTAGTAGGTATATTAGTTTGGTTTGGGATCTTGTTTGGTAGGGATTCATCGTCAGGTTCATTGATGAGCGGATAATTTATACGCTTTTTGACATTGTTTTTAGATAGTTTTTAGTATAATCTAGCTACTTTTAGGGATATTTTCATTAGTTTTTATGCTAAATTCATATTTCTGGACTTTACTATGATTTTGTGTGTTTTTCTGTGATTTCAGGTATTTTCTGGCTGAAATTGAGGGACCTGAGCAAAACTCTGATAAAAGGCTGACAAAGGACTGCTGATGCTGTTGGCATCTGACCTCCCTGCACTCGAAATGAATTTTCTGGAGCTAATGAACTCCAAATGGCGCTCTCTCAATGGATTTAGAAAGAAGACATCCAGAGCTTTCCAGAAATATATAATAGTTCATACTTTATTCGAGATTTGATGATGTAAACTGGCACTCAACGCCAGCTCTATGCTGCATTCTGGAGTCAAACGCCAGATACATGTCACGAACCAGAGTTGAACGCCAAAAACACGTTACAACTTGGCGTTCAACTCCAAGAGAAGCCTCAGCTCGTGTAAAAATCAAGCTCAGCCCAAGCACACATCAAGTGGGCCCCGGAAGTGGATTTCTGCATCAATTACTTACTTGTGTAAACCCTAGTAGCTAGTCTAGTATAAATAGGACTTTTTACGATCATATTAGACATCCTGGATTGTATTTTTGATCCTGTGATCATGTTTTGGGGGCTGGCCATTCGGCCATGCCTGAACCTTCATCACTTATGTATTTTTAACGGTGGAGTTTCTACACACCATAGCTTAAGGGTGTGGAGCTCTGCTGTACCTCAAGTTTCAATGTAATTACTACTATTTTCTATTCAATTCCACTTGTTCTTATTCTAAGATATTCGTTGCACTTCAACATGATGAATGTGATGATCCGTGACACTCATCATCATTCTCACCTATAAACACGTGACTGACAACCACTTCTGTTCTACCTTAGACCGGGCACTGATAAACCCCATTTTTAGGGTTTATCTTGTATTGAATTTAGAGTATTTTGATAACCTTTTCTTGCATTTAGCCTATGAATTGACATGGTTTTGTAATCTCTCCTGTATTTGTGCTTAAGTGTAAAAACGTGCTTTTAAGCCTTTAATTTGATAATTTTAATTCATCCTTGATTCCATAAGATGCCTTGATGTGTTTGCTAGTAATCTCAGGGTGAATTAGGCTAGGCATGGATCAAAGGAAGCAAGGAAGGAAGCATGCAAGTGGAGAAAAGCACAAAAAGCCAAAGAATTGATCTCGGCCAAGCACGCGTACGCGCACAAGGCACTCGCGCGCACATCGCAGAATTAGCCAGGGACGCGCACGCGTACCGTGCGCGCACGCGCCGTAGTCCACACGTGATTCTGTTATTGCAACACGTGCCTGGCGATTTTGGAAGGTTTCAGCAACCAACTTTGGCGCCAAAATGCATATAAGAGCCAAGGATTGAAGGGGATTGA
>NC_029774.3:94777013-94786333 GCF_000817695.3 Arachis duranensis | reverse complement strand
CTCCAAGTGTTTGAGAAAATGCCAACTTTAGATATGGAGTAGTATTCCCTCACTTGGCCTAGTGGTTGAGTCATTGGAGACACTTGAATAGTGGATGTCAATTGTTGATTAAGAATTGAGAATTGCTAATTGACTTAGAGTGCACTAAAGCTAGACTTCCCTAGGGTAAGACTAGAACTTGTGACTCAAGTTAATTACTTTTACTTGACTTTCCTCTATAATTAGGGGTTAACTAAGTAAAGCAACACTCCCTTGTTGTCACAATTGAATGAAGCCATAGTGATGGGACTTCCAATGTTCAACCTTGGCCAAGGCTTTTAATATTGCTTGATTGTTGTTTTCTTTTATTCACACTTTTATGCCACACTCTTTAAACCACAAAAGACCACTTAACCAATAGCATGCATCCTTGTAGCATTCCTAGGGAAGACGACTCGGGATTAATACTCTCGATTATAGATTGTAGATTTGTTTGATGATGGATTTTGCGTCGGTCTAGACTATACTACGATTGATTACTTGAAAAATTTCTATACCGGCAAAATTTTGCGTCGGTTTAGACTATACTACGATTGATTACTTGATAATTTCTATACCGGCAAAAATTCAATCATCAAAATGGCGCCGTTGCCGGGGAATGCACATGAGTGCCATGTTTTTGGTTAATGTAAATATGTGAATATTGTGAATATGTTTGTCTTTTGTTTGTTTGTTAATTTTCATTAGTTTTAGATCTCTATTAGTTTTGTTCCTATTTGCCACTATGAATTCTCATCCTTGTGGTTTTGGATATGACTATGACTATGTTGTAGGCGATGAAAACTTGAATGATGGCTCACATTATGGAAGAGATGAATTCTTAGGAAGAGAGCCATATCCATATGAGCAATCATCATGGCAACCTTCCCCTTTAAGTTACTATGATGGTAGTCCTTCCTATAATGCATATCATTCCTATGGATATGATGATTCTTATCATGGTTATACCACTCAACCACCATCATTCTATACACCATATTCTCAACCCACACCTTATTTCCACCAATTGCCTACATATGATCCAAGTCTATATTCTCCCTATGCATACTCTTGTGACCATTATGAACAAGTAACCCTTGAATCACCACCACTCCAACATCTTTACCCTCCACACCAAGTTCCCATGGATGATACACTTGGTATCATTCTTCAAGAGCAAGAAGAGCTCCAAACCGCACTCACTTGTTTCACCTCTACCCTCCAAGAATTTACGTCCCGTATAATTCCACCCTCTACCAATAACCAAAATAACTTCCCACCTCAAAGCGTTGATGAACCTCCTTTCCAACTATATCATGATTTTCCCTCTCCGCCACAAACCTCCATGGAACCATATCAATGTCCATTAATCCAAGAGCAATATGATCCTACTTATGTTAGTAAAGCGGAACAAGAATTAAGGGATCGTTTCAAGGAAGAAATGGATCGACTTCAAGCAACCATCCGTCAAAAGATGGATTCTTGGGATTCATATCACAAGTGAAATGAGTTCACGGATGATTGTGAAAAAGCAACCAAAGAGGGAGGTATGAGGGAGACTTTAGAGTCTCAAGTTGAGCACAAGAAAATGGAGTGTGTGTTGCAACAAGCGAAGGAAATGAAGATTGTTGAAGATAAAGAAGTGGAAGAAGACCTAGAGGAGGTTAAACAAGAAGGAAGTTCCATCGACGAAAATAACTCTACATGAAGTGACAATGGTGATCTTGTTGAAGCTTCCCCCATCGAATGTGAAACCGATGTCGAGGAGGTTGCGCAACCTCCAACACATGACTTGATCAATGATAAAGGTTTGGAGGAAGTTTGCAAACAAGAAGAATTTAAAGAAAGTTTTCAAAAGATGGAAATCATCATGGAGGAGCCAAAGAAAGTGGAACCTACAATGTCAAGACCATTAGACATCTTCCTTGCTAAGTCGCCGTCCCAATTACAAATTGAGTGGGTAATCATCTCATCCTTTAATTTTCTTGGCCCATATCAATATGCGTTGTTAGAAACGGACGGTCAACTTAGAACTCTTTGTGGGCTAGAGAGTAAGAACGGATTAGATGTTGGTGGACAATTTGAATCAAGGTGCATAAAGGATGGAAGATCAAACTTTGAGTTTCAAAAGTGGAGTGAAGCCAAATTCAATGGAATTAGGATGATGAGTATGAGTTACAAGGAGAATTCAATAAGTTTGTCACCCTATTGGAAGCATGAAGATCAAGAAGAAAAGGGGTTGACAAATAAAGTATGGGACCCCGGAACATACATAGAGCACTATCAACTTGGGGACCTTGTTACTTGCTTAGGCCCCTTGATGGCCTTGTATGCTTAAATTGGGATCCCGGAGGCTATTGGAAGAGCAAACACTGGTGGGGATTCGAAGAAGAGTTCAAGCATAAGCCACCCTAGCAAGGACTCCACTAAATGTCCAACTTAAGGACTTAAACTAAAAGTGCTAGGTGGGAGACACCCCACCATGGTAAACTCTTTCCATACTCTTTTAATTTGGCTTAATAAGTGATGCGAGTTACCATTGTAGGTAGTTTTTCATCTCATAATTAGCTTGTTTGTGTACAGTGGTTGCTAGCATATTAACATGTATGTTGTGCTCAGTAGAAATAGAATAAATCTCAAAACCAACTTGCATTTTAGAAAATGTGTGATTTTGACTAAATAAGGAGTTGTAGGCACCATGGGGAGTCCTTGGGCAATTTAGAGCTTTTAGGCATTTTCATAAAAAAAAACCACGCTGACGCGCACTACATGCGTGCGCGTAGATTATGAGAACACGGAAGTACACGCGGACGCGCCCCTGACACGTCCGCGTCGATCTGCTGCTGCAAAATTTTGAGCCAAGCCCCAAAGTGTTGTGCGGGATTTGGGCCAACTTCAAGCCCCCAGCCCAACTCAATTTGCGCGGACACGCACTTGCCGCGTGCGCGCCCATATGCCCAGAGAGGAACAGACGCGAGCGCACGCATCGCGCTAGCGCGCCTTATCATAGATTACCAACGTACGCGGACGCGCACTTGCCGCGCGCGCGTCCCTTACATGCTGCCGCCACTCTAGGCTTCGCCCCGAGAGTTGAGCATGCGTCAAGCCCACTCTAAGCCTCAGACCCAACCCCATGTACGCGTGCGCGCATTGTACGCGCACGCGCCCTTGCATAAATTGCCAACCCATGCTAGAGTGCACTGCACGCTCATGCGTGGATCTCCGTTTTCCTCAATGCACGCGAACGCGCAAGGTGCGCGCTCGCGCCGATTCAAAAAAACGAGATAACCCTAGCACGCGACGAGCGCTGCGCAGTCGCGCACTATCCCCTCCCTTCACACCATTTCCTTCTTCTTCTTCCCACCTCAGCCGCCGCTGTTGCTCCGCCGGCAGCCACCACCGGACGGCCATCCTCTCTTCCTCTCTCATCACCGCCCAACCTCTCTTTCTCTCCCTCCCTCTCACCCATCCAGTTCCCCTCAGCCGCCGCAGCAACCGCCGTCGCTGCCATCACCGCGGCCGCCATCGTTCACCATCAACCCTCTCTCTCTCATCCATTCACTTCGTTCTCTCTCTCTCATCCACTCACTCTCCCATCTTCCTCTCGGCCAAACCTCAACCACTGCAGCCATCCATCTTCCCGGCCACCGTCCATGGCGGTGCAGACTTCTGCCTCCCCCACCCATTCCGGTCAATCCCAATTTCCCTTTCCAGTCCCAGTTCCTCCCAGCTCCCAGGTTCCTGCTCAATTTCTATTTTTTCTGTTCTTTTTTTTTTCTTTTTAATTGTTATTTGAGTTGCTCTGTGTGCGTTCTGTGTTGCCTGTATGCTATCTTTTTGCTGCTGAGATTAATTGATATTGTAATCATGATTGTTGTGCCATTTTGCAACCTGGGAACGTCGAATTTTAAGCCAAAATGCTGCCCAATTTTTGAGAAATTCAATTTCATTCTGCTCTCTATCATGAATTTGGGCTACCTTTTATTATTTTCGACTTCCGGGATTTGCATGATATGTTGTGCCATGATTTGTATTCTTGAAATATTCATCTCTCATCATGCTCCTAATTTTTAACCCCATTTTTTTTCCTCTCTAACTCACTGCCCCCTTTCCTTCCCAACCTGCATTTTAACTCTTTTAACCATTCTTTGAGCATTGATGATGAACATGCTTATTCCTTATGAAATTGTGGTCATTAGCTTGTCATCCATTCTACATCTTGAATATGCTTTCTTTGCTTTGTGCTACATGCTTTATTGCTTATATTCCATTATATTTCTCTTTCAGGATGTCGGATAAAGGAAAGGCTATAGCCACCTCTTCCAAGAAGAGAAAACATTCTGCCCCCTCTCTTCCCTCCATTTACAAGAATTATGCTAAGAATCCTTTGAATAACGAAGAAAAGAAAAATCAGTCATTACCTTCTACTGACCCAACAAAGTTCCCCAATCTCTACTGTGAGCTTCGATTTTCCAAATATCGCACAACGAAGCTGAATACTGAGAAGAAATTGCTTCTACCCAATGATGTCCGCCGGTCCATTACTAGTCGGATCCTTGAGTTGGGTATCCATTTTGTTGACAGAGATTTGGGGGATATTAACATCTCTTGGGTGAAGGAATTCTATTGCAACTTCTTCCGCCCTACTTTGGATTCGGTTCAGTTGAGGGGTAGAGAGGTTGTGATTACTGAGACTGCTATAGAGGAGGCATTACAGTGTCGGCACATTACTGATGACATGTGTGCCCATCAGCAGGCCAAGTTGGCCATACATAGCATGAATTTTGATTATGAGGCGCTTAGGCGTGTGATCGGTTTACCGGATGCTACATGGGTTATGGATGCCAACAATACCAAGTCTAAGGGAATGCTATTTGCTCACTTGACTAGAGAGGCCAAGACTTGGCAGATGATCTTTGCCCACTATGTCTTGCCTACCACTCACTTCTCTGAGATCCCTATGGAGATGCTTCTGCTGATTGGATGTGTTATGGAGGGGAAGGATGTCTCTTTTCCTCGACTTATCCGACAGTGTATGTGGCGGGCACATATTCGTGGCCTACTTCCATTTCCTACTTTGGTCACGAGTATGGCGGCCCTAGCTGAGGTCACATGGCTAGACGATGATGTGATACCACCACCCCCTGATGCAGATGACAGGGAGGTTACTATTCCTTGGGGTGGTTGGGTGCACGAGAAGCCCCCAGCCAGACGCCGTTCCAAGGCTAGAGCAGTAGTGGGGAAAGCTGGACCATCAGCCCCTACAACAGCCCCATCTTCCTCTACAGCAGCAGCTCCCTCTTCATCGACAGTTCTTTCTGCAGCACTTGAGCCCACCTACTTACTGGTCCAGCGCCTGTTCCGGTTCTTAGAGCGCGAGAGGCGCCATGTCAGACGCCGACTGGATCGGATGGACCAGGCGCTCATTTCTCTGGGTGCTGAGTTACCCCCGCTTCCAGACTCTCCGGCCTCCGATGAGCAGGATCATCAGGAGGAGGATGCGGAGGTGCCGACTCAGCAGGATGCACCTCCAGTTGCTCTGGACACCACAAAGACACCACAGACTCATGCGGAGCCAGTTCCACAGCCTCAGACAGATTCAGCACCTACCGTTGTGCCTTCCACTGATCCTCCAGTTTAGCATCAAGGACGATACTTGATCTTAAGTGTGGGGAGGTCACCGGTAGCACTTTTCTAGTTATCTCATTTTGCATATCTTTTGTATATATTTTGATGCATTTTTAGTTTACTTTGGATACTTTTACTGCTTATTTTGGATTTTAGATATTTTGATGCTTTTGGATATTTTTAGATGTTTGGATGATAGATTCCATACTTTTAGTTGGATTTGTCTTTATACAATTTTTGCATATCTTTCTTTTTAGTTTGTGGTTGTGATTAGAAATCTTATTTTGAATTGCAAAAACTTAGTCACCCTTTTTGTATAAGAAATTGGTTTTAAGTGAAAAAGAAAAGGGTAAACTAGGGAAAATTTTTGAATTTTTCAATCACAACAATGCTTAGTTAAATATTGAGATTTTCCAAGAATTTTAATTATAGGGCATAGGGCACTAACCCAATTGATTGAAGAAAATTTTTGGTGAAACTTGCTTGAATTCACACTTTGTGAAGCATGTATTGAATTAAGAACACAAGCTTGTGAGACTTGAACCTATTGATGTGGTTACATTTTATAACCACTTATTTTCCATTCTTGTGTGAAATTGTTCTCTATCTATGATTGTGATCCTTGATTTGTTTGATTCTATATGTCCATTTATTTCTTGTATTCATACATTTGTATGATTGAGGCCATTATTTCATTAGCCCACTTACCCAAATAGCCAACCTTTTACTCTCCATTGTTAGCCAATTTTGAGCCTACGCTTAACCAACTTATTCTCAATTTAGCACATTACAAGCCCAAGGCGGAAAACCAATGAAAAGTCCCTTGTTTGGATCTTTGATTAGCCTAGGCTAGTGAGAGTGTTTATTATTCAAAGTTGGTGAGGCTTGGGAACATTGGATGGGATAAAAAGGGTAGTGCACTTTCATGTTTAGGAATTGGGTACATACTCATGTATTGATTAAATGTATAGACCTTATGCATTGATGTTCTTGTGTATAGTGAAAAGAAAAAGAAATAAGATTGGAAATGAGAAAAACAAAAGAATAGAAAAGAAAAAAAGAAAAGAAAAAAGAAAGAAAAGAAGAAAAATAATAAAAAGGGGACAAAATGCCCCAAGGTGAAGTTCAACAAAAAGTAATCAATGCATAAGTGTTATGAATTAAATAAGAATGCATGAGTATGTAAGAAAAAGTGAAGAATGGGTAGTAGAGTAGTTTGAATTTGTATAGGTCATTATATAGGTTAGGTGGGAAAGTCTATACTAATCCAAGATCCAAACTCTAGTCCACTTAACCATAAATGAACCTACCTTGACCCTAACCCCATTTCAACCTAAATGAAAGACCTCATGATGGATGTATGCATGCATTGAATAAGTGTTGATTGTTAGAAGAGAATCAAATTTTGGAAAGCATGATTAGAAGAGAATTGAGTGAATTAACCCTTAAACACTTAAGTGAATAGAGCGGATACACATCTGGTGAGGGTTCAAAAGTTCAATTACATGTATTCACCCATATTATCTATATTCTTGCAAGTTTGAACTCTTTTTGATAATTCAATACAATTGTGGTTGGGACTTAATTCCTATTGCCCTAGCTCTTGTGCTTATGCATGTCTCTTGGGAAAACATGCTTTTTAGGCCTTAAAATAGCTAAATCTAATTCACCTTGATTCCATTAGATGCCTTGATATGTTTGTTAAGTGATTTAAGGTTTAGGAGGCAAAGATTGGATCAAGGGAATGAAGAAAGAAGCATGAAAAGTTGGAGAACTCATGAAGAAATGAAAGAACCGGAAAGCTGTTAAGCCGACCTCTTCGCACTTAAACGACCATAACTTGAGCTACAGAGGTCCAAATGATGCGGTTCCAGTTGGGTTAGAAAGCTAACATCCGGGGCTTCGCAACAATATAAGATTTGCCCTAGTTGCATCGAAGATAGGGACGCGTACGCGCACTATATGCGTACGCATCGTTGTGCCACCTAGTTCACTTAATGCAATCCGTGGGCCAGCGAATTCTCAAGCCTTGTGGGCCCAATCCAACTCATTTCTGATGCTATTTAACCCAAAGAGTGAAGAGGGAAACACATGTTAGTTACCATTAGTTTAGTTTAGTAGTTAGAATTAGTTTCTAGAGAGAGAAGCTCTCACTTCTCTCTAGGATTAGGATTAGGATTATGTTTAGTTCTTAGATCTAGATTTTAATTCATCTTCTTCTACTTCTATCTTCTCAATTCCTTGTTGTTACATTCACTTTTCTTCCATTCTTTTATTGTAATTTCCTTTATGATTGTTCTTATACTTTGTTGTAGATCTACTATTGTTTCTTCCATTTCCTTTCAATTCAATAAGAGGTAATTCATAATAATTATTCTTCTTTGCTTTTCTATTGTTGATCTCTTGCCTTTGTAGTTAGATCTCTCTTTAATTCTTGCAATTTATGTTGTTTACTTTTATTGCCTTTTATGTGTTTGTTGAAATGCCTCTTCTAGATATAGTGTAGGTTTTGTTCCTCTTGGCCTAGGTAGAGTAATTAGTAACACTTGAGTTATCTAATTCCTTTGTTAATTGGTAATTGGAGAGATTGCTAATTGGTTTGGAGTGCACTAAAGCTAGTCTTTCCTTGGGAGTTGGCTAGGACTTGTGGCTCAAGTCAATTCATCCACTTGACTTTTCTTTCTTTAGTAAGGGTTAACTAAGTGGTAGCAATGAACAATTCTCATCACAATTGAGAAGGATAACTAGGATAGGATTTCTAATTCTCATATCTTGCCAAGAGCTTTGTTAGTTGTTAGATTTATTTTCTTTGCCATTTATATTTCTTGTCCAAAAGCTTAAAAACCCCAAATATAATTCACAACCAATAACAAGACACTTCATTACGATTCCTAGGGAGAACGACCCGAGGTTTGAATACTTCGGTTTATAAATTTTAGGGGTTTATTTTAGTGACAAACCACTTTTTGCATGAAAGGATTATTGCTTGGTTTAGAAACTATACTTGCAACGAGAATTCATTTGTGAAATTCTAAACCATTAAAAATCCAATCGTCACACGCGCCGTAGTCCACACGTGATTCTGTTATTGCAACACGTGCCTGGCAATTTTGGAAGGTTTCAGCAACCAACTTTGGCGCCAAAATGCATATAAGAGCCAAGGATTGAAGGGGATTGACACACATTCACATCCATAGACTCATTTTACAAGTTTTCTTAGATATTTTTAGTTAGTTACATTTGTAGAGAGAGAAACTCCAACCTCTCTCTAGGATTCATCTTCATTTTCTTAATTCTCAACCATTCCTTGGTGAGATCTATTGCAACTCTCATTTTACTTTGTTCATGTTGTAGATCATCTTCTCTAATCTCAATTAGTGTTTGTAATTGTTCAATTCTCATAGATCTTAGATTTAACTTTGTTGTTTTGGATTCTATTAATTCATTGAAGATTTCATTTTCATTGTTGTTCATTGTTGATTCTTGTTAATCTCTTGTATTGAATCACTTTGATTCTAAACCTCTTCTTAATTTTACTATGTCTTTCATTCTTGCTCTCCAAGTGTTTGAGAAAATGCCAACTTTAGATATGGAGTAGCATCCCCTCACTTGGCCTAGTGGCTGAGTCATTGGACACACTTGAATAATGGATGTCAATTGTTGATTAAGAATTG
>NC_029774.3:94773620-94776797 GCF_000817695.3 Arachis duranensis | reverse complement strand
CAAAATTCAATCATCTTAGATTCCTTAATCAGAATCTTCGTGGTATAAGCTAGAATTGATGGCGGCATTCATGGGAATCTGGAAAGTCTAACCTTGTCTGTGGTATTCCGAGTAGGATTCTGGAATTGAATGACTGTGACGAGCTTCAAACTCGCAATTGCTGGGTGTGATGACAAACGCAAAAGAATCAAGGGATTCTATTCAAACATGATCGAGAACCAACAGATGATTAGCCGTGCTGTGACAGAGCATTTGGGCCATTTTCACTGAGAGGATGGGATGTAGCAATTGACAACGGTGATGCCCTACATACAGCTTGCCATAGAAAGGAGTGACAAAGATTGGATAAAAGCAGTAGGAAAGCAGAGATTCGGAAGGAACACAACACCTCCATACACTTATCTGAAATTCCCACCATTGAATTACATGAGTAACTCTATCTTTATTTTTTGTCTATTTATTATTATTATTCGAAAATTTAATAATATCTTAATATAATTGAATCCGCCTGACTGGGATTTTCAAGATGACCATAGCTTGCTTCATACCAACAATCTCCGTGGGCTCGACCCCTTACTCACGTAAGGTATTACTTGGACGACCCAGTACACTTGCTGGTTAGTTGTGCGGAGTTGTGACAAAGTGTGATTTATGTTTGAGAGCACCAAGTCTTTGGAGCCATTGTTAATGATCACAATTTCGTCCACCAAGTTTTTGGCGCCGTTGCTGGGGATTGTTCGAGTATAGACAACTGACGGTTCATCTTGTTGCTCAGATTAGGTAATTTTCTTTTTATTTTCTTTTCAAAAAAGTTTTCAAAAATATTTCAAAAATTTGTCTTTATTTTCATTTTTCTAAAGAATATTTTCAAAAAAAAATAATAAAAATACAAAAAAAAATCATAAAATCATAAAAATAAAAAATATTTTATGATTCTTGTTTGAGTCTTGTGTCAATTTTTAAGTTTGGTGTCAATTGCATGTTTTAAAAATCTCTTGCATTTTTTTGAAAATTCATGCATTCATAGTGTTCTTCATGATCTTCAAGTTGTTCTTGTAAGTCTTCTTGTTTGATCTTGATGTTTTCTTGTTTTGTGTCTTTTATTGTTTTTCATGTGCATTCTTGCATTCATAGAGTCTAAACATTAAAGATTTCTAAGTTTGGTGTCTTGCATGTTTTCTTTGCATAAAAAATTTTCAAAAATAGGTTCTTGATGTTCATCATGATCTTCGAAGTGTTCTTGGTGTTCATCTTGACATTCATAGTGTTCTTGCATGCATAATGTGTTTTGATTCATAATTTTCATGTTGTGAGTCATTTTATGTTTTTCTCTCTCATAATTAAAAATTCAAAAAAAATATCTTTTCCTTAATTTTCTCATAATTTTCGAAAATTTGAGTTGACTTAGTCAAAAATTTTTAAAATTAGTTGTTTCTTACAAGTCAAGTCAAATTTTCAATTTTAAAAATCTTATCTTTTCAAAACTTTTTCAAAAATCAAATCTTTTTCATTTTTCTTATTAATTTTCGAAATTTTCTTTTAAAAAAAATGTTTTTCTTAATTTTATCTTTATTTTCGAAAATTATGCTAACAAATAATGTGATTGGTTCAAAAATTTGAAGTTGTTACTTTCTTGTTAAGAAAGGTTCAATCTTTAAATTCTAAAATCTTATCTTTTAGTTTCTTGTTAGTTAAGTAATTAATTTTAACTTAAAAAATTAAATCTATCTTATCCTATCTTTTATATCATATCTTTTTCAAAATTTTATCTTTTTCAAAAATTTGATTTTAAAATATCTTATGTAACTTCTTATCTTCTTATCTTTTCAAATTTGATTTTAATATCTCTTCCAACTAATTATTTGACTTTTTGTTTGTTTCTTATCTTTCTCAAAACCACCTAACTACTCTCCCCTCTCTAATTTTTGAAAATACCTCCCTCTTTTTCAAAAAAATTCTTTTTAATTAACTAATTGTTTTAAATTTTAATTTTAATTCTATCTCATCTTTAATTTTCGAAAATAATTAACTCCTTTTCAAAATTAATTTTCGAATTCTCTCTCTCATCTTTTTCTATTTATTTATTCATTTACTAACACTTCTTTTCACCTCTCTTCATCTCCAATCAATGCCTCTGTTCTTACCCTTGTGTTTGGATTCTCCTTTATTTATTCTTTTCTTCTTCTACTAATAATAAGGATCCTCTTTACTGTGACATAGAGGATTCCTCTTCTTTTCTTGTTCTCTTCTCTTTCATATGAGCAGGAACAAGGAAAAAAGCACTCTTGTTGAAGCTGATCCTGAACCTGAAAGGACTCTGAAGAGGAAACTAAGAGAAGCTAAATTACAACAACCCAGAGGCAACCTTTCTGAAATTTTCGAACAAGAGAAGGAGATGGCAGCCGAACCCAACAACAATAATGCAAGGAGGATGCTTGGTGATTTTACTAAACCCACGTCTAAGTTTGATGGAAGAAGCATCTCAATTCCTGCCATTAGAGAAAACAATTTTGAGTTGAAACCTAAATTAGTTGCTCTAATGCAACAGAACTGCAAGTTTCATGGACTTCCATTTGAAGATCCTTACCAGTTTTTAACTGAGTTCTTGCAGATTTGTGAGACTATTAAGACGAATGGAGTATATCCTGAAGTCTACAGGCTCATACTTTTCCCTTTTGCTGTAAGAGACAGAGCTAGAACATGGTTGGACTCACAACCTAAAGATAGCCTAGACTCCTGGGATAAGCTGGTCACGGCCTTCTTGGATAAATTCTTTCCTCCTCAAAAGCTGAGCAAGTTTAGAGTGGATGTTCAGACCTTCAAGTAAAAAGATGGTGAATCCCTCTATGAAGCTTGGGAAAGATACAAGCAGATGACCAAAAAGTATCCTTCTAATATGTTTTCAGAATGGACCATATTAGATATATTCTATTATGGTCTATCTGAGTTTTCCAAGATGTCATTGGACCACTCTGCAGGTGGATCCATTTACCTAAAGAAAACGCCTGCAGAAGCTCAGGAACTTATTGACATGGTTGCAAATAACCAATTCATGTATACTTCTGAGAGGAATTCTGTGAATAATGGGACGCCTCAGAGGAAGGAAGTTCTTGAAATTGATGCTCTGAATGCCATATTGGCTCAGAACAAAGTGTTGACTCAGCAAGTCAACATGAT
>NC_029774.3:94745515-94773504 GCF_000817695.3 Arachis duranensis | reverse complement strand
AATTACATGGGTGAACCTTATGGAAACACATATAATTCATCATGGAGAAATCATCCGAATTTCTCATGGAAGGATCAACAAAAGCCTCAACAAGGTTTTAATAATGGTGGAAGAAATAGGCTCAGCAATATCAAGCCTTATCCATCATCTTCTCACCAATAGACAGAGAATTATGAATAGAATACCTGTAACTTAGCAAACTTAGTCTCTGATCTCTCTAAGGCCACTTTAAGTTTCATGAATGAAACAAGGTCCTCCATCAGAAATCTGGAGGCACAAGTGGGCCAGCTGAGTAAGAAAATCACTGAAACCCCTCCTAGTACTCTCCCAAGCAATACAGAAGAGAATCCAAAAAGAGAGTGCTAGGCTATTGATATAATCAATATGGCCGAATGCAAGGAGGAGGGAGAGGACGCGAATCCCAATGAGGAAGATCTCATGGGACGTCTCTTAAGAAGGAAGGAGTTCCCTATTGAGGATCCAAAGGAATCTGAGGCTCATATAGAGACCATAGAGATTCCATTAAATCTCCTTCTGCCATTCATGAGCTCTGAAGATTATTCTTCCTCTGAAGAGGATGAAGATGTAACTGGAGAGCAAGTTGCTCAATATCTAGGAGCCACCATGAAGTTGAATGCCAAGTTATTTGGTAATGAGACTTGGGAAGGTGAACCTCCCTTGCTCATTAGTGAACTTGATACATGGGTTCAGCAAACTTTACCTCAAAAGAAACAAGATCCTGGGAAATTCTTAATACCTTGTACCATAGGCACCATGACCTTTGAAAAAGCTCTGTGTGACCTAGTGTTAGGTATAAATCTTATGCCACTCTCTGTAATGGAGAAGCTGGGGATCATTGAGGTACAACCTGCCTTATTCTCATTACAATTGGCAGACAAGTCAGTAAGACAAGCTTATGGATTAGTAGAGGACGTGTTGGTAAAGGTTAAAGGCCTTTACATTTCTGCTGATTTCATAATCTTAGACACTAGGAAGGAGGATGATGAATGCATCATCCTTGGAAGACCTTTCCTAGCCACAGCAGAAGCTGTGATAGATGTTAACAGAGGAGAATTAGTCCTTCAATTGAATGGGGACTACCTTGTGTTTAAGGCACACGGCTATCCTTCTGTAACAAGGGAGAGTAAGCATGTAGAGCTTCTCTCAGTACAGAGTCAAACAGAGTTGTCCACCATACATGGCACAGAAAAATATCAAAATAAAACACAGTTGTCCACCATCAGAATAGAGCATGAAAAGAAACCCCTAAAAATAATCCCACACAACATCGCAATAAAATCCTAGCACAAAATCCACTACAAAACTTAGGAAATAACAATATACAAAGCAATAAACCCTGATCACCAATCATCAATACTTTCCCTAAAATTTAAAAACATAAAATTTTACTCTCTTCACTAACCTTGGTGACGAAATAGAAGATCCTTATAGCGGCAAACCAACTCTTCAGACAACTGTATAGTGTTCACACGTGTTCTAACAGTCTCCAAAAATTCTATTACAGTTACCAATTCCTATTTTGTGTCACTCATGGAAGATAAATTTTTTTTACTGCGTCATTTATGAAAAAGTTAAAGACAAAGAATAAAAAAAAGAGAAATACAAACGTTTTATTTCTCATCACATACAAACGACATTGCTTAAAGGAACTTTTAGTACCAAATTAAAAATGACGTGGTTTCATTGTGTCCAATGTAGTCACAATGGACTACGTCACTAATAGTGCAATGTTTCGATGATGAAAAATAAAACAAGAATTAACATGATACATTTTTTTAAATTTAAAAGATTAATTTAATACAATCAAAATCTAAAAGATTAAATCAGTACAATTCATAAGTTTCAAAAAGACTTAACTCATCGTATCGATAACGCTACCATATCTTATGAATCGTAAACAATTGTTTAGATTGTTAACACTAGAATCTTTTGGGTACGTGTTATTTATTTACTAAAAGTTTCTGTAACCTTTCTTGGCAACAGTAGACAGTAATAATCCCAGAGGCCAATAGTGTGATTGGAGTCTGATTGGATTCTCTCGCACGAAACAGGACAGAAGTGGCCAGCCTAATGAGGCGCGAGAAATCGCGTGGCAGTGCATGTAATAAAAATAGAACGAGAGGGACATACATCTGAAAATACATTCCAAAGATTCCATCCCCGAAATTTGAAGGTGCACAATGCTGGCGTCCCTTTTCAGCGCTCTAATCCAAACAAAGCCACTTTTCATGCCACTATATTTCTTTCATTTATTTATTTATTTATTCATTCATCATGTGTCAGAAAATAAAACTCAAGCTTAGCCTCCCTGTCTCTCTCTCTCGCATTAATTGAAGAACGTTCTCACTCATTCACTCCTCTTCCTTTCTTTTCGATTTTTTCTAAGCATCGATTCTCTGCTTCATCCTCTCTTCGTTTTTCACAGGTAGGTAACTCTCGATTCCTTCTGTTGTTCCTTTCTTCTTTCTGATTCTGCGTGGTTCTCCCGAATCGTTTCAGCTTTCGGATTCGATCCGATCAACTTCCTATGCTCTAAGACTGATATCATGCATGCTTCAATTTACTTCTCTCGTTTTCTCATCTTTACTTGTTCTTCCTGTAATTCTCCCTGAACAATTCGAATAGTTTACTTTGCTATCGATTTTCCTTTTCTATATGATGACGATCTTTGAAAATTCTGCGCTTAGTATATCTTTTTTCTTAGTCAGAACTACGAAAGAACTCTTGCTGTTAGTGATATATGAATTCATTGAATTTGATCGTATTACTTCTAAAGCTGCACATACAGGTCCAAGATCAATTAGCTCTGAATACTTTTGTTTCTCTTTCAGCTGCTGCAGTTTTGCATTTGAGGAGTTCAACAAGAAGATTCTCAAGAGTAGAAAGAATACTGACTGACCCTGTACCTCAGGTACCTAACTTATTTCTCGAAATTGTGATTTAGAGATCATGATTTGCAATTATCATTTCTTGTTTTATCCGGTCATCTTTCGGTAAATTACAAATCTACAATTTACAAAGGTATTTCGTTTTTGTTGTTAAATAATGACAAAAAAATTTGTTACCAAATGTTAGTTCTTGGCGCCTACTTCAAGTGTCTCTGTTTCCTTCTCTATAATTTTAATCATTTTCTTGAGTTAATTATTTAAGCTTAGTTTAATTATTCCGCATTCAATAATTGAATTTTAATCCTGATAGCGTAAAATGGTGGTTTGACGGTACGTTTATTGCAATCTCCGAAAAGCTGAGAGAATCAAGTATTGGTTAATTGATGATGACAATTGTATCTTTCTTCACTTATCAATGGAGAATCCAGATATCTTTTTCACGTATCCCTTTCCTTTGTTTCTCTATTTTTACATCACTATACGGCTAATTATTCTCATAATTAGTAATTACCCTCGATTTCAATAGTGGAACGGAATATTCATTTTGTTACTGGATCGATTCGAGTTCTACGAAATTGTATGTACTATGTCCTTGTTGCGATGAGACACCGTTATGATCATTCCCCATATTTTATGATCATTTATCTCTCGTTAAAATGTGTTGCCTTTGCATTTTCCTGACGGCTATATATAATAATATCATATCAAATCGATTAATAAATCCCGTTTGTGTGGCACATCTACTATTGCTTTCCACCATCTTCTTTGATGACATATAAACTATACGGACTACAAATTTCTTTATGGAAAAGCGCTGATGAAAGCTCAGACCGACCAGAAAGGAATATGTACTCTTTCTGTAATGACAGCAATAATAAACTACACTTTTCGACAATACTTTCTACATTTTTTAGTTGCTATACATAACTTTTTCTCCTCCCCCTCCCCACCTCTAAAGTTTGATAAATATCCATAACACTTAGAATAAAATAGTAGCGATAATCTGCGTTAATCTTGTTAATGATGTTTACTTAGAAATTCCTTACAGATGGTAATTACCTGCAAATTTAAGCATGAAGAAAATAGTGCTAAAAAAGTGTTAATTTTTTCAGTTCCTGACTTTTTGGGATCATGGGGAGCAGATTATGTTGATGCGTGCGTGACTGCTGATAAGTTGAAGATCCATAGAGAAGATGGTGAAACATCGCTTTAGAGAGTCTATAAAATCTTTGTTTGGAAGTCATCTTGACCCTGAGAAAGAAGAGCAACTGCAGGGAGCTAAAACAGGTACAATTTCTATCCCAAGATTAAAAGCTCAGCTGCCACCATGACATCACAATGATAATGATAAATAATTTTCCACAACTTATCAATCACCTTGTAATGATTAAACAAATGATTTCGTGTTTTGCTGCTCTTTTTTTTTTCCTACAGAAATTGATGACAAAGTGAAAAGGATATTGAAACTTATTAAAGATGACAACCTTGAAGAGGATGGCCCCCCTTTAGAGCAATCTAAGAAGGAACCACTTGTTGAACTGATTGAGGATTTCCACAATCAGTACCAATCGCTCTATGCACGATATGATCATTTGACAGGTGAGTTAAGGAAAAAGATTCATGGCAAGCAAGGAGAAAATGAGAGCTCATCGTCCAGTTCAGACTCAGATTCAGATTATTCTTCAAGAGACAAAGTCAGAAAAAATGGACAGCTGGAAAGTGACTTTCAAAAGATAATTGAAGGCTTAAAGCAAGAACTTGAAATGGCTAGTGTGGAAGTTGCTGAATTAAACCAGAGGTTGACAAGTACTCATGAAGAGAAGGAGGATCTTAATTCGAAATATGTTGCAGCATTGAGCAAGATAGAAGAAGTAGAGAAAATAAACATGGATTTGAAATCTGATGCTGAAGCATCGAGTATTCAAAGATCAAAACTTTTGGATGAGAATGCTGAACTAAAAAATCAACTGGACATTGCTGGTAAGACAGAAGCTGAGCTGAGTCAAAGATTGGAGGACTTGAAGACAGAAAAAGATAGTTTGGCATCGGAGAAGGAGACAGCTATCCAGCAGATTGTCGAGGAAAAGAAGATTACAGATGACCTGAGAACCACAGTTGATCAACTGAAGGATGAGAAATTCTCTCTTGAGAAAGAATTACAAGTCGTGACAGGGGAAATTTTCATTCTAAAACAGCAGTTAGAGCATGCAGATGAGGAAATGACAAAGGTCAACAACAACCTGAGAGTCACTGAGGAAGAAAATGAATCATTGAAATTGAAACTTTCACAGGCTTCTGATGAGGTCCAGCTTTCTCACAGAAGAGTTCAAGAACTTGTAGACGAATTGAGTCAGTTAAAGGAGGAACATGTTGCAGCATTGAGCAAAATAGAAGAAGTAGACAAAATAAACATGGATTTGAAAACTGATGCTGAAGCATCGAGTATTCAAAGATCAAAACTTTTGGAAGAGAATGCTGAACTAAAAAATCAACTGGATGTTGCTGGTAAGACAGAAGCGGAGCTGAGTCAAAGATTGGAGGACTTGAAGACAGAAAAAGATAGTTTGACACTGGAGAAGGACACAGCTATCCAGCAGATTGTCGAGGAAAAGAAGATTACAGATGACCTGAGAACCACAGTTGATCAACTGAAGGATGAGAAATTCTCGCTTGAGAAAGAATTACGAGTTGTGACAGGGGAAATTTCCATTCTAAAACAGCAGTTAGAGCATGCAGATGAGGAAATGACAAAGGTCAACAACAACCTGAGAGTCACTGGGGAAGAAACTGAATCATTGAAATTGACAATTTCACAGGCTTCTGATGAGGTTCAGCTTTCTCACAGAAGAATTCAAGAACTTGTAGATGAATTGAGTCAGTTAAAGGAGAAACATGATGAGAAGGAAAGGGAAGTTTCAACCCTCACCGAGATGCATGAAGGGCATCAGAATGAATCCTCAAATAAAATTAGGGAGCTTGAGGGACAAGTCACAAACCTGGCACTAGAACTAGAATCACATCAAACCCAGAAAAGAGATATGGAGGAGCAAATTAAAAGGGGCACAACTGAAGCAAGGGAACTGGGAGAGCACAATTTAGGGCTACGTAGCCAGATTTCAGAACTTGAAATGAAGTCCAAAGAAAGAGAAGAGGAACTATTTTCCCTCAAGAAGAAACTTGAAGATAATGAGGAGCAGTCATCCTCTAAAATATTAGATTTGACATCTCAGATAACCAATCTGCTGACTGACATAAGCACATTACATTCAAAAAACAATGAACTGGAAGAGCAGATAATTTCAAAGAGCAGTGAAGCATCAGCTCAAGTCAAAAGCATTACTGATAACATGAGTGTGTTGCAGCACGAAGTGGAGTCCCTACAACAACAGAAAGCTGACTTGGAAGTTCAGTTAGTGGAAAAAGTCCAAGAGAATTCAGAGTATGCAATTCAATTGCAAAATCTGAAAGAGGAGGTTGACAGAAAAACCCTGGAACAAGAGAAACTTATGGAAGACACCGAAAATTTACTCATGCAGATAAGGAATCTGGAATCAGAGGTGAGCACTATGAAGAACCAGAAAAGTGTAGATGATGAGCTGATAAGGGCTAACAGCCACGAGATTGATCATTTGAGACAAGAGAAGTTGGAGCTACTTGACAAAACAGCAGAATTAGAGAAAACATCATCAGAGAGAGAATCTGCGTTTTCTGTCATCCAGGACACACTTCGTAAAGTAGAGGAAGAGAGTTCAGCTCAAATAATGAATTTGACTGAGAAAATTAACAATCTTCAAAATGATTTGGTTTCCTTGGAGAATCATAAACAAGAGTCATCACAGCAGTATGACGGACTGAAGTTGGAGGTGGATTCTATACACAGCCAGAAGAGTGAACTTGAAGAGCAGGCAAGAGCTAAAGATCATGAGAACAGCGAGCTGAGAGAGGAAATTATTGGATTGAAGGGAACAATCACTGCGCTGGAGACAACAATGGCAGAAAAGAAGTTTGCGTTGTCCACTTTGCAGGAAAAATTTCATGAGAAAGAGAACGAAGCTTCTGCCTTAACCACCCAAGTGAATAATCTGCAAAATGACTTGCTTTCATTGCAGGGCTTAAAAGAAGAGTTGGAGCTCCACTGTGGAAAAATCAAAGAAGAACATGCAGAAAGGTTTACACTCATAGAGAATGAAAAGAATGAGCTAGCAGGAAAGTCAACCAGTCTTCAGAGAACATTAGAAGAACGAGAAGATGCTTATCAGAAGTTAAATGAAGGTTATATACAAATCGAAGGTTGGCTGAAGGAAAGCAAGGTGAGCCTTGAAGTTGCTGAGAAGAAGATTGAAGAAATGGAACGTGAATTCCATGAAGGCAGTGAGTTTAAGAATCAGATGATGGCTGAACTGGAGCATACAGTGGAGGATCTGAAGAGAGACCTTGAAGAGAAAGGAGATGAAATCAACACTATGTTTGAGAATGTCCGCATGCTCGAGGTTAAGCTTCGTCTTTCCAATCAGAAGTTACGCGTCACAGAACAATTGCTAAGTGAGAAG
Source organism: Arachis duranensis (assembly GCF_000817695.3). Classification (NCBI taxonomy): domain Eukaryota; kingdom Viridiplantae; phylum Streptophyta; class Magnoliopsida; order Fabales; family Fabaceae; genus Arachis; species Arachis duranensis. Next base: position 94,766,045 of record NC_029774.3, on the reverse strand, counting down.
GAGGAGAGCTTTAGAAAAGCTGAAGAAAAGTTCCAACAAGAGCAGAAAGCTCTTGAAGACATGATTGCTACTTTGTCAGTAAAGCTTGCTGCCAACAATGAAGCTTTTCAGGAAATCATAGCCGGTGTTAAAGAGTGTGTGAACAGCGTGACGGTTGGCATAGAAACCGTTTGCTGGAATTTCTCTGATAAATGTAAAAATCATGAGAACTCTATCTCCAACATGTCTCGTGAGCTTCAAGTTGCAAAGAACGGTTTCAGGGAGATGAACAAGGAAAAAGAGCAATTGCAGACACAGAGACACCAATTGCTGGAGCAGCTGCGGGATAAGAAGGAAGAAGAGTTAGCTTTGAGGGAGAGGATTGGGAAGCTGGAGGCAAAAGCAAGCAAGGATGAATCAGAGAAGACGAATCTGGCAGCGAACATGGCTCAACTGAGGAATACAGTTGGAGAATTGGAGAAGAAGATGAAAGAGAAAGATGATGGCATGTTGGACTTGGGTGAAGAGAAGAGGGAGGCCATAAGGCAGCTTTGTTTGTGGATTGATTATCATCGCAGCCGTTATGACTATCTCAAAGACGTTCTATCAAAGACAGGTAGAGGCCAACGAACGGCTTAAATCCTTAAAGTTTGTTTAGCACCTTCTTGTGTGTCCCATTTAGGTATGGTGTTGTGGTTTGAATTGTTATTAGTTCAATTTTTCTCATGTGAATTAATTCTTTGTTTCTTTTGGTTCAAACATGTGCGTGTTTATAATTTAATTCATTCTGTATCAGGAGCATATATCTCCTTCATGATTTGGTTATCATCACATACCTCATCATTACTTGTCATATGACGGTCATTGTCTTTTGTCTATGCCTTTTTTTGTAACTTGTAATCAAGTGATATTGAGAAACTATAATGGGAAGAAGAAAATAAATGCAATATCAAAATTGAGGCTCTCTAATCCCTCTTCCCACCGACTACCTCCGATCCCTCCGTCGCGACGCACATCTGCTTTGATCATCGCGGTTTTTCCCATTCGCGACAGAAAAAAAAAATAAAAAATAAAAAATAAAAAATATAAAATATAAAATCATTTTAAAATTTATTTTAAAAATTCAAAATTATTTAAAAGAAATAAAAAATCATTTAAAAAATTTCAGAATATAAATTTTCAAAATATCTGAAACGTGACAAAAACAAACATCCTAAACTTAAAAAAAATCCGATAATTTTAAAATTCAAAACCAATAAAAAAGAAAAATATAAAAAATATAAAAAAATCTAAAAATTATAAAAAGAAACATTTAAAATTATTAAAAAAAATTCAACCCCCTAAAAAAAACATCCAAAATGAAAAAAAGTAATTTAAAACTAATAAAAAAATCATTCGTAATTTAAAAAAAATTAAAAACTAATTAAAAAAATCATCCCAAATAAAAGAAGAGCTGGGACTTTGGGTAGGGGTGTCCGCGGATCGGATCGGATATGGCCAAAAATTCGATCCGATCCGCATTAAAATCATCGGATCGGATCGGATCCAATATCCGCAACTTTTAAGGTTGGATCCGATCCGCACATTTGCGGATCGGATCGGATATCGGATATCGGATATATCCGCAAAACACAAAAATATTTTGAAAGGCTTATTTTTATTAAAAAATATCAATAAAATTCATTTTTTCTATTCTTTTAAATATGTTTATTCTTAAAATAATATTAAACATACTTTTCTTAAATAATAAATTAAAATAATATAACATATATGATAATTATTAATTGAAATAAAACATAAAAAGAATATTTATTTATTTATTTCTTTAATTTTGCGGATACGCGGATATGCGGATACCAACACAAAATCCGCAATCCGATCCGATTAGTGTGCAGATCCGATCCGATCCGATCCGAAAGCCTTGCGGATCGGATCCATATCCGTAATTTTCGGATCGGATTCGGGTAAACACCGCGGATATGCGGATCGGATCCGATCCATGGACACCCCTAACTTTGGGAGTATTCAGCGACGACGTCTTCAACAGTGCTGCGTAGACAGTGGGAGGACTCGCAGTGTGTGCGAGACAACAGTAGCAGTGGCGGTGCAGTGGGAGAGGGACGCTTGGCAGCAACAGCGGCGACGCAGGAAAATCGCGCGAGATAGCAGCAGTGACACCGACGAAGCCGCGGAGGTTGCGATTTGCGCGAGATAGTAGCAGCGGCGCAGCGGGGGAGGGACGCTTGACAGAAACAGCGGCAATGCAGGAGAATTGCGCGAGACAGCAGTAGTGTCGCCGACGTTCCAAGCGTAGTGTCTAACGCAACTTCTTCTGCAGTTGCGACTCGGAAGACCGGGAGGAAAGGACGCGCACCTCGTGCGAGAGCTCCCACCAGCAGTGACGGCGCACTGTCGTGGCGGAGGAACGGTTGACTGAGCGGCAGAGTGATGACACGATGAGAGAGAAAGGTGACATGTTGTTAGTATGTGTTTATATAGGGTTACTTTGAATAATTAAAAACCTAATTCTAATTAATTCAAAATTTAATTTTTAAAATTAATTATTTAAAATATTGTTTATGTTGGGTGGAGTGTGTGTTGTTTTAATAACACATTTCTGATTTTCGTATTTGATTGTTGTTACTGGTTTCTACTTTATTAGGAAGATAAGTTTGACTAAAATTATTGTCTCTTATCGTTATTGCTGGTTTGTGCTTAATTAAGAAGATGAGTTTGACTGAAATTTTTGTTCCTGTATGTTGTTACTGGTATGTGCTTAATTAGAAAGACGAGTTTGGCTAAAATTATTGTCTCTGATTGTTGTTGCTAGTTTGTGCTTAATGTGATTGTTGTTGGTGTCTCTGATTGTTTATGGTCATTTAAATTCTATTTATTGGCTTTAAAATGAATTAATTATAGGATTAGAGAATTAGAAAGCAATGAGAAGAAAAGATTCTGTACTCGGTGAGTGATGATAACAATGTACGGTGATGTAAAATGAGATGAAACCAAATTAGCTTTGCTTGACAGTGAGTAATATATTCGACTGTTGCTTCAGAATTAGCTTTTAGCGCTGGTGGAAGAGTGCTTAACAACTATAGGAGTTCTTTAACTCTAAAGATAGTTGAGGCATTGATTTGTACACAAAATTGGCTTCTTACTTCTCCAATAACAACTGATTTTGAGGAGCTTATTGAGGAGTTTGAGAAACTTGAATTAGGTATGCAAAAAAGAAATTTGAAGTTCCTTTCATAGTTTATGTTTATAATTTATAATCTATATTATGTTTATGTTTATAATCTATATTGATTTCTTTGTTTTATTTTTGGAAAAATTGCACCAACCAGGGAAGATGATGATGAGTCTGGTGTGGATTCAGATTAAGCATGGTGGCTGTTTGGTTTTTATTTGGTTTAAAGTAGCTATTTCGGTTTTTAGTACGTTTTAAAGTGTGTTTGTTTTTGTTATTTACTAGACATTTTTAATTGTCTTTGTTTTATGTTTAATTGTTGGGACAAGTTGAATTTGTATTAAATTTGGATGTGATATACTCTTGTTATTCTAATTTAATGACGGTTTTAAACTTCATTTTACGGTAATTTAAATTCTGATTATTAGATTTAAAAAAACCAAACAAAACTGATCGAACCAAACTGCTATTGGTTCGCTTCTGTTGCGCAGAAAGCAGCAAACCGAATGGTTGGCATCATTGTACAACCAAACAAGTCGGTTCGGTTGGTTTTTGATCCAAAACCGAACCAAACCGAATCGATTACACCCCTAGATTGAGAGGTTTGTTGATGGATGGTGCAGATTTCTAAAACCACAAACTAACTGATAATTGATAAGTGCATTGGGTCATAGTAAATAATATTTCAGGTGAGTGAAGGTCAACCCCACAAGGATTGATGGACCAAGCAACAATAATTGAATAATTTACTTAGTCAGACAAAGGCAAAGAAGTGTTTTAGGTTCAAATGCATTAAACAATACTTAGAAAAATTAAGAAAGCAAACGGTAAACGGGTTGTGATGAGGGGATAACTTATACGCTTTTTGACATTATTTTTAGGTAAATTTTAGTAGGATCTAGCTACTTTTAGGGATGTTATCTTTAGTTTTTATGCTAAATTCACATTTCTAGACTTTACTAAGAGTTTGTGTATTTTTTTGTGATTTCAGGTATTTTCTAGCTGGAATTGAGGGACCTGAGCAAAACTCTGATAAAAGGCTAACAAAGGACTGCTGATGCTGTTGGATTCTGACCTTCCTGCACTCGAAATGGATTTTCTGGAGCTACAGAACTCTAAATGGCGCGCTCTCAATGGTGTTGGAAAGTAGACATCCAGAGCTTTCCAGAAATATATAATAGTCCATACTTTATTTGAGATTACATGACATAAACTGGCGCTCAACGCCAGTTCCATGCTGCATTCTGGAGTCAAACGCCAGAAACACGTCACAAACCAGAGTTAAATGCCAAAAACACGTTACAACTTGGCGTTTAACTCCAAAAGAAACCTCTGCATGTGTAAAGCTCAAGCTCAGCCCAAGCACACACCAAGTGGGCTCTGGAAGTGAATTTCTGCATCAATTACTTATTTCTGTAAACCCTAGTAGCTAGTCTAGTATAAATAGGACATTTTACTATTGTATTAGACGTCTTTTGACCATTCGATCTTTTGACGATATAGTCTCTTGACCATTTGGTCTTTTGATCATTCATGGGGGCTGGCCATTCGGCCATGCCTGGACCTTCATCACTTATGTATTTTCAACGGTGGAGTTTCTACATACCATAGATTAAGGGTGTGGAGCTCTGTTGTACCTCGAGTTTTAATGCAATTACTACTATTTTCTATTCAATTCAGTTTATTCCTGTTCTAAGATATTCGTTGCACTTCACCATGACGAATGTGATGATCCGTGACACTCATCATCATTCTCACCTATGAACGCGTGACTGACAACCACTTCCGTTCTACCTTAGACCGAACGCATATCTCTTGGATTCCTTAATCAGAATCTTCGTGGTATAAGCTAGAATTGATGGCAGCATTCATGAGAATCCGGAAAGTCTAAACCTTGTCTGTGGTATTCCGAGTAGGATTCAGGGATTGAATGACTGTGACGAGCTTCAAACTCGCGATTGTTGGGCGTGATGACAAACGCAAAAGAATCAATGGATTCTATTCCGGCATGATCTAGAACCCACAGATGATTAGCCGTGCTGTGACAAAAGCATTTGGACCATTTTCACTAAGAGGATGGGATGTAGCCATTGACAACGGTGATGCCCTACATACAGCTTGCCATGGAAAGGAGTAAGAAGGATTGAAGAAAGGCAGTAGGAAAGCAGAGATCCAACAGGGACAAAACATCTCCATATACTTATTTGAAATTCTTACCAATGAGTTACATAAGTATTTCTATCTTTATTTTCTATTTATTTATTATTATTATTCGAAAACTCCATAACCATTTATTATCCGCCTAACTGAGATTTACAAGATGACCATAGCTTGCTTCATACCAACAATCTCCGTGGGATCGACTCTTAGTCACGTAAGGTTTATTACTTGGATGACCCAGTGCACTTGCTAGTTAGTTGTGCGAAGTTGTGAAGAAAGTGCTGAGTTATAAACGCGCATACCAAGTTGAGCGTCATTATTAGAGATCACAATTTCGTGCACCAAGTTTTTGGCGCTGTTGCCGGGGATTGTTCGAGTTTGGACAACTGACGGTTCATCTTGTTGCTTAGATTAGGTAATTTTCTTTTTGTTTTATTTTCGAAAAAAATTTTTCAAAAATCTTTCAAAAATTTATCACCTATTTTCGAAAATTTTCAGAGTTTTTAAGAATGAATTCTAGAGTTTCATATAACATTTTGAAGCCTGGTTGGTTGTAAAGCCATGTCTAATTCCTGGACCGAAGCTTTAGACTAACATTACATGATTCCTGAAATTCTGATTGAGGACTTTGGATTCATTACTTCCTTTTTCCAAAATATGTTTTCGAAAAATATAAAATAAAATCCAAAAAATTTATAAAATCATAAAAATAAAAAATATTTTGTGTCTCTTGTTTGAGTTTAGAGTCAATTTTTAAGTTTGGTGTGAATTGCATGTTTTAAAAACCTTTGCATTTTTCGAAAATTCATGCATGTGTTCTTCATGATCTTCAAGTTGTTCTTGGTAAGTCTTCTTGTTTGATCTTCATATTTTCTTGTTTTGTGTCTTTTGTTGTTTTTCATGTGCATTCTTGCATTCATAGTGTCTAAGAATTAAAGATTTCTAAGTTTGGTGTCTTACATATTTTTCTTTTTCTAAAAAATTTTTCAAAAATAAGTTCTTGATGTTCATCATGATCTTCAAAGTGTTCTTGGTGTTCATCTTGACATTCATAGTATTCTTGCATGCATCATGAGTTTTGATTCATAATTTTCATGTTGTGAGTCATTTTTGTGTTTTTCTCTCTCCTCATTAAAAATTCAAAAATAAAAAATATCTTTTCCTTATTTTGCTCATAAATTTTGAAAATTTGAGTTGACTTAGTAAAAAATTTTTAAAACTTAGCTATTTCTTATAAGTCAAGTCAAATTTTCAATTTTAAAAATCCTATCTTTTCAAAATCATTTTCAAAAAAAAAAAAAAATCAAATCTTTTTCATTTTTTATTATTTTCGAAAATTTTTAAAATTTATTTTCAAAATCTTTTTCTTATCTTTATTTCAAAATTTCGAAAACTTTACTAACAATTAATGTGATTGATTCAAAAATTTGAAGTTTGTTACTTTCTTGTTAAGAAAGGTTCAATCTTTAAATTCTAGAATCATATCAAATCAGTTTTAATTTTAAAAATCAAATCTTTTCCAAAATATCTTTTTCAATCATATCTTTTCAAAATATATTTTTCAAATCATGTCTTTTTCAAAATTGATTTGAAAAATCTTTTCTAACTTCTTATCTTTTCAAAATTGAATTTCAAATCTTTTTCAACTAACTAATTGACTTTTTGTTTGTTTTACTAATTCTTATCTTTTTCAAAATCACCTAACTACTTTCCTCTCTCTAATTTTCGAAAATCATCTCCCTCTTTTTCAAAATTCTTTTAATCAATTAATTGTTTCAAATTTTAATTTTAATTTTAATTCTTTTCTTAATTTTCGAAAATCACTAACCCTTTTTCAAAATTTATTTTCGAATTCCTCCCTCTCTCACCTTCTTCTATTTATTTATTTATTTACTAACACTTCTTTTCATCTCAAGAATTTGAACCTATCTTCACCCTTGTGTTTGGATTCTTACCTTTTCCTTCTTCTATTCTTTTCTTCTTCTACTAACATAAAGGAATCTCTCTACTGTGGTAAAGAAGATTCCTATTATTATTTTCTGTTTCCTTCTTTTTCATATGAGAAGGAATAAGGACAAGAACACCGACGTGGCGGAAATTGGCGAGTTAAGAATTTATTAATAGGGACACGTTGCAAGTACAGTCCTTAACCAGCCGAAAATCTGCTTATCAATTTAAAAGGGGTTGTCACAATATTGAAAATTAAAATACTGGGAGTATGAATCCCAGGTCGTCTCCTAACAAGTTGCAAGGAGATATGCTATTTTATCAATCGGGCGTTTTCAAAAATGGTTTAGTTGATAAGTAGGGAATTAATCTAGAGAATTTAGCTAATTTTAAATAAAATCCTTGACTGGGGGTAGATTAGTTGGAAGCCCTATTCTTGTTGAAATACTCTCAAGATTAATTAATAATTGGAAGTCGCTCTGCTTAGTTAACCCTTACTAGGTAAAGGAAAGTCAAGCAAGTTGAAAATCTGTTTCTAGTCATAAGTACTAATCCTCTCCCTTGGAAAGGACTAGAGTTAATGATTAGAGGGTGATTCAATAATAAATCCAATTATAGTTTCTCTCTTGAGTAATTCAACTCAAGCGTTCCTTTCAATCATCCCCCAATCAAGTCATGGAACTACTCACTCATCATAATTATAAATTTCACAGAATTAATGGTGAAAATAAAAGAAGACATGATAAATAATAATAAAAGGATTAATTGAAAATAAAAATAGTCTATATTAATAACTTGTAGAAATAATCCACTATCAACTCTAGAGGGATTAAGAATATGGAAGAATAAATATAAAAAATAAATAACAAAATAAGATGACTAGTACCGGAGGTAGACTCTTCTCAAAAGCTAAAGCTAAAATCTTCCAATTCTAATTATGAATGCTCAAGTGAGTGAAAAACCTAGGGGAGGAGTAAATCCAGATCTAAAACTAAAAATTATGCAGACTGAATTGTGTCCCTCATTTTTGCATGTTCCCTGGCTCTAATCTATGATTTCGGGCCGAAAATTGGGTTGAAATCCGGCCCAGAAACTCTGCCAGCGACTTCTGAAATTCTACAGATCGCGCACGTCATGCGGCCGCGTCATTCACGCGGACGCGTCATTCGGTGTTTTGCTTTTCCATGTGGGCGCGTCGTCCATGCCTCCGCGTTGCTTTTGCTTTTCCAATCCGCGTGGTCGCGTGAGCCATGCGGCCGCGTCACTTCTCGCTGGTCATCTCCTTAGTTTCTTGTATTCCTTCCATTTTTGGAAACTTCCTTTTCAATCTCCAATTCATTCATGTCCTATAAAGCCTGAAACACTTAACACACAGATCACGACATCGAATGGGATAAAGGAGAATTAAAATACCTAATTCAAAGTCTCTAGGAAGTAAGTTTTCAATCATGTAATAATTTTAGGAAGGAACTATACATGCATGCTAATTATATGAATAAGTGGGTAAATATCATGATAAAACCACACAATTAAACACATTATAAACCATAAAATAGTGGTTTATCAACCTCCCCACACTTAAACATTAGCATGTCCTCATGCTTAGTTAAAGGAGATAGAATAAATGAGTTGGAACATGTAAAAACTCATGTAATGCAATGCAACCTATATATGTGAATGCAACTATATGGTTCTCGTCCACTTGATCAAGAATAAATAAGCTCTTCAAAACAATTACAAATCAAGCTCCACTAATTAAATTCTCATACAGTAAGAACGGATAAAAATGCAAGAAGGTAGCTCATGAAAGCAGGGAACATAGAATTTTAAGCATTGAACCCTCACTGATGATGTATGTATATTCTAATCTCTCCAGTGTATAGGGTAATCACTCTATCCTTCTCTAATCATGCTCCCTAAATTTTTTGTTCTTTTCCTAATCAATCAACAACATTTAATATACCGATGCAGCATCATGAGGTCTTTTCAAGGTTGTAATGGGGCCAAGGTAAAGGTAAGGATACATATATGGTTAAGTGAGCTTATAAATTGAATCTTTAATTAACTCAAGCTTTAACATATCCTATATATATTTTATATAACCTTGGAGTTCGTACCTAGCTGCCCAAAATTCTCTTTCACATTCCATACTCATGTATCAACTTTTTATTTTAATTTTATCATACATGCATTGATCTTTGGATTCTTAACTCAACATTGGGGTAATTTTGTCCCCTTATTTATTTATTGATTTTTTTTTGTTTTTCTCAATGCATACGGTTAAGGTATTGAATGCATAAATATGTTCTCAACATTTTTCACATTTTCACACAAAGTCTAACATACTCAATTCCGAAACCAAATGTTTCCAAACCCACTTTTTCCCACACTTAATTCATGAGCATTCTCACTAGTCTAAGCTAATCAAGGATTCAAATGAAGGACATTATTGTTTTCCTCTTAGAGTTAGTGATGAGCTAAAGTAAAGAACAAGGGGTAAAATAAGCTCAACATAGGTTTGCAAAGGATAATAAAAGGTAAGGCCATATGGGTATGTAGGCTCAGTGAAACAAGGCCTCAATCATATAAGTGCATGCATACATCAAATAATGGAAATATAGAATTAAGCAAAACAAAGATCACAATTTTAGAGAGAAGAGCACACGCCAAAAATAAAATATTGGTTGATAGAATGCAACCAATCAAATAGGCTCAAAATCTCACTGGTTTTGTGTGTTCGAGCTCTAAACTATGTTCCAGAACAATATTTCTTCATGCGAGTTTTTCAAAAAGTTTTTAATTTAAATTAGTGAAATACTATAAAAAATTTTCTTGGAAAGGAAAATATTACTTCAACCAAGTGGTAAAATATGCACAAAATCAAGAAAATATGCAATCAAATATGCAAATGCAAAAGTGAAAAACAAAAATTGGTGTTGAGAAGGGACTAACTTACCCGTAAAGATCGGTATCGACCTCCCCACACTTAAAGATTGCACCGTCCTTGGTGCATGCAAAGATGTGCAGGTGGCGGGGGTTGTGGTTCCTCAGCCGGTGCTCGTTGTAGAGTATTTCTCTTTACTCTTCCTGGTGGCCAGCCTGAAAAAGGGAGAAGGAAAGGGACATGAAGTCAAAGGGATAGAGCAAAGAGGAGGGCAGTACGAGTGATAATTATGCCAAGTAAGGAAAATAGTAAATGAAAGACATGGTCGCGATTCTATGTGATCAGTTCATCAATGAAAATATAGCAATGCATGGGGAGTATTGGATGCAAGATGTTTATTAGCATGCCCGCAAGGGCATGAGTAGCATAGATTAAGCATCAAAAGCCTTAATGTATTATTAGTCGTGAGAAACTAACAATAACGTTTGTATTAACAATTATATTTAATTAATAAAATAGTAAAGGGAATTTGTAAAAAGCAAGCATTGGATAGTAGAATAGAATAATGTAGAAAAGTGCATGATGTCCTACGGGCTTTTTCACAAACACATAGCATGCATGGTAAATAAGGTATAGAAAATATGAAATTGAACATGCAAGCATCCTTAAAAAAAATAATATATAATTGTCAAGCAATATTTTAACAATCCACAAGCAAAATAAGGACCCAAATAAATTTCTAACACCAATTAAAAGAAAGAGGAAAGAAAAAGAAAGGAAGGAAGAAAGAAATAAGAAGGGAGGGAAAAGATTTAGATTTGGGGAAGAAAAGATAAGACATTTGGCTGATCTGGATAAGTTGTGCGGCACTTGTGACGCGGACGCGTGAGCGATGCGTTCGTGCGGATAACGCTTCTATGAAATGATGCGGACGCATCATCCACGCGGTCGCATGGATCGATTTGTGCCATTAGTGCGAGGACAGCCTCGCGGCCGCACAACTCTCTGTTTGAAACTCATATTGCCAAATTTTTGGGTGACGCAGTCGCGTGGTTGACGCGATCGCGTGGATGGCCTATTTTGAAAAATGACGCGGACACGTAGGGCACACATTCGCGTGGTAGGGCTTGTGTTGCTAGCATGAGTCCAGCCCAATTCCAGCTCAACTTTCGGCCATACACCCTTATACGTCGATTTACAGGGCCACACGGTCGCGTGGGTGACGCGGACGCGTGGGGAGGTTATTTCACTAATGATGCGAACGCCTCCAGCCACGCTTTCGCGTGACTCTCTGTTCATGTTATTTTCTTCCCAATGCACTTGTGACGCGGACGCGTCAACAACGCTTACGTGTCGCGTGCATGTTTTTTTTTATGCAGTATGCATAATGCAATGCTTAATATGAATGCTATGCAAGTATGCATGATTCCAGGTTCAATCAAAACTCAAAAACAATCAAAATAGACTAGAATTAAACTGCAAAAGGAACGATAATAGCATGGTGGGTTGTCTCCCACCTAGCACTTTTAGTTGAAGTCCTTAAGTTGGACATTCTGGTGAGCTCTTTGTTATGGTGGCTTGTGCTTGTACTGATCCAGGAATCTCCACCAGTGTTTGGAATGCCAGCATCCTCCGGGGTCCCAAACAAGGTACGTAAAGCCCTTAGGTGAGTTCAAACAGGCTTGCAGGCTCCCGGAGTGTTGAATGGTAGAATAGATTCCAAGATCCCAAATTCTACTTTTACACCTGTCTTTGTCTTGATCTGCATTTTTCCAACCGGGTGATAAGTGATCTGAATTCTCACTGTAGTGACCAAACAGCTTCCGAGATCCTTTCAATTGAGCTTGACACCAATCCTTGCACCTCAAATTGAAGTGCGAAACCTCATTGGATCTTGCATACCAGTGCTGAGTGCGAGTCATTCCCCTTTTTCTCTTAAAGCCGCAAAGAGCTCTAAGCTGGCCATCTGTTTCAAGTAAACCATATTTAAGTGAAAAAGTAAAGATAAAAGCTAAGGATTTTACCCACTTGAAGTCTGTGTTGGGTGGTAATGGCCTTGGGATAGGTGTTTCTAATGGCTCTGCAAGCTCTACTCCCTTGTGGTCTTCTGTGAATTCCTCCACTTCTTTGCAACTTTCTTCAACTTCAACCATGTCTTGATCAAAGTCATTGATATCTTCCTCATCACTTGAGTCATAAATAGGAGGTTGAGAGAAGTCGACCTCAGCATCATCTTCATATTTACTTGGGGAAGATTTTTCCATCTCAAAGAATTCACTTGGGGATGCAAGTTCGTTACTAAGAGAACTTGGCTTGTGATCATCATCAAGGAAACATATGTCTTGGGTAATTCCGTCTAGTTCTCCATAAGATACCTGCTTTGGGGGTTGTGCACTATCCTCCTTAGCATCAATTGTAGCGTTCTTGACAGAATTCTCCACAACTCTAGATTCAGGTGGCGGTTTGACATCTCCTAAATCTTCAACCAACTCTTCTTCTTCTACAATGACAGCGTCCTCTACTTGTTCTAGTACGAAGTTATGCTCTATGCTGTCCACTGGAGTTTCTAGTGGCTTCTTCACACTACGTTCTTCATTAGATTCTCCACATGAAGCCATGGGAGTCTGTTGAGTGCTTGAATGTCTGGAAGATAATTGATTTATTGCTTGCTCCAGTTGATGAAGGGTTGCATTAAATTGTTTTACTGATTCTTCGAGGTGAACCTGTGATTCTTGACTTGATGGATATGGACATGGTGCATAGGTGTGTGGTGGTTCTTGGGAATAGTTGGATTGGCATTGGGGTGGATAAGGATCATTTGGTGGCGAATGGTGAAAAAGAGCTTGTGAGTATGGTGGATTGAGGTTGTGTTGAAAGGATGGTCTCTGAGCACATGGTGGGGCTTGTTGGTAGCGACAAGGCGGTCCACCATATCTATCAGTTGGTATGCATTGTAGAATGGTCTCTGTCCATTATATCTAGGAGGGTGTTGTTGCCTAAAGGGGTGATCAGATCTTTGTGGCTCCATCCATCTTTGATTGCTTAGACCTTGATGCATAGTCCTGTTATATCTTCCATTCCTTGCAACAAAATTAGAACCAAACTCAAAGTGAGAGGGGTGAGAATTCATAGTAGCTATCAGAAATAAGAGGGAAGAGAAGGAACAAATAAACAAGTAAAAGAAAAATATTTACAATAACCAATAATAAGGCACACGTTTGCAATTCCCCGGCAGTAGCGCCATGTTGACGTTAGGATTTTTGCTAGTAAAGAATTTTATAAAGTCGCGTTGTAAGTATAGATTCTGAACCAACAGAAATCCCTTCGTACAAACGTTTTGGTTGTCACAAGTAACAAACCCCTAAATAAATTGATAACCGAAGTATTTAAACCTCGGGTCGTCTTCTCAAAGAATTGCAGGGAGGTGTGTTCTTATTATTGGTTATGAGTTTTGTAAATTGGGGGTTTTGAAAGTGAGGAACAAGTAAATTAAATGACAAATAAAATAAATAAATGACTGTAAAATAAACTCATGGCAAGATATGAAAATTCGGAAGTCCTATCCTAGTTACTCCTATGAGAATGGAAGTTAATCCCACTTAGTTAACCTTTGCGTAAGCAAGGGAAAGTCAAGTGAACCAATTGGTTAGATTTTCCAAGTCCTAGGCAACTACTAAGGAAAGACTAGAGTTAGTGGAATTCCAATTAATCAGCCGACATAACAATCAATCCTGGACAGTTGATAACTCAACAGCTTCCAGTTAATCAATTGAAGCCAATAATATAAAAAGCTAAATAAGAATCATAAATATCTGGAATACCTCAAATAACATTCATTCAAAGCAGTCAAATCTAACATGGAAAATATTCATAAGCCAATTGGGCAACATAAATCAAACATAAATAAAAGCATTAAAGTATCTCAAAGTAGAAGAGAGATATAAAGTAAAAGAAATATTGAACCTGATGAAGAGTTGAAATCCTAAATCCTTAGCTTTAAGAGAAATCCTAATCCTAAAACCTAAGAGAGAGGAGAGAACTTCTCCCTCAAAACTACATCTAAATCATGAAAAGTAACTAATTGGCTAGCTCCCTTTGAATGGATGTATTCCCCCACTTTATAACCTCTAATACGTGCTTTATGGACTTGGATTTGGGCTAAAAAGGGCTTCAGAAATTGCTGGGAGCATTTTTTGTAATTTCTGGTGTGTGGCCTCTGTCACGCGTCTGCGTGGGTCACATGGTCACGTCATCTGGAGTTTTCCGTGTTACGTGGTCGTGTTAGTCATGCGTCCGCGTCAATCATGCGATCGCGTCATTGCCATTTCGCGTTGGCATGCGGCCGCGTTGCCCATGCGATCACGTCGCTGCCAGTTTCTTCAAAAACTCTATTTTATGCTTTCCTTCCATTTTCGCATGTTTCCTTTTCATCCTTTAAGTCATTCCTGCCTTAGAAGATCTAAAATTACTCAACACACAAATCACGGCATCGAATGGCAATAAAATATAATTAAAATTAATACTTTTAAAGCCTAGAAAACATGTTTTTCACATACATCTCATAATAAGGAAGGGAAGGTAAAACCATGCAATTTCACATGCATAAGTGGGTGAAGGATTGAATAAAACACTTAAATTCAGCACAAATTATATCATAAAATATGGGTTTATCAACCTCCCCACACTTAAACAATAGCATGTCCTCATGCTAAATCCAAGATAAAGATTAAGGTAAGGTGGTGGAATCTCATGCAATGCAATCTATTCTAAATGCATCTACCTAAATGAGACATGCAAATCTAGTTATTATCCACTTATATATAAAACTTTACATGTAGTTAAATTAATTCACATTCTCAAGGAATCATATATGTATAGCCAACCTTAGATAATGTTAAGGCACTTTTACAATTGAGATGGGTAAATAAAATATTTTTCAAACTTGCAAGACAATTAATAATAGAAGTAGAGATATATGGTGATGAGCTATTGAAACCTTACTGGATTTTGTGTTTACTCTCTAGTCACTTAGTGTTAATCACTCTATTCTTCTTTTTATTCTTGTTTTCCATAACTTTGTTCTTCATCTATCCAATCAACAATTATAGAATATGGGCATACAAAAATCATGAGGTTTTTAAATAAGGTTGTAATGGGGCCAAGGTAAAGGTAAGGGTATATGTATAAGGCTAAGTGAGCTAATAAGTGAATCCTTGATTAGTTTAAGGTCTCACCTAACATACATACTTTGTAAAGCCAAGCTTCTTTACCTATTTACTCAAATTTCCCACTTTTTATGTTACATGCTCATGCATTAGTTTTAATTTTTTTTGTCCCATGTGTATTGCTTTAATTTGCAATTGGGAATTCTTTTGTATCCCCTTTATTTGAATACTGATTTTTTTTATGCACATGGTAATTTAATTACTTTAATTTCACATGAGCATGCTTCCCAAACATCTTTATTCTTTTCAACTTTCTGCCATTGTTTCTATCATCCATGTTCCCATAAAGTTTTCCCACACTTAAACAATTACACAATTTCTATCTTAAGCTAACCAAGGATTCAACTTGGGATTTTTATTTTGTTTTTCTGCTTAAGGCTAGTAATGTGGTTATAAAACAAGGGGATTAAAAAGCTCAAGGGGGCTAACAAGGATGGCGTAAAAGGTAGGCTTTATTTGGGATAAGTGAGTTAAAAAAATGGCCTCAATCTTATCTTGGTATGTATCTATATGCTATATTGGACATATAGATTAAAGCAAAGTAAAGAACATCAGAAAAATAGAAAGAAGGGCAAAATACACAGGAATGAAATTTATGGTTTGAATGTAACCATACAATTAAGCTCAAAACTCACAGGCTGTGTGTTCTCAAGCTCATAAATCATATATCAGTTATGTATGTCATGCAAGTAGAAATTAAGAGTTTCCATTATTCTCAATGTAAAATATATTGGATGGCTTTAAAGTTTTAGTGTTCCTCCTTGATAAAATGTTGTTAACTTAACTAACATGTAATGCTATATATACAAGGTGTGTGGATTGATCCTGTTAAAGTCTTTAGCTTACTTCCTTTTTCTTTTCAATCTAATCAACTATCATATGCTAAAAGGGTAAACTATACTAATTGATCCACTTAATAAATAATTAGTAAACTTTGGTGCAAATCAAGCTAAAATATCCAAGATATTATACAGCCAAAAGTGCATAATGCAGAAATACAGTCAAAAGCAAAAGAGAGAAAAATGTGCAAAAATACAGAAAATAGCTAAAATAAGAAGAGAGTCTATAGTAGTTCACCAAAATAGATGCCAGAGATGGTGACCTCTCCACACTTAAATAATAGCATCGTCCTCGATGCTCACTCAAGCAGGGTGTGACGAAGTGTCATCTCCGGAAGGATGGGCTGCTGGTGTCGCGGTGGTAGTCTGAGGATCTGCGGACTGGATGAGGGTAGAAGGCTCTGTCTGCTGCAGAGGAGGGTCTGATAGGATAGGAATCCCGGGATCGGTGGCCTGCATCTGGTGTGGCACCTCAAGATATGGCGCAGCCTGCGCTGGGCCTGCCTGCTCAGCCTGTGTGGGTGCCTGCTCCTCATGATCGAATGCCTCTGCCTCAGATGTATCGGAAGGGGTGTCAGGCTCAGAGGGATGTCACCGCCGGACTGGATCATCAACTTGAGGTGCTCATAGCGTCGCAACCAAGTGGGCGAACAGTCGATGCACCAAATGGTAAATAGGCTCATGAGTAGCTGGAGTAGCAGTGGGCGGGGTAGGTGCAGCAGTGGAAGAAGAGGGGGTAGCTGAGGGTGTGGTTGTCTCATCGGAAGCAGTAAGGAAGTCAGGTCTGTAGCCCAAGGCCAGAAAGTTCCTGCTGTGAGGAATAATCTTCCTGCACTCTGCAGCAGGTGGCCTCTCATCAGCGTCCTCCCAAGGCACGTCAGCCTGACGGCCTAGCTGGGTAACCAGATAAGGGAAGGGGAGGGTGCCTCGGATATGTACCCTAGCCATATAGTGCCGGATGAATCGTGGTAGGTACAGGTCCTTACCCTCCATTACACACCAGAGGAGGGTGATCATGGCAGCAGGTAACTCTGTCTCATGAGTGCTCGGCATAACAAAGTTACTCAAGATCTGGTGCCAGAGCCGGGCCTCATCATTCAAGTATTTCCACTTGATTCCTTTAGGCATGGGGGTGTTTGTACCCATGACCCATGGGACAGTAGGGTCAAGGGCTAACCTCTCCTTGACAACATCCCAGTCAAATCTCAAAAAGCGCATGTCCTCCTCAGCCTTTTGGTAACCGTCAGGCTGATCGGACTTAGGTGGAAGGTGTAGAATATCCTCAATGACCTCTTCAGTGACCAGTATCTGTTTCCCTCTGAGGTGCACTGCATCTAGAGAAGTCTTGAAGTAATTGCAGTAAAACTCTCTTACCCAAGAAGCATTTACCTCAGTCAAGTTTCGCTCTAGGAAGAACCAGCCTCTCTGTTTGATCTGATCAAAAGTGTACTGTTGTAGTTCTTATGGAATTTTCAAAGTCATCTCCTGGTACAGATTTCTGGAGGTAGAAAACATAGGAAACTTCAGCTCACAGTACTGGTTTGCAAACTTAATGGGATCATTGGCAGGGAGGAGTTGGTCAGCCTTCTCCTACGCGGTAAAGTGCTTGTCCTGCCAGGATTCATCATGCAAAAGTTCTAGGAGAGACATAAAGGATTCTCCTTTTTTTTGTTTGCCAGTTGTTGCCTTTCCTTTTCCCTTTCGTTGGGTGTCAGACATCCTAAAAAATAGAAATCAAGGATATAATGGAAATAGGAAAACAGGTAGGCAAATAACAAAATAAGCACATAGTGGCAAAGGGGTAGCAGAGTAAGGAAAATGAGTTAAAGAATATGCATTAAGGATTGTATAAGAGTTAAAAGTCCGAGAAGAAAAATTCACAATCCAAAATGTATTAGAATTCATGTTAATTAGGAAAAACTATCATCATGCCTTGGTTAGAAGGTTAAAGAGAATAGGAAAAACCAGAAGAGATGTTTTGAAAGGTAATTAGGTTAGGAATGAAAAAGAGGTAAGGAAGTTGAAATCAGTGAGTTAGGAAAAAGAAAGTCAGAGTAAGTGGTATGATGATCATTTTCTAAGTAACAAGCATTCACAATTAGAAGCTACAGTGGACTCATATCAAAACAAGGAAATCAGGTTAATGAAGATTCAGATAGACATAGAAATAGCAAAAATTGGAATCTAAACCTAAAAAATGCAGAATATGAACCAGGAAATAAAAAAGAATAAGAAATCTTGCCCTTGTATTCATGAATTGGTTTGGTAAAAGCAAAGTAAAGCAGAGTTCAAAGTGCCAAAACCAAGACATGAAAGGAAACAAAACAGTCTACAGAAAATTGGACAGCATTCCGACTAAAAATTGGATGTTCCCGGAAAATAAACAGCAATCAGAATAGTTCATATAAAATAAAACAAACTGCAATTAGGTATGAACAAGAAAGAACATTTGCAAAAGCAGCATGAACAGTAAGAACAGCATATGAACAATACTAACATCACAACGACAGCAGAATTGCAAAAATTATAAAACAAGAAGCACGAACAGTGCAATTTAATCAGGCCTAAATCCACTATCCAAATCCTAGACTACCTGTTCCGAGGGTTTACCTGAAACGTGCAGCTCGGTCGTCCGGAGAGGCCCGAGGTGGGGGTTCGGTGACCCGAGCTTGATGTGCGGAATGGTTGGTGGTTGTACCTGCAATGACACTCCGATGCTTAAGTTAGCATGTGTCCAAGCAGATATGTGTAGATGTGGAATGAATGCCATACCTGGGTGCTCCAGTGTATTTATAGTAGTTGGCCGTGATCTTCCCTGGATAAGATATTCTTATCTTATCTTATCTTTGGGAGTTTTATCTCTATCTTTGTGGAACCGCCTTTTCTAGGCCTTTTCGGCCTTTAGGTTTGGGCTGCGTTCCTTTTGATGGGCCTTCCTTGCTCTTTGTCCGAGGTCCGACCTTTAGGTGTGAGCTTTAGGACAAGGTCGGACCTCTTACGAATTTGCCGAGTTGGAGGACCCCGGTCAGGGTATGAACAGTGCCCCTGCCCGAGTTCGTCCTTTTTGGGAGGTCGTGCTCGGGCATAGTAGTTTTTCAAAATTTCAAAAATGGCCGTTCCTGCATTTATTGCATTTTACCGTTTTTCCTCGATTTCCGTTCGGGCTCTGTGAAGGCTTTATTTATTTGCTCCCTTCCTCTTTTCTGCGTTTTGTTTTTCTTTATGCTTTTACGAGCACCGCTTCTTCTTTCTCTTTTGTTCTGCTTTCCCGAATCTTTCTGTGTGTCTTTCCGGGGTTTCCTCTGTGCCATCGTTTCGTTCTCCTTGCTTCGGAGCTCTTCGTCTTCGTTTCTTCTTCCAGGTTTGTTCCCATTTTTCTCTTTTCTTGTGATCATATGCTTCTGTTCTTTGTGTGGCTCTTGTTTGTTTCTTTTTCTTTATGCCTGGGTTGCCCCAAAAAGAGGCGCCGCCATTGCTGTTGTTTGTATATGGGGGGGCTCTTTTTTGTTCTCTGGTGTTTTTTGTTCCGGGTTGCCCCATTTTCTTCGTGGGGTTTTTGTTTCTTGCCTTGCTGAATGGGTTTTCGCTGTCTTCTTTATGTGATTTTTGCTTGCTGTTGTATTTCTTCTTTGTAGGTAAGAATTTTATGTCTCGAAAGGTTCTTCAAGCGATGTCGACTAAAATTCCATGTGGTCTTGATTGGGTAGATCATCTTCCTCTAAGAGTCCCTTCTGTGGTAGATTCTGAGTATTTAGTTAGGTTCCGTAGGCATTGTAGCATATGTGAAAATAGAGAGTCTGAGAGGGATTATGAACTAGTAGCCCCGGATTCCGAGGAGAGAGTGTGCTTCCCGCCCCTAGATAGTTCCGAGAAACTCTTCTTTTATGCTTATGATTGTTTTTTCTCTAAGCTGAGTGTCCGACTTCCCTTTACCGATCTGGAGTCCGAGGTGTTATGGTCTTGTAATCTTGCTCCTACGCAGCTCCATCCAAACTCTTGGGCGTTTTTAAAGCTGTTTCAACTTTTGTGTCAGTTTTTGGGCGTTGCTCCCTCTATTTCTCTTTTTTCCTACTTGTTTGTGTTGACAAAGCCGGGTTCGGGTGGAGGGAAGGTATCTTGGGTCTCTTTTAGGGCTAACCAGGGAAGGAAGTTTTGTACCCTGTATGATGAGTCCTTTCATGATTTTAAGAACTTTTATTTCAAGGTCCGGGCTACTGGAGACGTCCGACCTTTCTTTCTAGATGAGAGTGGGGAGCCTTCTTTTCCTCTTTGTTGGCAGGAGAATGTAGTGTCTACTAAGTATACC
>NC_029774.3:94743009-94744094 GCF_000817695.3 Arachis duranensis | reverse complement strand
GAGTACTTCCCTTTGTTGGGTCCGACCTTGTCGTTGGTCGGCCTTTTAAGTTATTTTTGTAATCTCTTTTTATTTGGCTTTTTTGAGCCTTTTCAGAGTTGCTTTTATAACTTCTCACATTAATTTGAACCTCGTCGCTTTATCTTTGCCGACCTTGTGTGGTCTCTTGGCAATGATTTTTTGCGTTTTGCCGAGCATAAATTAATGCGCCTTGGCGGGGTACTTTTCAGGACTTGTTTCATCATGAGGAAGAAGAAGGAGAAAGAAAAGAGAAAAATTCGATTAGTATTTAAAAAAGAAAAAATATTTACAGGAGTGTTTACCTTTGGCTAGGTCGGGTGCCTTTCTTGACCGGGTGTCTCATTAAAAAACCCTTGTAGGAAAAAGAGTACACCTCGGGTTATATTTTTCTAGCTGTAGTATCGTCTTAGATTACAGGCGTGCCAGGCCCTGGGCAGCTCATTGCCTTCTAGGTCGGATACTTTGTAATAGCCTGTTCCTAAGACTTCTGTTACCTTGTAGGGTCCTTTCCAATTTGCAGCTAGCTTTCCTTCTCCCGACTTTTGTGTTCCGATGTCATTTCGGATTAGAATCAGGTCGTGAATGGAGAAGCTTTGCTTTATTACTTTCTGATTGTATCTGAGGGCCGTTCGCCGTTTTAAGGCTTCTTCTCGGATCCGGGCACTTTCTCGGACCTCGGGGAGGAGGTCGAGTTCTTCCTTTTGTGCCTGCGGGTTACCTTCTTCGTTGTAGAAGGTGACTCTGGGTGACCCTTCATCTATTTCGATAGGAATCATTGCCTCCATCCCGTAAGCTAGTCGGAATGGTGATTCTCCCGTTGTAGAGTGTGGGGTTGTCCGATATGCCCATAGTACCTGGGGGAGCTCCTCGGCCCATGCCCCTTTGGCCTCTTGGAGTCTTCGTTTTAACCCTGCCAAAATGATTTTATTTGCAGCCTCTGCTTGTCCATTGGCTTGTGGGTGCTCGACTGAGGTGAATTGCTATTTGATTTTTAGCTCGGCCACCAAGTTCCGAAAACTTGTGTCTGTGAACTGTGTTCCATTGTCTGTGGTGATGGAGTAGGG
>NC_029774.3:94740486-94742244 GCF_000817695.3 Arachis duranensis | reverse complement strand
GGGTCTTTGGCCTGGTAGCTTCCATTTACTTGTGGTGTGACGACCTGGGAGTCGCTGAAGATCGTGATTTTCTGGGCTCCGACCTCTTCGGCTAGCTTTAGACCTGCTAGTAGGGCCTCGTATTCGGCTTGGTTGTTCGAGGCCTGGAACTCGAATTTTAGGGATAGTTCTATCCGTGTTCCTTGGTCGCTTTCGAGTATAACCCCGGCTCCGCTTCCTGTTTTGTTTGAGGACCCGTCGACGTACAGGTTCCATGAGAGTGGGGTTCCAGGGGTCTCAGTGTATTCTGCGATGAAGTCGGCTAGATACTGAGATTTTATGGCAGTCCGGATTTCATAGTGGAGGTCGAACTCGGACGTTCCACCGCCCATTGCAGTATTCGTCCTACTAGGTCTGTTTTTTGGAGGATGTGTCTCATGGGTTGGTTTGTCCGGACTTTGATGGTGTGGGCTTGAAAGTAGGGACGGAGCCTCCAAGCTGTGAATATTAGGGCGTAGGCGAATTTTTCTATTTTCTGATAGTTTAATTCGGCCCCTTGCAGTGCCTTGCTCACAAAGTATACGGGGTGTTGTCCTTGGTCATTTTCCCGTATTAATGCTGAAGCGACTGCCCGATGTCCGACCGAGAGGTATAATACGAGCTCTTCCCCTTTTAAAGGTCGGGTTAGGATTGGTGGCTGCCCGAGGAATTCCTTGAATTCTTGAAAGGCTTTTTCGCACTCCGGGGTCCATGAGAAGGGTTTCCCTTTCTTTAGGAGTGAGTAGAGAGGTAGTGACTTTATTGCTGATCCTGCCAAGAATCTTGATAGGGCGGCTAGCCTTCCATTCAGTTGTTGTACTTCTTTGACACACGTCGGGCTCTTCATATTGAGTATCGCTTGGCATTTGTCCGGGTTTGCTTCGATGCCCCTTTGAGTCAGCATGAAGCCTAAGAACTTTCCGGCTTCTGCGGCGAAGGTGCACTTTGTCGGGTTAAGTCTCATGTTGTGTTTTCTGAGGGTGCCGAAGATACTGGTGAGGTCGGTCAGCAAGTTTCTGTCTTCTTGTGTCTTCACCAGCATGTCGTCGACGTACACCTCCAGCTGTAGTCCGATGTGCTCTGAGAACACTTTGTTCATTAGCCTCTGGTAGGTTGCCCCTGCGTTCTTCAGCCCGAAGGGCATTACTACGTAGCAGTAGTTTGCCCTTGGGGTTATGAACGAGGTCTTTTCTTGGTCGGGTCCGTACATCGGGATTTGATTGTACCCCGAGTATGCGTCCATGAAGGAGAGATATCTATAGCCTGAGGCTGCGTCTACTAGTGCGTCGATGTTTGGTAGTGGATATGGGTCTTTGGGGCAGGCTTTATTGAGATCCGTGTAATCGACGCACATCCTCCATTTTCCGTTGGGCTTTTTTACCAGGACCACGTTTGCGAGCCATAGGGGGTATTTTACTTCCCTAATGAACCCTGCATCTAGCAGTGCTTGTACTTGTTCTTCTATTGCTTGCATGCGTTCGGGTCCGAGCTTCCGGCGTCTTTGTTGGACAGGTCGGGATCCCGGGTAAACTGATAGCTTATGGCACATCAGGTCGGGGCTTATGCCTGGCATGTCGGAGGCTTTCCAGGCGAAGAGGTCGGAATTCTCCTTTAAGAGGGTTATGAGTTCCTCTTTTAGGCCCGCTTCGAGATTTGCTCCTATGTTTGTTACTTTTTCAGATGTGTTCCCGATCTGGACTCTCTCGGTTTCTCCCTCTGGTTGTGGCCGAAGATCTTCTC
>NC_029774.3:94725426-94740282 GCF_000817695.3 Arachis duranensis | reverse complement strand
TTGAGGTGTCTTTTTCGCGAGGATCTGGATGTTCCTCCGCCTGCAAAACCTCCATTTATCATGTGAACATGTCTTTCAGGGGTTCGTGGGGTTTGTTCGGCCCGATCTTCGTTGTCTCCCCGCCTTCTCTTCCTGGTCTCTTCTCCTTTCTCTGCTATATATCTGTCGAGTTTTCCTTCTCTGGCTAGCTTTTCTATAACATTTTTTAGGTCGTAGCAGTCGTTAGTAGAATGACCGTAGAGCTTGTGATATTCACAGTATTCGGACCGATCTCTCCCCGCTTTCTTGTGTTTTAGCGGTCGGGGCGGTGGGATCCTTTCGGTGTGGCATACTTCTCTGTAGACGTCCACCAGGGAGACTCGGAGGGGGGTGTAGTTGTGGTACTTCCGTGGCTTGTCCGAGTTGGGTTCTTCTTTCTTCTTCTGTTCCCGATCCCGATCTTGGAGTGGGTAGGTTGATTCCTTCCTAGAAGAGTCTCTTAGCTGGGAGGTTTCCTCCATGTTGATATATTTTTCTGCCCGCTCCTGCACCTCGTATAGGGAGGTCGGGTATCGTTTGGATAGAGATTGGCTAAACGGTCCCTCTTTTAGGCCGTTTGCTAGTCCCATGATAGCTGCTTCAGTGGGCAAGTGTTGTATGTCCAGGCAGGCTTTGTTGAATCGCTCCATGTATTCTCGGAGAGTTTCTTGGTTACCTTGTTTGATCCCGAGTAGACTGGGGGCATGTTTTGTCTTGTCCTTTTGAATAGAGAATCTTGTTAGGAATTTTTTGGTTAGGTCTTCGAAGCTGGTGATTGATCTTGGTGGCAGGTTGTCGAACCACTTCATGGCTGACTTGGTGAGAGTGGTGGGGAAGGCTTTGCACCGAATCGCGTCGGAGGCGTCGACTAGGTACATTCTGCTTCTGAAGTTGCTGAGGTGATGACTTGGATCGGTGGTGCCGTCGTAGAGGTCCATATCGGGTAGTTTGAAGTTTCGCGGTACCTTTTCCTTCATGATTTCTTGCGTGAAGGGATCGTGGTTGCTCTCGGTGGTGGTGCCGCGTTCTGTCCGGTCTTTCAGGTTGGCCTCTATTTTCCGCAGTTTTTCTTCTAATTCTCTGCGCTTTCGAGCTTCCCTTTTCAGATCTTGTTCAGTTTCTTTCTGCTTTTTTATGTCCTCTTCGAGTTGTTTTAGTCGGTCTTGTTGTGCTCGGACTGCTTCTAGAATTTCCGAGCTCTTCTCTTTTTCGGAATTTTGTGGATCTTTGTTTGGGAGTGATGTTTTTGGGCGATTCTGTTTGTTTCCTCCTGGAGTGCGTGGTGATAGAGGGCTGTCCGGTCGTTCTCCGGTGTCAATTTCGTCCCCTTGTTCAGATGCAGCGTGGTCATCGTTGAGAGGGTCGTCCGCCATGGTAGAGGGATGACTTCCAGATCCCCGGCAACGGCGCCAATGTTCCGAGGGTTTACCTGAAACGTGCAGCTCGGTCGTCCGGAGAGGCCCGAGGTGGGGGTTCGGTGACCCGAGCTTGATGTGCGGAATGGTTGGTGGTTGTACCTGCAATGACACTCCGATGCTTAAGTTAGCATGGGTCCAAGCAGATATGTGTAGATGTAGAATGAATGCCATACCTGGGTGCTCCAGTGTATTTATAGTAGTTGGCCGTGATCTTCCCTGGATAAGATATTCTTATCTTATCTTATCTTTGGGAGTTTTATCTCTATCTTTGTGGAACCGCCTTTTCTAGGCCTCTTCGGCCTTTAGGTTTTGGGCTGCGTTCCTTTTGATGGGCCTTCCTTGCTTTATTGTCCGAGGTCCGACCTTTAGGCGTGAGCCTTAGGACGAGGTCGGACCTTTTATGATGTGAGCTTTAGGACAAGGTCGGACCTCTTACGAATTTGCTGAGTTGGAGGACCCCGGTCAAGGTATGAACACTACCTAACCACCTAGAATCCACTACAACATGCATATCTAACTAGCCTAATTATGAACATAAACAGAGAAATATGTAATTAACTAGGAATTGAAAGAAGGATGGCGTTCGGCAGAACCTGATAGGTGTGGGAAAGAAAGTAGAGTAGAGAGATGGCTGGGGGATAGTGGTGGTGGCTGACGCGGCAGTTGAGGGCAGTACCGGTCAGAATTGGGCTGCGGTGGTGGAATGATGGCAGAAGAGAGAGAGAGAGGGGAGAGAAAGAAGAGAAGAGAGAAGAGGGGTGGTGGTTGCGGTGGTGTCTGGGTGGTTGAGGGTGGATGGCGGCGGCGCGGTGGTTGCTGGTGGTTGAGAGAGGGAGTTGCAGAGATTGAGACGGAAGGGGGTTACGGTTTGGGGTGCGACGGGGAATGGTTCGCGTGACATGGGGTTAGTGATCGCGAATCCATGCGAATGCGTGGGTCGCGCGATCGCGTGACTAAGGTGAAATGGGTTGACGCGGATGCGTGGTTGACGTAATCGCGTGGGTTGGGTATGAGAATGGTGACGCAAACGCGTGAAGCACGCGACCACGTCACTGGAATTTGTGCTAGACGCACGATTCCAGCGTCGTTTTAGCGCAACTGTCTGTTTGATAAAGGGGTCATAAAATCCGCGCGACGCGATCGCGTCGCTCAAGCTTTTGCGTGGGATGGAGATTGTGTAAGTGACACGTTCGCGTGGATTGTTTTGTGCTAATCGCACACTAGCCGCACGATTCCAGCCTAACTTTCTGGGCGTTGGATCTTTACGCCGATATCCAGATCACGCGTTCGCGTGAATGACGCAGACACGTGGGAAGTATTCTCCGCAAATGACGTGAACGCCCGAACGATGCGGTCGCGTCACACTTTTTTTTATGCAATTATGCAATTATGCAGTATGCAATGCTAATGAAGAATATTCAGGTTCAATTGAAAAAAAAAATAAAAATAAATAACGCGAAATAAAAGAAACGACCATACCATGGTGGGTTGTCTCCCACCTAGCACTTTTAGTTAAAGTCCTTAATTTGGACATTGGATGAGCTTCCTGTTATGGCGGTTTATGTTTAAATTCATCCAGAAATCTCCACCAATGTTTGGAATGCCAATAGCCTCCGGGGTCCCAAACAAGGTACGTAAAGCTTTTGAGCAGCTTCAAACATATTCTCAGGCTCTCGGGGTGACGACTGTCGGAATAGATTCCAGGATCCCATATTCTACCTGTACACCCATTTTTATCTTGATCTGCATTTCTCCAGCCCGGCGGTTTAGAAAGTAAATTCTCACCATGGTGACCAAACATTTTTCCAAATCCATTCGATTGATCATGATGCCATTCCGTGCACTTCGAGTTGAAGCGTGAAACTTTATCGAACATTGTGCACCAGCTCTGAGTATGAGCCATTTCCTGCTTACTTTTAAAGCCGCAGAGAGCTTTAAGCCGTCCATCTGTTTCAAGCAAACCATATTCAAGTGGAGATTTGAAGATAAAGGTCAAGGAATTCACCAACTTGAAGTTTGTGTTGGGTGGTAGTGGCCTTGGGATAGGTGTTTCCAGTGGGTCTGTAAATTCTGCTTCTTTGTAATCTTCTGTGAATTTCTCCACTTCTTGGCAAATTTCTTCCGTTTCAACCATGTCCTGGTCAAAGTCTTCCATATTTTCCTCATCACTTGAATCATAATTAGGAGGTTGAGAAAAGTCGACCTCTGCATCATCTTCGTATTCACTTGGGGAAGATTCTTCTGTCTCAAAGAACTCACTTGCGGGTGTAAGTTTATCACTAGGAGGACTTGACTGGTGACTATCACCATCGAGGAAACACACGTCTTGGGTTAATACTTCATAAGATATCTGTATTGGAGGCTGTGCAACATCCTCTTTAATGTCAGTTGTAACATCCTTGACGGGGTCTTTCATGACTCTGTATTCCCTAGGAGGTTCAGCATTTCCTAAATCTTCAACCAACTCTTCTTCTTTTACAATGACATCGTCTTCTACTTGTTCCAGTACGAAATTATGCTCTTTGCTATCTACTGGAGTCTCTAGTGTCTTTTTCGTGCTGCGTTCTTCATTAGATTCTCCACATGAAGCCATGGGAGTTTGTTGAGTGCTTGAACGTCTGGAAGATAATTGATTTATTGCTTGCTTCAGTTGATGAAGGGTTGCATTAAATTGTTTTACTGATTCTTCGAGGTGAACCTGTGATTCTTGGCTTGATGGATATGGACATGGTGCATAGGTGTGTGGTGGTTCTTGGGAATAAATGGATTGGCGTTGGGGCGGATAAGGATCATATGGTGGCGAATAGTAAAAAGAAGCTTGTGAGTATGGTGGGTTGAGGTTGTGTTGAAAGGATGGTCTCTGAGCATAGGGTGGGGCTTATTGGTAGCTACAAGGCGGTCCACCATATCTATCAGCTTGGTATGCATTGTAGAATGGTCTCTGTCCATGATATCTAGGAGGTTGTTGTTGCCTAAAGGGGTGATCAGATCCTTGTGGCTTCATCCATCTTTGATTGCTTAGACCTTGATGCATAGTCCTGTTATAGCTTCCATTCCTTGCAACAAAATTAGAACCAAACTCAAAGCGAGGGGGGGTGAGAATTCATAGTAGCTATCAGAAATAAGAAGGAAGAGAAGGAACAAATAAACAAGTAAAAGAAAAATATTTTTTTTGAAAAATATTTACAATAACCCCATAATAACGCACACGTTTGCAATTCCCAGGCAACGGCGCCAAAAATTGACGTGGCGGAAATTGGCGAGTTAAGAATTTATTAATAGGGACACGTTGCAAGTACAGTCCTTAACCAGCCGAAAATACGCTTATCAATTTAAAAGGGGTTGTCACAATATTGAAAATTAAAATACTGGAGTATGAATCCCAGGTCGTCTCCCAACGAGTTGCAAGGAGATGTGCTATTTTATCAATCGGGCGTTTTCAAAAATGGTTTAGTTGATAAGCAGGGAATTAATCTAGAGAATTTAACTAATTTAAAATAAAAGCCTTGACCAGGGGTAGATTAGTTGGAAGCCCTATTCTTGTTGAAATACTCTCAAGATTAATTAATAATTGGAAGTCGCTC
Source organism: Arachis duranensis (assembly GCF_000817695.3). Lineage (NCBI taxonomy): Eukaryota > Viridiplantae > Streptophyta > Magnoliopsida > Fabales > Fabaceae > Arachis > Arachis duranensis. The sequence continues at coordinate 94,735,262 of NC_029774.3, read as the reverse complement.
TGCTTAGTTAACCCTTACTAGGTAAAGGAAAGTCAAGCAAGTCGGAAATCTGTTTCTAGTCATAAGTCCTAATCCTCTCCCTTGGGAAGGACTAGAGTTAATGATTAGAGGGTGATTCAATAATAAATCCAATTATAATTTCTCTCTTGAGTAATTCAACTCAAGGGTTCCTTTCAATCATCCCCCAATCAAGTCATGGAACTACTCACTCATCATAATTATAAATTTCACAGAATTAATGGTGAAAATAAAAGAAGACATGATAAATAATAATAAAAGGATTAATTGAAAATAAAAATAGTCTATATTAATAACTTGTAGAAATAATCCACTGTCAACTCTAGAGGGATTAAGAATATGGAAGAATAAATATAAAAAGTAAATAACAAAATAAGATGACTAGTACCGGAGGTAGACTCTTCTCCAAAGCTAAAGCCAAAATCTTCCAATCCTAATTATGAATGCTCAAGTGAGTGAAAAACCTAGGGGAGGAGTAAATCCAGATCTAAAACTAAAAATTATGCAGAGTGAATTGTGTCTCTCGTTTCTGCATGTTCCTTGACTCTAATTTGTGATTTCTGGCCGAAAACTAGGTTGAAATCCAGCCCAGAAACTCTGCCAGCGACTTCTGAAATTCTGCAAATCGTCACGCGGCCGCGTCATTCAGCGTTTTACTTTTCCATGCAGGCGCGTCGTCCATGCCTCTGCGTTGCTTATGCTTTTCCAATCCGCGCGGTCGCGTGAGCCATGTGGCCGCGTCACTGCGATTTTCTCTCTTTCGTGCGGTCGTGTGAGCCATGCGGCCGCGACACTTCTCGCTGGTCATCTCCTTAATTTCTTGTGTTCCTTCCATTTTTACAAACTTCCTTTCTAATCTCCAATTCATTCATGCCCTATAAAGCCTGAAACACTTAACACACAGATCACAACATCGAATGGGATAAAGGAGAATTAAAATACCTAATTAAAAGTCTCTAGGAAGTAAGTTTTCAATCATGTAATAATTTTAGGAAGGAAATATAAATGCATGCTAATTATATGAATAAGTGGATAAAGATCATGATAAAACCACACAATTAAACACATTATAAACCATAAAATAGTGGTTTATCAACCTCCCCACACTTAAACATTAGCATGTCCTCATGCTTAGTTGAAGGAGATAGAATAAATGAGTAGGAACATGTAAAAACTCATGTAATGCAATGCAACCTATATATGTGAATGCAACTATATGGTTCTCGTCCACTTGATCAAGAATAAATAAGCTCTTCAAAACAATTACAAATCAAGCTCCACTAATTTAATTCTCATATAGTAAGATCAGATAAAAATGCAAGATGGTAGCTCATGAAAGCAGGGAACATAGAATTTTAAGCATTGGACCCTCACTGATGATGTATGTATATTCTAATCTCTCCAATGTATAGGGTAATCACTCTATCCTTCTCTAATCATGCTCCCTAAATTTTTTTGTTCTTTTCCTAATCAATCAACAACATTTAATATACCGATGCAACATCATGAGGTCTTTTCAAGGTTGTAATGGGGCCAAGGTAAAGGTAAGGATACATATATGGTTAAGTGAGCTTATAAATTGAATCTTTAATTAACTCAAGCTTTAACATATCCTATATATATTTTATATAACCTTGGAGTTCGTACCTAGCTGCCCAAAATTCTCTTTCACATTCCATACTTATGTATCAACTTTTTATTTTAATTTTATCATACATGCATTGATCTTTGGATTCTTAACTCAACATTGGGGTAATTTTGTCCCCTTATTTATTTATTGAAATTTTTTTAACATAACATAAAAATAAACATAGCTAATCAATGCACATAGATTTTTTTTATTCTTATAGTTTTACATGAGTAGGTGTCCAAATTTTCATTATATTATCATGACATATCCCCTTATTATCTTTTGTTCCCACAATTTCCCATACTTAATTAGCACTCACAATTCTATCTTAAGCTAACCAAATATTCAAATTGGGATATACAATTGTTTTTCTGCTTAAGGCTAGTAATGTGGTAAATTATAGAACAAATGGAATTTAAAGGCTTGAAGTGGCTAACAAAGGTAATTGAAAGGGTAGGCCTAATTCGGATAAGTGAGCTAAACAATTAATGGCCTCAATCATATGCAGCATATAAATATACCAAACATTGGACATATAGGATGGAACAAAATATAGATTACAATCATAGAGAAGTAAACACACAAGAATAAAACAATTATGGTTAAATAATGTAACCATGCATAAAGGATCAATTCTCACAGGTTGTGTGTTCTTTAGCTTTAAAAATCATGTTCCAAATACAACTTCAAGCAAGTTTAACATAAGAGTTTTGATTAAAATTAGTGAAATTTTGTTCCAAAGATAGAGTTTTAGAAGAAACTTATTGTCTTTTCAATCAGGTAGAACATGCATGCAACTAATCTATTACTTTGTAATTTATCCTATTCTACAAAAGAAAGAAAAACTAACTAAATATCCTAATTTATTGGTGTTTAGGGAAGAAAAATTATCTCCGGAAGTCAGGTACTGACCGACCTCCCCACACTTAAGGATTTGCACCGTCCTCGGTGACATCTATCAGGAACAGTGGTGGGCTGGTGGCAGTGTCTCCACAGTCGGAACCGTCGTGGCTCCCTGTGCTGGTGAAAGAAGTGGAGTCCGGAGTGCCTGGGTCGTCATTAGGTCTGTGATTGCCTGTGAGTAGCTCCTTGAAGTGTTTGAAACGGCGGTGTTTGCAGCGTTCTCGGAGCTTTGCTTTCTTTTCATGTTGGTCCAATCGCTTCAGTATTTGGTGTAGCAGCTGACTAGTAGATGGTGGAGGAGCTACATCATCCTCTGTGGACTGGCTGGTAGTGGCAAGTTGTGGCCTGAGATATCTCCCGTTAGGGACATACTGATCATCCCGTGGAAGAATGGCTTTGGTGTCTCCAGCTCTGTAGGATACTCCGGCTGCTGAGATAAGATCAGAGACCAAGGTGGGGAAAGGTAGGTTGCCCGCGATCTGAACATGTTCCATAGCATTCCGGATATGTCTTGGTAAATTAAGAGGTTGGTCTATGAGGATGCACCATAGTAGAACGGCCATGTCTGCGGTGAAGGAGGACTCATAAGTACTCGGGAAGACGTAATGGGACATAATCTGTGCCCATACGTGAGCCTCTAAGGTAAGTGCAGAAGCCGAGATTCCCTTAGGACAGGAACGATGGTATCCGAAGATCTATTTGCTGCCAGGTTGAGCGATAACTCTGAGAACAGCGTCCCAATCAAAGGTGTATGCCTGGCGTTTGATGGCGGCTTTCTGAAAGACGTCCAATCCTTCTGGAGCAGGTGGAAGATCTAAGGCTCGCTGAATGGCTTCTTCTGTAATAGGGACTTGCTTCTGACGTATATAGACAGACTGTAGGGTTGGCAGGTGGAAGTTGGAGTAGAACTCAACTACACAAGAAAGATTGACCTGTCGTTGCTGTCTCTGTAAAAATTCCCATTTTTTTGTGCAATTTTTGGCTCAAGCATCACTTCGTAATAAACTATCACATTTGTATTGACAATTAAATTCAATTAATACAATAGTAAAGAGAATTTGTGAAAAGCAGGAATTGAATAGTAGAATAGAATAATGTAGAAAAGTGCATGATGCCATATGGGCTTTATCACAAACACATAGCATGCATGGTAAATAATCCAATGAAAATAATAAATTGAACATGCAAGCAACCCTTTAAAAATATAATTGCCAAACAAGTTTGCAACAATCCACAATGACCAAATAAATTTCCACACCAATAAAAAAAAGAAAGAAAAAGAAAACATATGCAATGAAAGTAAAAATAAAGAGAAAGGAAGAAGAAAACATAAATAAAGAAGAAGAATAGAAAAGTAAGGAGGGAAGAAGAAAAGAAAAACCTTGATAATGGTGGTGAGAGAGAGAAAAAGTAGAAAGCGAGAAGGAGGGAAGAAGGAAAAAAAGGGAAAGAAAGAAAGAAGGAGGGAAAAGAAAAAGTAGGATTTAGGGAAGAGAAAGATAAGATGTGTGGCAAATTAGGATAAGCTGTGCGGCGCAAGCGACGCGGACGCGTGAGTGACGCGTTCGCGCGAATGCACATTAAGTGAATTGACGCGGATGCGTCGGTCACGTGGTTGCGTGACACATGTTATGCTACTGGCGCGAGGGCAACCTCGCGCTCGCACAACTCTCTATTCGAATTTTTATTTTTGCCAAATTTGGGTGACGCGATTGCGTGGGTCATGTGATCGCATGAGTGGCCATTAGAAGGATATGACGTGAATGCTTGGGAAGAATTTGTGCGTTCAGCACTAATCCAGCACCACTCTAGCACAACTTTCGGTCGTGCACCCTTTTTACGTCGAATTCCAGGGCACGCAGCCGCGTGAGTGACGCGGACGCATGGGAGGCCAATGTTTGCACTTGACGCGGATGCGTCAGCGACGCGGTCGCGTGTGATGATTTGTGCCAAAGGCACGCCTCCATCCATGCTCCTGCGTGACTCTCTGTTCACTTTCTTATACTCTCGGATCCACTTACGACGTGGACGCGTCAATGATGCGGTCGCGTCGCAATTTTTTTTTTGTAAATGCAGTATGCAGATGATGTGCAAGATATAGGCAGTAGTATGGAGAAGAGTTATAGATGAGGGAAGAGAAGGAGAAGAAGAGGAACGATCATACCGTGGTGGGTTGTCTCCCACCTAGCACTTTGCTTTAACGTCCTTAAGTTGGACACTTTAGTAGCTCAGTTTTCAGTTGCGAGTGGATCCTCCAGGAGGAAGATATCTAACTCCATGTTTTTCGTTGCCTTCTCACCATGGTAGAGCTTCAAACGATGTCCATTAACCTTGATGAGTTCAGAGCTTGAAGGGTGACTTAGATGGAAAACTCCGTACGGCTCAGCCCTTTCGACTCTATATGGACCTTCCTACCTTGATCGCAGTTTGCCTGGCATGAGCCTCAGTCTAGAGTTGTAAAGAAGGACCAAATCCCCAGGTTGGAACTCCTTTCTCTTGATGTGTTGATCATGTACAGCCTTCATTTTCTCCTTGTATAGTCTTGAGTTCTCATAAGCTTCTAGGCGAAGGCTCTCCAATTCTTGCAGTTGCACTTCCTTTCAGCTCTGGCTTTCTCAAATCCCATGTTGCATTCCTTTATTGCCCAAAAAGCTTTGTGCTCCACCTCAACTGGAAGATGTCAAGCCTTTCCATAGACTAAGCGAAAAGGACTCATCCCAATGGGTGTCTTGTATGCTGTTATGTATGCCCAGAGTGCATCTTGTAGTCTGGTGCTTGGAGAACTGATGATTGATGGTTTAGAAGTTATAATAAATTCTCGTTGCAAGTATAGTTTCTAAACCAAGCAATCAACCTTTCTTATAAACGTTTTGGTTGTCACAAGTAACAAACCCTTTTTAAAATTGATAACCGAGTATTCAAACCTCAGGTCGTCTTCTCAAGGAATTGCAGAGAGGTATGTTCTTATTATTGGTTATGGGTTTTGTAAATTGGGGTTTTGAAAGTGAGGAACAAGTAAATTAAATGACAAATAAAATAAATAATTAACTATAAAATAAACTCTTGGCAAGATATGAAAATTCGGAAGTCCTATCCTAGTTACTCCTATAAGAATGGAAGTTAATCCCACTTAGTTAACCTTTGCGTAAGCAAGGAAAAGTCAAGTGAACCAATTGGTTAGATTTCCTAAGTCCTAGCCAACTCCTAAGGAAAGACTAGAGTTAGTGGAATTCCAGTTAATTAGTCGAAATAACAATCAATCATGGATAGTTGATAACTCAAGAGCTTCTAGTTAATCAATTAAAGTCAAAAGGGAAGAGAATCTACCTGAATGAAAATAATTTGGATAGAGCCAAAGCATCAATAACATAAATTAAAGAGAGCACTCATAAATCTGAAATACCTCAAAATCATAAATTAATAAAGATATCACATGTAACATGGGCAGTTGTAGCCAAATAAAGAAGTTGAGTTGAACATAGAAATCCATAAACTAAATTGAGGAAATAAATAAAAGGAACGTTGAACTTGATATAAAGATGAAATAATCCTGAAGTGAAAAGAAATCCTAATCCTAAGATTCTAATCCTAATCCTAATCCTAAGAGAGAGGAGAGAGCCCCTCTCACTAAAAACTACATCTAAAACTAAAATTGTGAATTATGAAAAACCTCTCCATGAATGGATGCATTCCCCCACTTTATAGCCTCTAATCTGTGTTCTCTGGGCCGAAAACTGGGTCAGAAACAGCCCAGAAATTGCTGATTGTGAAATCTGGTCCGTACAGGTCGCGGCAAAGTGACGCGGAGGCGTCATCCACGCGTTTGCGTGGAATGAGATTCGCAGATGCAACGCGTCCACGTGGAGCGCGCGTTCCCGTCACCTATCTGTACGGCTACTATGGCAAATTATATATCAAATCGAAGCCCCGGACATTATCTTTCCAATGCAAGTAGAACCGCATCATTTGGACCTCTGTAGCTCAAGTTATGATCGTTTTAGTGCGAGAGGGTCAGGCTGACAGCTTTTCAGTTCCTTCAACTTCTTGTACTCCTTCCACTTTTGCATGCTTCATTCCCATCCTCTAAGCCATTCCTGTCCTGTAATTCCTGAAATCACTTAACACACATATTAAGGCATCTAATGCTAATAAGAGAGGATTAAATAAAAGGAAATAAAAGCCAAAGAAGCATGTTTTCAATCATAGCACAGAATCAAGAAGGAAAATATAAAACATGCAAATCATATGAATAAGTGGGTAAAGAGTTGATAGAAACCACTCAATTGAGCACAAGATAAACCATAAAATAGTGGTTTATCAGTGCTCCAGTCTCTTCTATGAGGTTTGACTATCTTCTGTAAAATGCGCTTTATCTCTCTGTTAGACACCTCAGCCTACCCATTAGTCTGAGGATGGTAGGCTGTTGCTATTTTATGAATGATCCCATGCTTCTTCAGTAATCCTATTAGTCTCCTGTTACAAAAATGGGTGCCTTGATCGCTCACGATTGCTCGTGGTGATCCAAAGCGACAAATAATGTGGTTTCTAACAAAGGAAACAACAGTGTTAGCATCATCAGTACGGGTAGGAATCGCTTCCACCCATTTAGAAACATAGTCTATAGCTAACAATATATAGAGGTGGCCATTAGAATTTGGAAATGGACCAATGAAGTTAATGCCCCAAACATAAAAAATTTCACAGAAAAGCATAGTTTGTTGAGGCATTTCATCCCTCTGGGATATATTACCAAACCTTTGGCATGGGGGACAAGATTTACAAAATTCAGCAGCGTCTTTAAGAATGGTGGGCCACCAGAATCCACAGTCTAAGATTTTTCTAGCTGTTCTTTGAGGGCCAAAATGTCCTCCACTCTCAGATGAGTGACAGGCCTCTAAAATGGACTGAAATTCTGATTGAGGCACACACCTTCTAATTACCTGGTCAGCGCCACATCTCCATAAATATGGGTCATCCCATATATAATATTTAGACTCGCTTTTCAGCTTGTCTCTTTGGTGCTTAGTAAAGTGTGGAGGAAAAGTGCGGCTAACTAGATAATTAGCTACAGGTGCATACCAAGGGACTACCTCAGATACTGCTTGTAGGTTATCAAATGGAAAATTATCAGCTATAAAAGTGGAGTCATCCTTAATGTGTTCAAGGCGACTCAAGTGGTCTGCCACTAGATTCTGATTACCACTCCTATCCTTTATTTCTAAATCAAATTCTTGTAGTAGCAGTATCCAACGTATAAGCCTTGGTTTGGATTCTTTTTTAGGTAATAAATACTTTAGAGCTGCGTGGTATGAATACACTACTACCTTAGTACCAAGTAAATAGGCTCAAAATTTATCTAGAGCAAAAACAATAGCAAGAATCTCTTTTTCAGTAGTTGTGTAGTTAGACTGAGCAGTGTCTAAAGTCTTAGACGCATATGCAATGACAAAAGGATCTTTACCTTCACGTTGAGCCAGCGCTGCTCCTACTGCATGGTTGGAAGTGGTGCACGAAATTGTGATCATCAATGGCGCCATCAACATGGTACGCTCAATTGCAATCTCAACTCTTTATCACAACTTCGCACAACTAACCAGCAAGTGCACTGGGTCGTCCAAGTAATAAACCTTATGCGAGTAAGGGTCGATCCCACGGAGATTGTTGGTATGAAGCAAGCTATGGTCATCTTGTAAATCTCAGTCAGGCAGATTCAAATGGTTATGGAGGATTAATGATTAAAAGATAAATAAAACATAAAATAAAGATAGAGATACTTATGTAATTCATTGGTGAGAATTTCAGATATGCATATGGAGATGCTTTGTCCCTTCCGTCTCTCTGCTTTCCTACTGTCTTCATCCAATCCTTCTTACTCCTTTCCATGGCAAGCTGTATGTTGGGCATCACCGTTGTCATTGGCTACAGTCCTGTCCTCTCAGTGAAAATGTTCAACGCGCTCTATCACAGCATGGCTGTTCATATGTCGGTTCTCGATCATGTCGGAATAGAATCTAGTGATTCTTTTGCGTCTGTCACTAACGCCCCACAATCACGAGTTTAAAGCTCGTCACAGTCATTCAATCCCTAAATCCTACTCAGAATACCACAGACAAGGTTTAGACCTTCCGGATTCTCAAGAATGGCCGCCAATGGATTCTAGCTTATACCACGAAGATTCTGATTAAGGAATCCAAGAGATATCCACTCAATCTGAGGTAGAACGGAGGTAGTTGTCAGGCACACGTTCATAGGTGAGAATGATGATGAGTGTCACAGATCATCACATTCATCAAGTTGAGGAACAAGTGATATCTTAGAACGAGAACAATACTAATTGCATTAATACTCAAGGTACAGCAGAGCTCCACACCTTAATCTATGGTGTGTAGAAACTCTACCGTTGAAAATACACAAGAACAAGGTCTAGGTATGCCCGAATGGCCAGCCTCCCAAAGAGGGTTCAATCATAAAAACATGATCAAAAGATGATCCGAAGATTGAATGATCCCCCAAATACAATAGCAAAAGGTCCTATTTATAGAGAACTAGTAGCCTAGGGTTTACAGAAATGAGTAAATGACGTAAAAATCCACTTCCGGACCCACTTGGTGTGTGCTTGGGCTGAGCATTAAAGCTTCCATGTGTAGAGACTTTTCTTGGAGTTAAACACCAGCTTCTGTGCCAGTTTGGGCGTTTAACTCCCACTTTTGTGCCAGTTCCGGCGTTTAACGCCGGGAATTCTGAAGCTGACTTGGAATGCCTGTTTGAGCCATCAAATCTCGGGCAAAATATGAACTATTATATATTGCTGGAAAGCCCTGGATGTCTACTTTCCAACGCAATTGAGAGCATGCCAATTTGGGTTTATGTAGCTCCAGAAAATCCACTTCGAGTGCAGAGAGGTCAGAATCCAACAGCATCTGCAGTCCTTTTCAGCCTCTGAATCAGATTTTTGCTCAGGTCCCTCAATTTCAGCCAGAAAATACCTGAAATCACAGAGAAATATACAAAATCATAGTAAAGTCTAGAATAGTGAATTTTAAATAAAAACTAATAAAAATATAATAAAAACTAACTAAAACATACTAAAAGCATACTAAAAACAATGCCAAAAAGCGTATAAATTATCCGCTCATCACAACACCAAACTTAAATTGTTGTTTGTCCCCAAGCAATTGAAAATCAAACAGGATAAAAAGAAAAGAATATACAATGAATTCCAAAAACATCTATGAAGATCAGTATTAATTAGATGAGCGGGGCTTTTAGCTTTTGCCTCTGAACA
>NC_029774.3:94724205-94725405 GCF_000817695.3 Arachis duranensis | reverse complement strand
AGTTTTGGCATCTCACTTTATCCTTTGAAGTTCAGAATGATTGGCTTCTATAGGAACTCAGAATCCGGATAGTGTTATTGATTCTCCTAGTTAAGTATGATGATTCTTGAACACAGCTACTTTATGAGTCTTGGCTGTGGCCCAAAGCACTCTGTTTTCCAATATTACCACCGGATACATCCATGCCACAGACACATAACTGGGTGAACCTTTTCAGATTGTGACTCAGCTTTGCTAGAGTCCCCAATTAGAGGTGTCCAGGGTTCTTAAGCACACTCTTTTGCTTCGGATCACGACTTTAACCGCTTAGTCTCAAGTTTTCACTTGACACCTTCACGCCACAAGCACGGGTTAGGGACAGCTTGGTTTAGCCGCTTAGGCCAGGATGTTATTCCTGTAGGCCCTCCTATCCACTGATGCTCAAAGCCTTGGATCCTTTTTATTATCCTTGCCTTTTGGTTTAAAGGGCTATTGCCTTTTTCTGCTTGCTCTTTTTTTTTTGAATTCACTGCTTTTTCTTGCTTCAAGAATCATTTTTATGATTTTTCAGATCCTCAGTAACATGTCTCCTTTTTCATCATTCTTTCAAGAGCCAATAATTTTATCATTCATGAACAACAAATTCAAAAGACATATGCACTGTTCAAGCATACATTCAGAAGTCAAAAGTATTGCCACCACATCAAAATAATTAATCTGTTATAAAATTCAAAATTCATGCAATTCTTCTCTTTTTCAATTAAGAACATTTTTCATTTAAGAAAGGTGATGGATTCATAGGACATAAATAAAATATAAAGCATAATTTTTGAAAAACAGAAAAATAAAGAACAAGGAGATTAAAGAACAGGTCCACCTTAGTGATGGTGGCTTGTTCTTCCTCTTGAAGATCTTATGGAGTGCTTGAGCTCCTCAATGTCTCTTCCTTGCCTTTGTTGCTCCTCTCTCATGATTCTTTGATCTTCTCTATTTTCATGGAGGAGGATGGAATATTCTTGGTGCTCCACCCTTAGTTGTCCCATGTTGGAACTCAATTCTCCTAGGGAGGTGTTGGTTTGATCCCAATAGTTTTGTGGAGGAAAGTTCATCCCTTGAGGTATCTCAGGGACTTCATGATGAGTGGGATCTCTTGTTTGCTCCATCCTTTTCTTAGTGATGGGCTTGTCCTCATCAATGGGGATGTCTCCCTCTATGTCAACT
>NC_029774.3:94722320-94724111 GCF_000817695.3 Arachis duranensis | reverse complement strand
CCCTTGCCAAGGTAGAGGACTTGTCCGCCACCTTATAAAGTTCTTGGGATATAACCTCATGAACTTCTACTTCCTCTCCAATCATGATGCTATGAATCATGATATCCTGGTCTATAGTAGCTTCGGACCGGTTGCTAGTGGGAATGATTGAGCGTTGGATAAACTCCAACCATCCCCTAGCCACGGGCTTGAGGTCATGCCTTCTCAGTTGAACCGGCTTCCCTCTTGAATCTCTCTTCCATTGAGCGCCCTGTTCACAAATGTCTATGAGGACTTGGTCCAACCTTTGATCAAAGTTGACCCTTCTAGTGTAGGGGTGTTCATCTCCTTGCATGTGTATGGGTGTTCATCTCCTTGCATCATGGGCAAGTTGAATGCCAACCTTACATTTTTCGGACTAAAATCTAAGCATTTCCCCCGAACCATTGTAAGCCAATTCTTTGGGTCCGGGTTCACACTTTGATCATGGTTCTTGGTGATCCATGCATTGGCATAGAACTCTTGAACCATTAAGATTCCGACTTGTTGAATGGGGTTGGTAAGAACTTCCCAACCTCTTCTTCGGACCTCATGTCGGATCTCAGGATATTCACTCTTTTTGAGTTTGAAAGTGACCTCGGGGATCACCTTCTTCATGGCCACAACTTCATAGAAGTGGTCTTGATGCACCCTTGAGATGAATCTCTCCATCTCTCATGACTCGGAGGTGGAAGCTTTTTCCTTCCCTTTCCTCTTTCTAGAGGTTTCTCCGGCCTTAGGTGCCATAAATGGTTATGAAAAAAAATCAACGCTTTTACCACACCAAACTTAGAAGGTTTGCTCGTCCTCGAGCCAAAGAGGAAAGAAAAGAGTAGAAGAAGAAGAAATAGAAGAGATGGAGGGGGCTTTTGTGGTTCGGCTGAGGGGGAGAAGTAGTGTTTAGCTCGTGTGAAAATAAAGGAGTGAAGAAGGGTTTATATAGGGGTGGAGAGAGGGGTAGGGTTCGGCCATTACGGGTGGGTTTGGGAGGGAAAGTGGTTTGAATTTGGATAGTAGGGTAGGTGGGGTTTTATGAAGGATGGATGTGAGTGGTGAAGAGAATGGTGGGATTTGATAGGTGAGGGGTTATTTTTTTTTTTTTGGAAGAGGTATTGAGGTGATTGGTGAATGGGTGAAGAAAAGAGAGAGTGGTGGGGTAGGTGGGGATCCTGTGGGGTCCACAGATCCTGAGGTGTCAAGGATAGCTCATCCCTACACCAAGTGGCGTGCAGAACGCCCTTTCTGCCAATCCTGGCGTTAAACGCCGGGCTGCTGCCCTTTTCTGGCATTAAACGCCAGTCTGGTGCCCCTTTCTGGCGTTAAACGCCAGTCTGGTGCCAGACTGGGCGTTGAACGCCCATTTGCTGCCCTTACTGGCGTTTAAATGCAAGCAAGCTTTTCCTCCAGGGTGTGCTATTTTTCTTTCTATTTTTCATTCTATTTTTGCATTTTCAATTGTTTTTGTGACTTCACATGATCATCAACCTATAGAAAACATAAAATAACAATGGAAAATAGATAAATATAACATTGGGTTGCCTCCCAACAAGCGCTTCTTTAATGTCAGTAGCTTGACAGTGGGCCCTCATGGAGCCTCACAGATGTTCAGAGTAATGTTGGAACCTCCCAACACCAAACTTAGAGTTTGAATGTGGGGGTTCAACACAAAACTTAGAATTTGGTTGTGGCCTCCCAACACCAAACTTAGAGTTTGACTGTGGGGTCTCTGTTTGACTCTGTTTTGAGAGAAGCTCTTCATGCTTCCTCTCCATG
>NC_029774.3:94721606-94722013 GCF_000817695.3 Arachis duranensis | reverse complement strand
TCCTCTTCAGAGGAAGAATACTCATCAGAGCTCATGAATGGCAGATGTAAATCCAATGGAATCTCTATGATCTCAGTGTGAGCCTCAAATTCCCATGGTTCCTCATTAGGGAACTCATTGGAGGCCAGTGGACGTCCATTGAGGTCTTCCTCAGTGGCGCTCACTGCTTCTTTCTCCTCTCCAAATTCGGCCATGTTGATGGCCTTACACTCTCCTTTTGGATTCTCTTCTGTATTGCTTGGAAGAGTACTAGGAGGGAGTTCAGTAACTTTCTTACTCAGCTGACCCACTTGTGCCCCTAAGTTTCTAATGGAGGACCTTGTTTTAGTCATAAAACTTTGAGTGGTTTTGATTAGATCAGAGACCATGGTTGCTAAGTCAGAGTGGCTCTGCTTAGAATTCTCTAT
>NC_029774.3:94718609-94721345 GCF_000817695.3 Arachis duranensis | reverse complement strand
TTAGTACTGCCTGGTGCAGCTTGCATTCCAAATAGACTTTGTGAAATCATATTGACTTGCTGAGTCAATATTTTGTTCTGAGCCAATATGGCATTCAGAATATCAATCTCAAGAACTCCTTTCTTCTGATTCGTCCCATTGTTCACAGGATTCCATTCAGAAGTGTACATGAATTGGTTATTTGCAACCATTTTAATGAGTTCTTGAGCTTCTGCAGGCGTCTTCTTCAGATGAAGAGATACTCCAGCAGAGCTGTCTAATGACCTCTTGGACAGCTCAGACAGACCATCATAGAAGATACCTATGATGCTCCATTCAGAAAGCATGTCAGAGGGACACTTTCTGATCAATTGTTTGTATCTTTCCCAAGCTTCATAGAGGGATTCACCTTCCTTCTGTCTGAAAGTTTGGACTTTCACTCTAAGCTTACTCAATTTTTGAGGTGGAAAGAACTTTGCCAAGAAGGCATTGACTAGCTTTTACCAAGAGTTCAGGCTTTCTTTAGGTTGTGAGTTCAACCATATCCTAGCTCTGTCTCTTACAGCAAAAGGGAATAGCATAAGCCTGTAGACCTTAGGATCCACTCCATTGATCTTAACAGTATCACAGATTTGTAAGAATTTAGATAGGAATTGATGTGGATCTTCCAGTGGAAGTCCATGGAATTTGCAATTATGTTGTATTAGAGAGACTAATTGAGGCTTAAGCTCAAAGTTATTTGCTCTAATGGCAGATATGGAGATGCTTCTTCTATAAAAGTTGGAAGTGGGTGCAGTGAAGTCACCAAGAACCTTCCTTGAATCTCAGAACAGATAAAAAAGTGAACACCCTGGAGTAGATAGCAGAACACCCTGGAATTGGAAGGCTCTGGTGCTGTTCTTCTTGTTTGAAGATTTCTGTTAGGTCCTCTATAGAGAGTAGTGCTTTAGCTTCTCTTAGCTTTCGCTTCAAGGTCCCTTCAGGTTCAGGGTCAGCCTCAACAAGAATGCTTTTGTCTTTGCTCCTGCTCATATGAAAGAGAAGAGAACAAGAAAATATGGAATCCTCTATGTCACAGTATAGAGATTCCTTGAGATGTCAGAGGAAAAGAAGAATAGAAGGAGAAGGTAGAAGAAGAAGAATTCGAACTTATCAAGAGAGATAGAGTTCGAATTGTTGATAGTGGAGGACTGTTAGTCCTTAAATAGAAGGATGTGAGAAGAGGGGAAGAATTTTCGAAAATGAATTAAAATATTTTGAAGAAATTTTGAAAGATTGAAGAATGATTTTCGAAAATTAAAGTTGGGAAAGAAATAAAGTGATTTTTGAAAAAAGATTTTGAAATTAGAAATCAAATAGATTGAAAATTATTTGGAAAAAGATGTGATTAAGAAGATATGATCGAAGAGTTATGGTTTTAAAAAGATATGATTGAGAAACAATTTAAAAAGATTTGATTTTTAAAATTAATGACTTGGCTAACAAGAAATTTAAAGGATATGATTCAAACATTAAACCTTTCTTAACAGAAAAGGCAACATACTTGAAATGTTGAATCAAATCATTAATTGTAGGCAAGTATTTTTGAGAATGAAAAGAAATTGATTTTGAAAATATATGATTGAAAAGATATGGTTTGAAAAAGATTTGATTTTGAAAAATTATGAAAACTTGAAAAAAAAATTTGAATTAAAAACAAAATCTTCCCTCTTGTATCATCCTGGCGTTAAACACCCAGAATGGTATCCATTCTGGCATTTAACGCCCAAAATACTACCCTTTTGGGCGTTAAACGCCCAGCCAGGAACCCTGGCTGGCATTTAAACGCCAGTTTTCCTTCTTCACTGGGCGTTTTGAACGCCCAGCTTTTTTTGTGTAATTCCTCTACTGCATGTTCTGAATCTTCAATTCTCTGTATTATTGACTTGAAAAGACACAAATTAGAAATTTTTTTTTGAATTTTTAATAATGAGGAATAATCAAAATGAAACTAAGATCAAATAAACAATGCATGCAAGACACCAAACTTAGAAGTTTGTATACTATTGACACTAACAAATTGAGAATGCATATGAGAAACAACAAAACACTCAAGACAAGAGAATTTAAAGATCAGAGCAAGGAAATCATCAAGAACAACTTGAAGATCAATGAAGAACATAATGCATGTAATTTTCAAAAATTAGAAGAATAAAGACATGCAATTGACACCAAACTTAAAATTAGACACTAGACTCAAACAAGAAACATAAAAATTGAGTGGAAAAGAAAAAAACAAGGGTTCAAAATTCTTAATGAGAATTCCAGGAATCATTGCAATGCTAGTCTAAGACTCTGGTCCAGGAATTAGACATGGCTTCACAGCCAGCCATACTTCAACAAATCGTCATGAAACTCTAGAATCCATTCTTAAAAACTCTGAAGAATAAAATAGAAATATTTTTTTGTATTTTTGCAAAATTTTCAAAAAGTAAAAAGCTTAAACATAAAATAAAATTAGCTAATCTAAGCAACAAGATGAACAGTCAGTTGTCCAAACTCAAACAATCCCCGGCAACGGCGCCAAAAACTTGGTGCACGAAATTGTGATCATCAATGGCGCCATCAACATGGTACGCTCAATTGCAATCTCAACTCTTTATCACAACTTCGCACAACTAACCAGCAAGTGCACTAGGTCATCCAAGTAATAAACCTTACGCGAGTAAGGGTCGATCCCACAGAGATTGTTGGTATGAAGCAAGCTATGGTCATCTT
>NC_029774.3:94716310-94718568 GCF_000817695.3 Arachis duranensis | reverse complement strand
AATAAAACATAAAATAAAGATAGAGATACTTATGTAATTCATTGGTGAGAATTTCAGATAAGCGTATGGAGATGCTTTGTCCCTTCCGTCTCTCTGCTTTTCTACTGTCTTCATCCAATCCTTCTTACTCCTTTCCATGGCAAGCTGTATGTTGGGCATCACCGTTGTCAATGGCTACAGCCCTGTCCTCTCAGTGAAAATGTTCAACGCGCTCTGTCACAGCATGGCTGTTCATATGTCGGTTCTCGATCATGTCGGAATAGAATCTAGTGATTCTTTTGCGTCTGTCACTAACGCCCCACAATCACGAGTTTAAAGCTCGTCACAGTTATTCAATCCCTGAATCCTACTCAGAATACCACAGACAAGGTTTAGACCTTCCGGATTCTCAAGAATGGCCGCCAATGGATTCTAGCTTATACCATGAAGATTCTGATTAAGGAATCCAAGAGATATCCACTCAATCTGAGGTAGAACGGAGGTGGTTGTCAGACACACGTTCATAGGTGAGAATGATGATGAGTGTCACGAATCATCACATTCATCAAGTTGAGAAACAAGTGATATCTTAGAACAAGAATAAGCTGAATTGAATAGAAGAACAATAGTAATTGCATTAATACTCGAGGTACAGCAGAGCTCCACACCTTAATCTATAGTGTGTAGAAACTCTACCGTTGAAAATACATAAGAACAAGGTCTAGGCATGGCCAAATGGCCAGCCTCCCAAAGAGGGTTCAATCATAAAAACATGATCAAAAGATGATCCGAAGATTGAAAGATCCCCCAAATACAATAGCAAAAGGTCCTATTTATAGGGAACTAGTAGCCTAGGGTTTACAGAAATGAGTAAATGACGAAAAAATCCACTTTTGGGCCCACTTGGTGTGTGCTTGGGCTGAGCATTGAAGCTTCCATGTGTAGAGACTTTTCTTGGAGTTAAACGCCAGCTTCTGTGCCAGTTTGGGCGTTTAACTCCCACTTTTGTGCCAGTTCCGGCGTTTAACGCCGGGAATTCTGAAGCTGACTTAGAATGCCTGTTTGGGCCATCAAATCTCAGACAAAGTATGGACTATTATATATTTCTGGAAAGCCCTAGATGTTTACTTTCCAATGCAATTGAGAGCGCACCAATTGGGCTTCTGTAGCTCCAGAAAATCCACTTCGAGTATAGGGAGGTCAGAATCCAACAGCATCTGCAGCCCTTTTCAGCCTCTGAATCAGATTTTTGCCCAGGTCCCTCAATTTTAAACGCTTGAGTCAGGGCGGTTTTTAGCTTATCAAACGCTTGTTTGCAATCCTCACTGAACTCGAATTCAATATCCTTTTGCAGTAGTCTGGATAGGGGAAGTGCTACCTTACTAAAGTCCTTAATGAATCTTCGGTAAAAACCTGCATGTCCAAGGAATGAACGGACTTCCCTCACAGAGGAGGGGTAAGGAAAACTAGAAATAACATCTACCTTTGATGGATCTACAGAAATACCAGTATTAGACACAACATCTCCCAGTACAATTCCTTGTCTTACCATAAAATGACATTTTTCAAAATTCAATACAAGGTTTGTACTGACACATCTATCTAATACTCTAGATAAACTATCCAAGCAAAGGTTAAAAGAATCACCATAAACGCTAAAATCATCCATAAAAACCTCCATACAGTCCTCAATAAGATAAGAGAAAAGACTCATCATGCACCTTTGGAAAGTAGCTGGTGTATTGCATAGGCCAAAGGGCATTCTCTTGTAACCATAAGTCTCAAAAGGACAGGTAAAGGTAGTCTTTTCCTGATCCTCAGGAGCTATATGAATCTGGAAATAGCCTGTGTAACCATCTAAAAAGCAATAATGTGATTTACCTGACAGGCGATCCAGCATTTGATCAATGAATGGAAGAGGGTAGTGATCCTTACGAGTAGCTTGGTTGAGACGCTGGTAATCAATGCAGACCCTCTAGGCGTTCTGTACTCTGGTTGCTATGAGCTCTCCATGCTCATTCTTCACTGTAGTGATTCCAGACTTCTTGGGCACCACTTGTACTGGGCTCACCCATTCACTATCTGAGATGGGGTAGATAATACCTGCCTCTAATAGTCTGGTCACTTCCTTCTTGACAACCTCTAAAATAGTGAGGTTCAGTCTTCTTTGGTATTGACGAACAGGTCTTGCTCCTTCTTCTAAAAATATCCTGTGCTCACAAACTTGAGGGTCGATGCCTACTATGTCTGCTAAACTCCACCCAATTGCTTTCTTGTGC
>NC_029774.3:94710814-94716240 GCF_000817695.3 Arachis duranensis | reverse complement strand
CATATTTGAGGTGTGGAGGGAGGGGTTTCAATTCTAACTTCTATTCATGGTATGGCTCTGGATTATTTGGAACTAGTGGCAGTGGTAGAGTACCTACATTGTCCTCGGAATTCCCCACACTTGGACCTTATCCTATGTGCTTATCTTCAAACTCTTCCTGGTGAACTTCAGCTACGATTTCATCTATGATGTCACACTAGAAGATAGAACGGTCTTCTGAAGGGTGCTTCATAACTCCATTCAGATTGAAGCTTACTACTCGGCCGCCTATTTCAAAAGAGTATATGCCTGCAAAAGCATCTAATTTGAACTTCAAGGTCTTCAAGAAAGGTCTTCCGAGTAGGATTGATGATGGCTTCTCTGAGTCATTTTGGGGTATCTCCAGGATGTAAAAATCAATGGGGAAAGTGAGACCTTTGATACCCAGTAATACATCTTCAGCAACTC
The DNA here is from genome assembly GCF_000817695.3 of Arachis duranensis. Classification (NCBI taxonomy): domain Eukaryota; kingdom Viridiplantae; phylum Streptophyta; class Magnoliopsida; order Fabales; family Fabaceae; genus Arachis; species Arachis duranensis. Next base: position 94,715,793 of record NC_029774.3, on the reverse strand, counting down.
CAGCCACTGTAATAATACTTTTATATGCTAACACAAAACAAACTGCCGACCTTTTTAAGGGAGGGAGCCTCAAAACATCATATACATATAAAGGCATTATACTAACACATGCTCCTAAATCACACATGCAGTCAGAAAATATCACACCTCCAATGGTACAGTTAACCATGCATGGACCTGGGTCACTACATTTTTTAGGTATATTTCCCATTAAAGTAGATATAGAACTACCTAAAGGAATAGTTTCTAATTCATTAATTTTGTCTTTATGTATGCACAAATCTTTTAGAAACTTTGCATATTTAGGTACCTGTTGAATGACATCAAAAAGGGGAATAGTTACCTCAACCTTTTTGAATATTTCTACCATTTTGGGATCATGTTCCAACTGCTTCTTGGGCTTCCTTGCAAGTTGTGGAAATGGAATAGGAACAGCGTCCTCTATAGTGCCCTTTGGTGCTTCTTTCTGTGATTTGGCGTCTTCTCCTTCAGCCATGTCTTGCATGCTTTTCTCTTCTTCAACATCTTCTATTTCCACTACCTCTTCAGTTGAGGCATGTTCAGGTGGATTTGGCTCTTCCTGATTCCTCTCTTGCAATGTGGTTCCGGACCTTAGGGTGATGGCATTAATTCCACCCTTTGGGTTGGGTAATGGTTGAGAGGGGAGTCCACCAGAGCTTGAGGACTGGTTGTTGGAGTTGGTCAGTGATCCAACCTGTGAGACAAGGGCTTGCAAAGTAGAAGTCAAACCATTCAGAGTTGCATTAAAGTTATTTTCCATAGCCTGTTGTCTCCGATCAATGGCTTGTAGTAACTCATCATTAGGGGATGAAGAGGGATAAGTGATCTGAGAGGTTTGCTGAGAATTTTGAGGCTGTCTGAGATGAGGTGCTCTGTAGGCCTGATTCTAATTCTGCTGCCTGAAGTTGTTATTGTTATTCCACCTTTGATTTCCATTGTTATCTCTGCCTCCTCTGTTATGATTGTCCCTCTAACCCTGGTTAGAATTGTCTCTCCAACCTTAGTTAGAGTTATCCTGCCATCCTTGGTTATAGCCGCCACCTTGATTGTACCCTTGATTAAGGCGTCATGAAAGTTATGAGTGGCTGCTACAGTGTTGTATTCCGGTTGGAGTTGTGGACACTCATCGGTATAGTGACTGTAATCTGCACAAATTTCGCATACTCTTTGTGGAACCAACTGCTGGTTGTGCTGTGGTGTAGATGGCTGAACTTGCTGTGGTTGTTGTTGATTTAACTGCATCTGCTTCAGCAAGTTAGTTATTTCACATAAGCTCTGAGCTATAGCAGTAGTCTCTTTACTAGTGGATACCTCTGCAATAGCTCTTGACCGGCCTTGTTTCTGTCTGTGATTTCTGGTAGATTTGGCTAAGTCGCTGATCAATTGCCATGCTTCTTCTATAGTCTTCTACTTTTTCATAGACCCATTGCTAGCACCTTTCAATGTGGTTCTATCTTGAGATTTCAAGCCCTGTGTAAAGTAACCGAGCAATACTATCTTGTCAATCATATGGTACAAACATGCTTCTAGAAGATTATTGAAGCGTTCCAAGTATTCATAGAGAGTTTCAAATTCATCCTGAACGATCATGGACATGTCTTTCCTCAGTTTATCGGCAACCTCAGCTGGAAAGAATTTCTCCAAAAATTCTCTTCTAAGTATATCCCAGTTGAATACAGTTGTTCCGGGTTGAGTATAGTACCACTTTCTTGCCTTTCCCTCAAGAGACTGAATGGAGATCTCATCAGTTCCATTACGCTTGACAGTAGAACAAGCAGACTGAAAATTCCTCAGGTGTTTGATAGGCTCTTGAGCAGGTAAGCCATGAAACTTGGGCATCAAGTTGAGTAGTGAAGACTTTATTTCAAAATCTACAGCTACTGCTGGGTGGTGTGCCTGGAATGGTTGGAGCGTAAAATCAGGGGCTCCTTCCTCCTGGATAGTGACTCTCCTAGGTGCTGTCATGTTACCTGCACGTAAATCAACTGGATCAGTAGAAAGGGAGCTTGTTTCTTCCTTAGATGACGGTTCAGGTTCGTCCTCAAAGAGGACTCGCCGACGCCGAGCTTGCCTTATACGTGAAATAGTTCTCTCAATCTCAGGGTTAAATGCTGGCAAGCTTGGATCAGGAAGTGAACGCGTCATTTAACGAGAAAAACGTACAGCTCATGGTAACAAAATTAAAAAGAAAAATTGCAATTAAATCAATGCCAATCAATAAACTAGCACACTGTTGCAGCTCCCCGGCAACAGCGCCAAAAATTGACGTGGCGGAAATTGGCAAGTTAAGAATTTATTAATAGGGGCACGTTGCAAGTACAGTCCTTAACCAGCCGAAAATTCGCTTATCAATTTAAAAGGGGTTGTCACAATATTGAAAATTAAAATACTGGGAGTATGAATCGCAGGTCGTCTCCCAACGAGTTGCAAGGAGATGTGCTATTTTATCAATCAGGCGTTTTCAAAAATGGTTTAGTTGATAAGCAGGGAATTAATCTAGAGAATTTAACTAATTTTAAATAAAAGCCTTGACTGGGGGTAGATTAGTTGGAAGCCCTATTCTTGTTGAAATACTCTCAAGATTAATTAATAATTGGAAGTCGCTCTGCTTAGTTAACCCTTACTAGGTAAAGGAAAGTCAAGCAAGTTGGAAATCTGTTTCTAGTCATAAGTCCTAATCCTCTCCCTTGGGAAGGACTAGAGTTAATGATTAGAGGGTGATTCAACAATAAACCCAATTATAATTTTTCTCTTGAGTAGTTCAACTTAAGGGTTCCTTTTAATCATCCCCCAATCAAGTCATGGAACTACTCACTCATCATAATTATAAATTTCACAGAATTAATGGTGAAAATAAAAGAAGACATGATAAATAATAATAAAAGGTTTAATTGAAAATAAAAATAGTCTATATTAATAACTTGTAGAAATAATCCACTGTCAACTCTAGAGGGATTAAGAATATGGAAGAATAAATATAAAAAGTAAATAACAAAATAAGATGACTAGTATCGGAGGTAAACTCTTCTCAAAAGCTAAAGCCAAAATATTTCAATCCTAATTATGAATGCTCAAGTGAGTGAAAAACCTAGGGGAGGAGTAAATCCAGATCTAAAACTAAAAATTATGCAGAGTGAATTGTGTCCCTCGTTTCTGCATGTTCCCTGGCTCTAATCTGTGATTCCGGGCCAAAAATTGGTTGAAATCCGGCCCAGAAACTCCCAGCGACTTCTGAAATTCTGCAGATCGCGCACGTCACGTGGCCGCGTCATTCACGCGGACGCGTCATTCGGCGTTTTGCTTTTCCATGCGGGCTCGTCATCCATGCCTCCACATTGCTTATGCTTTTCCAATCCACGCGGTCGCGTGAGCCATGCAGCCGCGTCATTGCGATTTCCTCTCTTTCGCGCGGTCGCGTGAGCCATGCGGCCGCGTCACTTCTCGCTGGTCATCTCCTTAGTTTCTTGTATTCCTTCCATTTTTGCAAACTTCCTTTCCAGTATCCAATTCATTCATTCCCTATAAAGCCTGAAACACTTAACACACAGATCACGGCATCGAATGGGATAAAGGAGAATTAAAATACCTAATTAAAAGTCTCTAGGAAGTAAGTTTTCAATCATGTAATAATTTTAGGAAGGAAATATAAATGCATGATAATTATATGAATAAGTGGGTAAAGATCATGATAAACCACACAATTAAACACATTATAAACCATAAAATAGTGGTTTATCAAACACTCTTGTTGAAGTAGATCCTGAACCTAAAAGGACTCTGAAGAGGAAACTAAGAGAAGCTAAATTACAACAATCCAGAGACAACCTTACAGAAAGTTTCGAAAAGGAAGAGGAGATGGAAGCGAAAAATAATAATGCAAGGAGGATGCTTGGTGAATATACTACACATACTTCCAAATTTGATGGAAGAAGCATCTCAATCCCTGCCATTGGAGCAAACAATTTTGAGCTGAAACCTCAACTAGTTGCTCTACTGCAATAGAACTGCAAGTTCTATGGACTTCCATCAGAAGTTTCCTACCAGTTTTTAACTGAGTTCTTGCAGATCTGAGAGACCGTTAAGACTAATGGAGTAGATCATGAAGTCTACAGGCTCATGCTTTTCCCCTTTTCTGTAAGAGACAGAGCTAGAATATGGTTGGATTCACAACCTAAAGATAGCCTGGACTCTTGAGATAAACTGGTCGCAGCCTTCTTGGCTAAGTTCTTTCTTCCTCAAAAGCTGAGCAAGCTTAGAGTGGATGTTCAGACCTTCAAACAAAAAGATGGTGAATCCCGCTATGAAGCTTGGAAAAGATACAAGCAGATGACCAAAAGGTGTCCTTCTGACATACTTTCAAAGTGGACCATTTTGGATATATTCTATTATGGTCTATTTGAGTTCTCTAAGATGTCACTGGACCATTCTGCAGGTGGATCTATTCACCTAAAGAAAATGCCTGCAGAAGCTCAAGAACTTATTGACATGGTTGCAAATAACCAGTTCATGTACACTTCTGAGAGGAATCCTGTGAATAATGGGATGCCTCAGAGGAAGGTGATGACAAGTCATCATATACCCATTTTTCAAGCTAATTTCACTTGTTTTGTTAGCATTTATGCACTTTCTTGCATCCTAAGTAAGTGATTTGGAGTGAAAATGCATAACTTCTTTAAATCAAGCAATCACCATGAAATTAATGTTAAATCATGAGGTTTAAGCTAATTTTAATTGAATTTTAATTGATTTATAAGCCTCTTGAATTTAGTGATACTTGGAGTGTTGTTTTGGTTTATTATAGGTGAAGAAAAGAAAAGAAAAGGAAAAGCGTGGCCTAAGAAGTGTGACCTAAGGAAAGGAAAGCGTGGCCAAAGCCATATGAAGCGTGCCGCATGCTAAGGGGGAGGTAACATTGCCCTCCACAAGGGCAGACTGCCCTCTAGGAGAGCAACATTAGG
>NC_029774.3:94709401-94710626 GCF_000817695.3 Arachis duranensis | reverse complement strand
CGCGGGCAGGGCAGCATTTTGTGTGTGGCGCACCAAGAAGCAAATCTGGCGCACCATGGGACGTTCCTGGCAGCATCTGGCGCACCACGACCCCTCCTTGCAGCACCACAACTTTCTGCCCTGCCCTTAGCGTGGGCAGGGCAGTGTTTTGCGTTCCTGGCGCACCACGCTCGTCCCTGGCGCACCAATCTTCGACCCTGGCAGCACTTGGCGCACCAACTCTTCGATCTGGCCGCACCACAATTTTCTGCCCTGCCCTTGGCGCGGGCAGGGCAGCGTTTTGCGCTCCTGGCAGCACCATGGCCGCACCAACTCGCACCAAACTTGCACCAACACGCACCAAGGCCGCACCAACCTCATGCACCATGCACCAAATTTCTGCCCTGCCCTCCACAAGGGCAGGGCAGCCTCCTGGAGCAACATTTTGGGCCAAGAAAAATTCAATTAAAAATCCATTTTAACTCATTTCTTCACCAAATCAAAAGCCCATCCAAATCCCAAAATCCAAGAATAGAAAGTGTATAAATAGGAGTTAGTTTGATGTAATTAGAAAACTTTTTTAGCTACCTTTACTTTGAGCTTTGAAATTTTGCTTTCATTTTGAGCTTTTAACTTTTGTCTTTGAGCTTTCTTGAGAGATTTGTCCGAGCACCAAGAGGATCAAAGGAGAATTGATTGATATCCTTCCTCACTTCTCTTGGGCAATTCTACTCTTCTGTTTTCTGAGCATTGGGTGTGTGAAATTGGGGAAATTCTGTCCCAATTCCCATTCAAGCTCTTTGCATTTTATTTTCTGCATAATTGAATTCCAATTCTGTTCTTCTACTGCTTCATCTTTAATTTTCTGTTAATTGCTTAGTTAATTCAGATCTGGGAAGGAAATTGGGTTTTAGGCTCTACTACCTAAGCCCTTGGGATCCTGAGATCATAATTCACTCTTGGTTCTTCTGTGAACCTCTGCTGCATTTTATTTCAATTCTGTTTGAATGCTACTTGCTCCTGATTTAAATTCTGCTCAATCTCTTGCTACAATTTACTTCTGCTTTGTTTAGATCTTGCAATCCCATTCCTGAATTCCCTTTTACTTTCTAGCAGTTTATCTTTCTTGCCATTTAAGTTACCGCAATTTAAGTTTCTTGCACTTTAAGTTTCAGTCATTTACTTTCTTGCTCTTTAAGATTCTGCAATTTTACAATTCTGTTCTTCAATTTACTGCACTTTTCCC
>NC_029774.3:94706346-94709222 GCF_000817695.3 Arachis duranensis | reverse complement strand
TTGGGGATTGAAATAGATAGACAATGATTAAGTGAAGTGGAGGTCTAGATTAAGCATTTTTTCTTTTCTGATTACTCTAATTCTTACTAACATACTAACTGTTTGAGAAATTGCCTCTATTAACTCACTAACAATTTATCTCAAATAACTGCACTTAATTCTCGAGCGTGTTGTTGTTTGGTCATCCTGATTGTTTGCATATCACAGGAAATCAAGTTTCTACAGACAAAGGGTATCATGACATGAAGCCACCACTCATTACACTTATCAAGAACAATTGTTCTTATGACGGAAATCCATCGGAAGATCCTCAGCAGCACATATCCACTTTTCTAAAAACTTGTAATGCAGTCAAAACCGATGGTTCAGATCATGACACTTATAAGATCCTGTTATTCCCTTTTTCATTAAAGGGTGAAGCTACACAATGGGTTGAAACTTTTCCTCAAGGAAGTATCACTAGTTGGGATGATTTGGTTACCAAATTTCTGGCCAAATTCACCTCATCTAGCCAGATCATCCAGCGGAAAAAAGAGGAACATCTATTCACACAAGGGGACGAAGAACCACTCTTTAAGGCCTGGGAAAGATACAAGAAAGCGACTGATAAAGTGGGCTTCCGAGCTTTCTATGAAGGATTGACCCCAGAAACAAGAAAAGCAGTGGATTACTTCTCAGATGGCCTACTCAAAGCAACAACAACTGCCCAAGGAATTGCAGACCTCAATGACAAAGGAGTCAACAACCAACAGTCATTTGAGAAACCACAAAATGCAATCTCAGAAAAAGAAGTGATGAATGGTGAAGGGGTGAATGCGTTCAAAGACTTAAACAGACAAATGCATCCTCAACCACAGCAAAACATGGAAACATCTGCTGCAGTGAATGCCAAATTTCCACCATGGAGACCCCATTCCTATTTGAGAATAAGGGAGTTTCCACATCAAGAACAAGGAAGTTTCCACCAAGGCAACCTCATGATCACAAACAATCAATATCACACATCCACTAATACCATTCAAAGCCAACCCTCACAACACAGACACTCCCAAACCCATCTCAACTGGAGAAGGAGTGAGTACCAAAATCACAGACCAAGGGAATTTCATTATAACAACCCGAACTTCATAAACCATCAAAAACACCATTGCAGCAATAACAACCATTACATGCCGCCACCACACCCACCCTTCCTACCTTCAACATGTCATAACCAACCAACCTCACAAGACTCTCAGAGAATCACAAACTTGGAGATCCTAATGGAAAGGATGATGAAACATCAAGAGGAAACAACAAGGAATCAAGAGATGTTAATAAGAGGAATTGAGGAGCAGATAGTTCAACTAGTGAAGTACTTTGCAGAAATGGGAGAGAAGAAACCAGATACTTTCTTCAAAACCATTGAAGACAAACCAACCAACAACAAAGATGCTACAAAGAAGGAAGGATGGAAAGGGATCATAGAAGACAATGAGAAAATACTGGATAAAGGAAGCACCAGCCAAGAAAAACACAACAAGGAAATCTTTCAAGAAGAAGCAGAGGATAGAACTAAAGAAAAGCAAAAAATTCTCACTGGAAAGTTTTCACTAGGGGATCGAGTGATGATCAATATTCAACCCTTGAAGGTGTCCCCACAGTTACCTGAGCACTACACTGTGACCAAGATCCTTCCACAAGAATTTATAGAAGTCATCAAAAAGGAAACCGGAAGGAAGTTCACAGTGAAGACAGACAAGCTAAGGCACTGTGATTTTCGACCTCCATGATAAGCAAAAATGAAGATGTCAAGCTAATGACAATAAAAGAGCGCTTGTTGGGAGGCAACCCAACCTGAGGTAGTTTCTTTTCATAGCTTTTTTTCAATAAGAATGTTGAGTAATTGGTGTGGATTGCAAGGAGCTAAGTTTGGTGTTGCACACCAAAACAATTTGAGGGAGAATGAAAATTTCTAAGTTTGGTGTTCCACCAAAAATATCATTTAACACATTTTCACCTCTTGCATGACTCTAGCTCCAAGCAATCAAAGACATTATTCAACTGTTGAATTGTTTTCTAGCTTTTATTTCATTAACCTTTAGCAAGGAAACATGGTTTCAAATATGGTTAACTTGTTACATCTGAGACAGTGGCAAAACAATTAAGTTTGGTGTTCACACACCAAAACAAATCCTGAAACCACACTCAGTTTATGCACACTAACCATATAACTAAGGGCTTGAGAAGCAAGCAACTTTGAGAATTATGCAGGACATGAGTCAACAATTGAAGACATTATGCATTTTAACTCAAAGAGAACACAACAGAAGGAAGAATCAAAGGGCTGCAACTTCAAAGGTTGTATCTGAACTTAATCCTTGCTGCTGTGTATTGTTTTGAACATGGGAACCATTGTATGTCTTGCTAAAATGTTTATCTAGTTGCAAGTGAAATTGTTTGCTAAAAATGCTAAGTCTGCATAATGCTTGTATCCATCACTTAGCTTGAAAATTGCTTTGTTTCCCATATGCTTAAATAAAAGAGTTTGGTTTGAATTGAAAAGTAAAATATCCAATGTTGCATAAGTATGAATGGAAGTTGGTGGTGGTATATGTGTTTGATCAAATGCATGACTTATGAAATAAGTGTTGCATAATATCATTCTCATTCAATTGTGAGTTAGCTTGCTGTTACAAAAACTCCCATCAAGAATGAAACAACCTTGGTAACAAAAACAGAAAGAAAAGGAAGAAAAAGCCTAAAATGGCAAAGAAAAACAAAGAATAAAGGTTGGACACCAATAGCTTGAACCCTAGGACATATGCCTGTGGTGTTCTTGTACTAAGATCTGCTTGGATGAGTAAATTCTAAGGGGTATTTTGAAACCCGGTCAC
>NC_029774.3:94692640-94705875 GCF_000817695.3 Arachis duranensis | reverse complement strand
TGATTTATAAGCCTTATGAATTTAGTGATACTTGGAGTGGTTGTTTTGGTTTATTTCAGGTGAAGAAAAGAATAAAAGAGAAAAGCGTGGCCTAAGAAAGCGTGACCTAAGGAGAAGAAAGCATGGTCAAAGGTAGGAGAAGTGTGCCGCATGTAAAGAGGGGAGGCAAGCATTGCCCTCCACAAGGGCACACTGCCCTCTAGGAGGGCAACATAAGGCACTAAAGCATAAGAAGGCAACTCTGCCCTGCCCACTACAAGGGTAGAGCACAAAATGTGCCTTGGGACCAAGAGAAAGAGAACTTTGCCCTGCCCTTGTGGAGGGCAGAATCGGGCTCTCCAAGGAAAGAAATTCAAGGGAAAATGTCACCCATGCATGTTACAAGGTTCGAACAAGGAACCATGAGGAAGCCAAGAACTAAGGTTGATTGCCGTGCCAAGAAGCCAAGGAAATTAATTGAATTTATGCCCCAGCCGTGTTTCGAACACGGGACGTGCAATGTGGGAACTCTGCCCTGCCCTTGACGCGGGCAGGGCAGCATTTTGTGTGTGGCGCACCAAGAAGCAAATCTGGCGCACCATGGGACGTTCCTGGCAGCATCTGGCGCACCATGGGACGTTCCTGGCAGCATCTGGCGCACCACGACCCTCTCCTGGCAGCACCACAACTTTCTGCCCTGCCCTTGGCGCGGGCAGGGCAGTGTTTTGCGTTCCTGGCGCACCACGCTCGTCCCTGGCGCACCAATCTTCGACCCTGGCAGCACTTGGCGCACCAACTCTTCGATCTGGCCGCACCACAATTTTCTGCCCTGCCCTTGGCGCGGGCAGGGCAGCGTTTTGCGCTCCTGGCAGCACCATGGCCGCACCAACTCGCACCAAACTCGCACCAACACGCACCAAGGCCGCACCAACCTCATGCACCATGCACCAAATTTCTGCCCTGCCCTCCACAAGGGCAGGGCAGCCTCCTGGGAGTGAATTTTCATGGGCCGAAAAATTCAAATTAAATTCTCATTTTAATTCATTTCTTCACCAAATCAAAGGCCCATCCAAATCCCAAAATCCAAGAATAGAAAGTGTATATATAGAAGCTAGTTTGATGTAATTAGGAGTTTTTTACAACCTTTTGATCATTTTTGACTTTTACCTTTACTTTCAATTCTTACTTTGAATTCGCACTTTCTTTGAGCTTTCTTGAGAGACTTGACCGAGAGCTAAGAGGATCAAGGGAGAATTGACTGATCTCCTTCCTCATTCTTACTTGGGCAATTCTACTCTTCTGTTTCTGAGTTTTGGGTGTGTGAAATTGAGGAAATTCTGTCTCAATTCCCATTCAAACTCTTTTCAATTTGTTTTCTGCATAATTGAATCTGATTTCTGTTCTTCTACTGCTTTCTCTTCAATTTTCTGTCAATTGCTTTGTGAACTTGGATCTAAGAAGGCAAATAGAGATCTAGGCTCTGCTACCTAGTCTCTTGAGACCTGAGACCCAAATTTTACTTTTGGTTCTTCTGTGAACCTTTGCTACATTTTATTTTCTTTTTGTTTGAATGATATTTGCTTCTGATTTAATTTCTGCTTAATCTATGGCTGCAATTTACTTCTTCTTTGTTTAGATCCTGCAATCCCATTCCTCAATTCCCTTTTATATTCAAGCCATTTATCTTTCTTGCCATTTAAGTTACTGCAATTTAAGTTTCTTGCACTTTAAGTTTCAGTCATTTACTTTCTTGTTCTTTAAGATTCTGCAAATTTAGAAAATGTCTGCAGAAGCTCAAGAACTTATTGACATGGTTGCAAATAACCAGTTCATGTACACTTCTGAGAGAAATTCTGTGAACAATGGGAAACCTCAAAAGTAGGGAGTTCTTGAAATTGATGCTCTAAATGGCATATTGGCTCAGAACAAAATGTTGACTCAGCAAGTCAATATGATTTCTCAAAGTCTGAATGGTTGGCAAAATGCATCCAACAGTACTAAAAAGGCATCTTCTGAAGAAGAAGCTTACGATCCTGAGAACCCTGCAATGGCAGAGGTAAATTATATGGGTGAACCTTATGGAAATACCTATAATTCATCATGGAGAAATCATCCAAATTTCTTATGGAAGGATCAACAAAAGCCTCAACAAGGCTTTAATAATGGTGGAAGAAATAGGCTCAGCAATAGCAAGCCTTATCCATCATCTTCTCAGCAACAGACAGAGAATTCTGAGCAGAGCACCTCTAACTTAGCAAACTTAGTCTCAGATCTGTCTAAGGCCACTTTAAGTTTCATGAGTTAAACAAGGTCCTCCATTAAAAATTTGGAGGCACAAGTGGGCTAGTTGAGTAAAAAAGTCACTAAAACTCCTCCTAGTACTCTCCTAAGCAATACTGAAGAGAATCCAAAAAGAGAGTGCAAGGCCATTGATATAATCAACATAGCCGAACCTAGAGAGGAAGAAGAGGACGTGAACCCTAATGAGGAAGACCTCATGGGACGTCTCTCAAGCAAGAAGGAATTCCCTATTGAGGACCCAAAGGAATCTGAAGGTCATATAGAGACCATAGAGATCCCATTAAATCTCCTTCTGCCATTTATGAGCTCTGAAGACTATTTTTCCTCTGAAGAGGATGAAGATATAACTGGAGAGCAAGTTGCTCAATATCTAGGAGCCATCATGAAGCTGAATGCCAAATTGTTTGGTAATGAGACTTGGGAAGGTGAACCTCCCTTGCTCATTAGTGAACTAGATACATGGATTCAGCAAACTTTACCGGAAAAGAGACAAGATCCTGGTAAATTCTTAATACCCTGTACCATAGGCACCATGACCTTTGAGAAGGCTCTGTGTGACCTAGGGTCGGGCATAAATCTTATGCCACTCTTTGTAATGGAGAAGCTGGGAATCATTGAGGTACAACCTGCTATATTCTCATTACAAATGGCAAACAAGTCAGTAAGATAAGCTTATGGATTGGTAGAGGACGTGTTAGTGAAGGTTGAACGCCTTTACATCCCTGCTGATTTCATAATCTTTGACACTAGGAAGGAGGAGGATGAATGCATCATCCTTGGAAGACCCTTCCTAGCCACAGCAGGAGCTGTGATTGATGTTGACAGAGGAGAGCTAGTCCTTCAATTGAATGGGGACTACCTTGTGTTTAAAGCTCAAGGATACTCCTCTGCAACCATGGAGAGGAAGCATGAAAAGCTTCTCTCAATACAGAGTCAAACAAAGCCCCCACAATCAAACTCTAAGTTTGGTGTTGGGAGGCCACAACCAAACTCTAAGTTTGGTGTTGAACCCCCACATTCAAACTTTAAGTTTGGTGTTGGGAGTTCACAACATTGACCTGATCACCTGTGAGGCTCCATGAGAGCCCACTGTCAAGCTAGTGACATTAAAGGAGCGCTTATTGGGAGGCAACTCAATTTTTATTTATCTAATTTTATTTTTATTTTATTGTTCCTTTATGTTTTATTAGGGTCATGATCATGTGGAGTCACAAAATAAATACTAAAATTAAAAACAGAATAAAAAATAACAGAAGAAATAGTACACCCTGGAGGAAGAGCTTACTGGCGTTTAAACGCCAGTAAGGAGCATCTGGCGTTGAACGCCAGAAACAAGCAGCATCCTGGCATTTAAACGCCAGGTATACACCCTGAGGAGAGTTGGCGCTGAACGATAGAAACAAGCATGGAACTGGCGTTCAACGCCAGAATCATGCTGCAAATGGGCGTTGAACGCCCAAAACAAGCATCAATCTGGCATTTAAACACCAGAATTGCATGCAGAGGCGTTTTACACGCCTAATTGGTGTAGGGATAATAAAACCTTGACACCTCAGGATCTGTGGACCCCACAGGATCACCCCAAGATCTGTGGACCCCACAGGATCCCCACCTACCTCAACTCACCTTCTCTCCTCTTCACACAATCCAATAAACACTCTTCCCCAAAAACCCTTCACCAATCACCTCAATCTCTCTTCCCCATCACCTCTTTACCACTCACATCCCTCCACTCTTCCCCATAAACCCCACCTACCTTCAAATTCAAAATACCTTTCCCACCCAAACCCACCCAATATGGCCGAACCTTAACCTCTCTCCCTCCACTATATAAACCCCTCCATTCTTCTTCATTTTCACACAACACAACCCTCTCTTCTCCTCTTTGGTCGACACACAACCCTCTCTCCCTCTCCTCCATATTTTCTTCTTCTTCATCTATTCTTTCTTCTTTTGCTCGAGGGCGAGCAATATTCTAAGTTTAGTGTGGTAAAAGCATAGCTTTTTTGTTTTTCCATAACCACCTATGGCACCTAAGGCCGGAGAAACCTCTAGAAAAGGGAAAGGAAAGACAAAAGCTTCCACCTTCGAGTCATGGGAGATGGAGAGATTCATCTCAAAAGCCCATCAAGACCACTTCTATAAAGTTGTGGCCAAGAAGAAGGTGATCCCCGAGGTCCCTTTCAAACTCAAGAAAAATGAGTATCTGGAGATCCGACATGAGATCCAAAGAAGAGGTTAGGAAGTTCTGACCAACCCCATTCAACAAGTCAGAATCCTAATAGTTCAAGAGTTCTATGCCAATGCATGGATCACTAGGAACCATGATCAAAGTATGAACCCGAATCCAAAGAATTATCTTACAATGGTTCGGGGGAAATACTTAGATTTTAGTCCGAAAAATGTGAGGTTGGCATTCAACTTGCCCATGATGCAAGAAGATGCACGCCCCTACACTAGAAGGGTCAACTTTGATCAAAGGTTGGACCAAGTCCTTATGGACATATGTGTGGAAGGAGCTCAATGGAAAAGAGACTCAAAAGGTAAGTCGGTTCAATTAAGAAGACTGGACCTCAAGCCTGAGGCTAGAGGATGGTTGGAGTTCATCCAACGCTCTATCATCCCCACTAGCAACTGATCTAAAGTTACTGTGGATCGGGCCATCATGATCCATAGCATCATGATTGGAGAAGAAGTAGAAGTTCATGAGGTCATCTCTCTTGAAATCTACAAAATAGCCGAAAAGCCCTATACCTTGGCAAGGCTAGCTTTTCCTCATCTCATTTGCCATCTATGCTACTCAGCTGGAGTTATCATAGAAGGAGACATCCTCATTGAAGAGGACAAGCCCATCACTAAGAAGAGGATGGAGCAAACAAGAGAGCCCACTCATGGATCCCAAGAGATGCATGAGGAAGCTCATCACCAAGGAATCCCGGAGATGCCTCAAAGGATGCACTTTCTTCCTAATAACTATTGGGAACAACTCAACACTTCTCTAGAAGACTTGAGTTACAATATGGATCAATTAAGGGTGGAACATCAAGAGCACTCCATCATTCTCCATGAAATTAGAGAAGATTAAAGAGCAATGAGGGAGAGCAACAAAGGCAAGGAAGAGACATAGAAGAGCTCAAGGACATCATTGGTTCTTCAAGAAGAAAGTGCCACCATCACTAAGGTGGACTCATTCCTTGTTCTTGATTCTCTGTTTTTCGTTTTTTTAGCTTCATGTTTATCTTTGTTTGTGTCTTTATTACATGATCATTAGTGTCTAGTAACTATGTCTTAAGGCTATGAATAATTCCATGAATCTTGGCATTACAATTTCGTGCACCAAGTTTTTGGCGCCGTTGCCGGGGATTGTTCGAGTTTGAACAACTAAAGGTTTATTTTATTGCTTAGACTAGGAATAATTTATTTTTGTTGCTATAGAGTCATTAAATTCTGAGTCCTTTATTCCCTTTTCAAAAATTTTTCAAAAATATTATTTTTCTTTATCAAATTTTTAATTTTTCGTGAATTTAGTGTTTTGTTCTAAGTTTGGTATCAATTACATATTTTATATTTTCCCTTTAAATTTTTGAATTTGTACTCTTTGATCTTCAAGTTGTTCTTGTTGATCTTTAATTTTTCTTGTTCTGTGTCTTTTCTTGTTTCGCTTGTATTTTTCCAAAGCATTAGTCTTCCAAAAGGAATATACCTATTCAAAACAAGTGTTACATTTACTGCCCAATTGGCTAGAGCGTTAGTCTATGTTCTTGGTAATTGGGTATCTTCCTTTTAAAATCTTTTTCAAAAATAATTTTTCTTGATTTAATCTTGTGCCAAACTTTAAGTTTGGTGTTTTCTTGTCAATCTTTTTATAATTTTTGAAAATTTTATTGAAGTTTTCTAAAAATTTTAAGTTTGGTGTTCTTTCTTTTGTTCTTGTGTTCTTGTGAATCTTCAAGGTGTTCTTGAGTCTTTCTTGTGTTTTAATCTTAAAATTTTTAAGTTTGGTGTTCCTTGGTTTTTTCCCTCCAAAATTTTCAAAAATAAGGAGCATTAGATCTAAAAATTTTAAGTCTTGTGTCTTTTGTGTGTTTTTCTCTTTCATCATAAAATTCAAAATTCAAAAAAATATCTTTTCTAACTATTTTTAAGCTACTTTTTCGAATTTTTTTTTATAAAAATTCAGATTTCAATTTCAAAAATTTTCAAATCTTATCCTTTTAAGATTTAAAAAAAATTATTATATCTTTTTCAAAACAAATCTATATCTTTTCCTTCTTAAAATCTTTCCAACTCATAAATATCTTTTTCAAATCTTTACAATATCTTTTTCAAAACAAATTTATCTTTTCAATCTTCAATTACATCTTTTTCCTATCATATTTATCTTTTACAAATCATATCTTCTATCTTATCTTTTCTCAAAATTTTCGAAAATATCCTAACCAATTTCTCTCTCCTCATTTTTTTTGAAAATCTTCTTAAATTATTTTTAAATTCTTTATTTTTATTTTTATTATCGTCTTTAGGACCTAAGTGGAAATGAACAGTCCAGAAGGACTCTGGGGTCATATGCTAACCCCACTACAGCTTCATATGGGAGTAGTATATGTATACCCTCCATTGGAGTTAGTAGTTTTGAGTTGAATCCTCAGCTCATTATCATGGTGCAGCAAAGTTGCCAGTATTCCGATCTTCCACAAGAAGAACCTACAGAGTTTCTGGCACAGTTTTTACAGATTGCTGACACAGTACATGATAAGGAAGTAGATCAGGATGTCTACAGATTATTACTGTTTCCATTTGCTGTAAAGGACCAAGCTAAGAGGTGGTTAAATAACCAACCTAAGAACAGCATAAAGACATGGAAACAATTGTCAGAAAAATTCCTGAATCACTATTTTCCTCCAAAACGGATGACACGGCTAAGGTTAAGCATCCAAGGCTTCAAACAAGGAGATAATGAATCCCTTTATGATGCCTGGGAAAGATACAGAGAGATGCTAAGAAAATGCCCCTCTGAAATGTTTTCAGAGTGGGTGCAGTTAGACATCTTCTACTATGGGCTTACAGAAAGAGCTCAGATTTCTCTAGACCACACAACTGGTGGATCTATACACATGAGAAAGACAATATAAGAAGCTCAAGAGCTCATTGATATAGTTGCCAGAAATCAGCATCTGTACCTAAGCAGTAAACCTTCCATGAAAGAAGAGGCTAAAACAGTAATTGCTGAAATAAGTCCTGCAGAACAAGTTACAAAATTCAATCAGCAATTGGATTTTCTAACAAAACAGTTAGCCGAATTCAAAGAGATATTAGATGAAACAAGAATGGCTAATATGAATATGGAAGTACAGTTGAAGCAAACAGAACAACAGCTATCAAAACAAATAACAGAAGAGTGCCAAGCAGTTCAATTAAGAAGTGGAAAAACATTAAAAACATCACTTCAAGGTAGCAGGAAGCTAAGAAATGAGCAAACTATCCAAAATCCCTCTGAGGACAGTAAGAGCCCAGAGAGGAACAATTCTGGCGCTCAAACGCCAGAGAATGAGTGGGAAGCTGGCGTTGAACGCCCAAACCATGCTCAATCCTGGCGTTCAACGCCAGAAACAAGCAATGATTTGGTGTTGAACGCCCAAAGGCAGCACAGTTCTGGCGTTCAGACGCCAGCAACAAGTAAGGAGTTGGCGTCTAACGCCATTCCAGCTCCCACCCCTGGCATTCAAATGCCAGTGGGGGATCAGACACATACAAGTGCTGATAATAACCCATCTAAAAAGGCTTCTCAACCCACATCTGTAGGCAATAAATCTGCAGCAACTAAGGTTGAGGAATACAAATCCAAAATGCCTTATCCTCAGAAACTCCGCCAAGCGAAACAGGATAAGCAATTTGCCCGCTTTGCAGACTATCTCAGAGGTACTTGAGCAAATACCCTCTTATGCTAAGTTCATAAAAGAGATCTTGAGTCATAAGAAGGATTGGAGGGAAACTGAAAAAGTTTATCTCGCTTAAGAATGCAGTGCAGTCATTCTGAAAAGCTTACCTGAGAAGCTTAAAGATCCGGGAAGCTTTATGATACCATGCACATTAGAAGGTACTTGTACCAAGCAAGCTCTATGTGATCTTGGGGCAAGTATTAATCTAATACCTGCATCTATTATCACAAAGCTTGGTTTGACTGAAGAGGTAAACCAACCCGGATATGTCTCCAACTTGCTGATGGCTCCATTAAATACCCATCAGGCGTGATTGAAGACATGATTGTCAAGGTTGGGCCATTTGCCTTTCCTACTGACTTTGTGGTGCTGAAAATGGAGGAGCACAAGAGTGCAACTCTCATTCTAGGAAGACCTTTCCTAGCAACTGGCCGAACCCTTATTGATGTCCAAAAAGGGGAAGTAACACTGAGAGTCAATGAGGACAAGTTTAAGTTGAATGTTGTCAAAGCTATGCAGCATCCAGACACCCAAAATGACTGCATGAGCGTTGATCTTATTGACTCTCTGGTAAAAGAAGTCAATATGGCTGAGAGTCTCGAATCAGAGCTAGAAGAAATCTTTAAGGATGTTCAGCCTGATCTAGAGGAATCAGAGAAAATAATATAACCTCTAAAAATCCCTCAGGAAGAGGAGAAACCTCCTAAACTCGAGCTCAAACCATTACCACCATCCCTGAAATATATGCATTTCTGGGAGAAGGTGATACCTTTCCTGTAATCATAAGCTCTACCTTAGAGCCACAGGAAGAGGAAGCACTAATTCAAGTGCTAAAGACACACAAGACAGCTCTTGGGTGGTCCATCAGTGATCTTAAGGGCATTAGCCCAGTCAGATGCATGCACAAGATCATATTGGAGGGTGACGCCAAACCAGTAGTTCAACCACAAAGGCGGCTGAATCCAGTTATGATGGAAGTGGTGCAGAAAGAGGTCACTAAGTTACTAGAGGCTGGGATTATTTATCCTATTTCTGATAGCCCCTGGGTAAGCCATGTCCAAGTCGTCTCTAAGAAAGGTGGCATGACAGTGGTCCATAATGAAAAAAATGAACTGGTTCCCACAAGAACAGTTACAGGGTGGCGTATGTGTATTGATTATAGAAGGCTCAATACAGCCACCAGAAAGGATCATTTTTCTTTACCATTCATAGACTAGATGCTGGAAAGACTAGCAGGTCATGAATACTACTGCTTCCTGGATGGATATTCAGGTTATAATCAAATTGCAGTAGATCCCCAAGATCAAGAGAAAACAGCATTCACATCTCCATCTGGAGTATTTGCATACAGAAGGATGCCATTTGGCTTGTGCAATGCACCTGCAACCTTTCAAAGGTGCATGCTCTCAATTTTCTCTGATATGGTGGAAAAATTTCTGGAAGTCTTCACAGATGACTTTTCAGTATTTGGAGACTCATTCAGCTCCTGTCTTGACCATCTAGCACTTGTTCTAAAAAGGTGCCAAGAGACTAACCTGGTTTTAAACTGGGAAAAATGTCACTTTATGGTAACTGAAGGAATTATCCTTGGGCACAAAATTTCAAACAAGGGTATAGAGGTGGATCAAGCTAAGGTAGAGGTAATTGAAAAATTACCACCACCTGCCAATGTTAAGGCAATCAGAAGCTTTCTGGGGCATGCCAGCTTCTATAGGAGGTTTATAAAAGATTTTTCAAAAATTGCCAAACCTCTGAGTAATCTGCTAGCTGCTGACGCGCCATTTATCTTTGATAAGGAGTGTCTGCAGGCGTTTGAGACCCTGAAAGCTAAGCTGGTCATAGCACCAGTCATCTCTGCACCAGACTGGACATTACCATTTGAATTGATGTGTGATGCCAGTGATCATGCCATTGGTGCAGTGTTGGGACAAAGGCATGACAAGCTTCTGCACGTTATTTATTATGCTAGCCGTGTTTTAAATGACGCACAGAAGAACTACACAACTACAGAAAAAGAATTACTTGCAGTGGTTTATGCCATTGACAAGTTCAGATCCTATTTAGTAGGATCAAAAGTGATTGTGTACACTGACCATGCAGCTCTTAAATATCTACTCACAAAGCAGGATTCAAAACCCAGACTTATCAGATGGGTGTTGCTTTTGTAAGAGTTTGATATAGAAATAAGGGACAGAAAATGGACAGAGAACCAAGTAGCAGATCACCTGTCCTGAATAGAACCAGTAGAAGGGGCGTCCCTCCCTCTTATTGAGATCTCTGAAACCTTTCCGGATGAGCAACTCTTTGCTATCTAGGAAGTGCCATGGTTTGCAGATATTGCAAACTACAAGGCACTGATATTCATACCCAAAGAGTACAGTAGGCAGCAATCAAAGAAATTGATC
This sequence comes from Arachis duranensis, assembly GCF_000817695.3. NCBI lineage: Eukaryota > Viridiplantae > Streptophyta > Magnoliopsida > Fabales > Fabaceae > Arachis > Arachis duranensis. The sequence continues at coordinate 94,695,251 of NC_029774.3, read as the reverse complement.
ACAGATGCAAAGTACTATCTTTGGGATGAACCATATATCTTCAAGAGATGTGCAGATGGAGTAATCCGTAGATGTGTGCCTAAAGAAAAAGCGCAGAAGATCCTATGGCATTGCCATGGATCACAATATGGAGGACATTTTGGAAGTGAGCGAACAGCCACAAGAGTCCTCCAATGTGGCTTCTACTGGCCTACTCTCTATAAAGATTCCCGAGTTTTGTACTTAATTGTGACAGTTGCCAAAGATCTGGTAATTTGCTTCACAGTTATGCCATGCCTCAATAAGGGATCTTGGAGATTGAGTTGTTTGATGTATGGGGTATTGACTTTTTGGGGCCTTTCCCACCATCATACTCAAATACTTATATTCTGGTGGTAGTGGATTATGTATCCAAATGGGTGGAAGCTATTGCTACACCCACTAATGACACTAAGACAGTGTTAAAATTCCTCCAGAAACACATCTTCAGCAGATTTGGCACCCCTAGAGTACTAATCAGTGATGGGGGCACTCATTTCTGCAATAAACATCTTTACTCTGCTTTGGTTCGTTATGGAGTTAGCCACAGGGTGGCCATTCCATATCACCCACAGACAAATGGGCAAGCTGAAGTCTCAAATAGAGAACTCAAAAGAATCCTGGAACGGACTGTAATTAACCGTAGAAGGGATTGGGCAAGAAGCTTGGAGGATGCTCTGTGGGCATACAGAACAGCATTCAAGACCCCTATAGGGACCTCTCCATACCAGCTTGTGTATGGAAAGGCATGTCACTTGCCAGTGGAACTGGAACATAAGGCCTACTGGGCAACCAGATTCCTGACTTTGATGCCAAGTTAGCTGGAGAAAAACGATTGCTCCAGTTAAATGAGCTAGAGGAATTTAGACTCAATGCTTTTGAGAATGCAAAAATTTACAAAGAAAAAGCAAAAAGATGGCATGATAAGAAACTGTCGTCCAGAGTCTTTGAGCCAGGACAGAAAGTTCTGCTATTTAATTCTAGGCTCAGATTATTCCCCGGGAAATTAAAATCCCGGTGGAGAGGTCCATATGTGATTACAAGTATGTCACCATATGGATACGTAGAGCTTTAGGATAATGATTCTAACAAAAAGTTCATTGTTAATGGACAAAGAGTTAAACATTATCTTGAAAGCAATTTTGAGCAAGAATGCTCAAAATTGAGACTTGATTAAAGCTCAGTAATAGTCCAGCTAAAGACAATAAAGAAGCGCTTGCTGGGAGGCAACCCAGCCATTTACAAAGTTTATTTGTTAATTAATTGATTTTTACAGGCATATGTCAAGTATTTTCAAGGTAAAATAGCAATTGCTTGAATTCACAGAGTTACAAGGGAATTTGGAAGCTCACTGGCGTGAAAAAGCCAGTAAGAAATATTTTGGGCGTTGAACGCCCAAAAGAAGCATCCACTGGGCGTTCAACACCAGTAAGGATAGCCATCTGGGCGTTGAACGCCAGAAAGAAGCATCTTCTGGGCGTTGAACGCCAGAAAGAAGCATCTTCTGGGCGTTGAACGCCAGAAAGAAGCTCCTTCTGGGCGTTTAACGCCAGAATTACAGCATCCTGGGCGTTCAGAAAAACGCCCAGTGACAAAGGACTTTCTGGCGTTCAATGCCAGAAAGAAGCAACAGCTGGGCGTTGAACGCCCAGGAGAGCAGCACATGGGCGTTAAACGCCCAAAACATGCAGCATTTGGGTGTTTAACGCCAGGATTGTCGGGAGGAGGTAATTTCGTTTTCAATTCAAATTTTTTCCAATTTTCACGTTTCAATTCATGATTTCTTGCATAAGCATGTTACAAACTCTCATCTTTCAAATTCAATTTCAAAATTTTTTTTTCCTAAACATATTTCTTGATTTTTCTTTTCTTTTCAAATCTTTTTCAAAACTCATCATATCTTTTGAATTTCGAATTTTCCTGGTGCACGAAATTGTGTGGCCAATATTAATGGACTATTTAACAGTTTCGCACAACTAACCAGCAAGTGTACTGGGTCGTCCAAGTAATACCTTACGTGAGTAAGGGTCGAATCCACAGAGATTATTGGTTTGAAGCAATCAATATTTATTTTATTAATCTTAGTTAGGATGTTAACAAGGTTATTTGGATTAAAAGTGAAATTACTGGATTTGATAAAAGAGGGAACAATGTTACTTTGATTTGCAGCACTGGGGAATATGTTGGAGTTTTGGAGATGCTTTGTCCTCTGACTTCAACTCTTCCTTGAAATCCTCTTCTCACACGCAGGTTCCTTCCATGGCAAGCTCTATGTAGGGTGTCACCGTTGTCAGTGGCTACTTCCCATCCTCGCAGTGAAAACTATGCTCACGCACTCTGTCACAGTACGGCTAATCACCGGTTGGTTCCCGCTCCTACTGGAATAGAATCACTCTTTTGCGTCTGTCACTAACGCCCAGCAGGTTAAAGTTTGAAGCACGTCACAGTCATTCAATCCCGGAATCCTACTCGGAATACCACAGACAAGGTTTAGACTTTCCGGATTCTCATGAATGCTGCCATCAATCCGGCTTATACCACGAAGATTCTGTTGGGGAATCTAAGAGACATTCATTCAGTCTAATGTAGAACG
>NC_029774.3:94688787-94690935 GCF_000817695.3 Arachis duranensis | reverse complement strand
AGAAGCCTCAAGTTGTTCCCAATATTCATATTGGGGCAGTTCTGGGAGGGCTTCTTGTGCTCTCCTCTTGGTTGAATCATCTTGTTGCTATTGTCTGACCATTGATGTTCCAGTAATGGGCTTTTCAATTGGGATATATTCAGTTATTCCCATCTTTACTCCAGCATCTTTGCAAAGCATAGAAACTAGGCTTGGATAAGCCAGTTTGGCGTCCTTAGAATTCCTGTTTGCTATTTTATATAGCTCACAGGAGATTAGCTGATGGACTTCCACTTCTTTTCCCAACGTGATGCAGTGAATCATGACAGCTCTTTTGATGGTAATTTCAGAATGGTTGCTGGTGGGCAATATGGAACGACTAATGAAATCCAGCCAGCCTCTGGCTACTGGTTTTAGATCTTCTCTTTTGAGTTGAACTGGGATGCCAGTCGTGCTGGTGCTCCACTTGGCGCCAGGGATGCATATGTCCTCCAGAACCTTGTCCAGCCCTTTATTGACCCTTATCATTCTCCTATTAAAGGAGTCTAGGTCATCTTTCAGTTGAGGGATCTTGAATATCTCCCTGATCCTGTCAGAATTGGTATGAATGATTTTTCCTCTGACCACTGTCTTATGGTCAAAGATAGCAGCTCCAATGATTCTTTGCCTTTCTGTCTGCCATAGATTAGCATAAAATTCCTGAACGATGTTCTTCCCCACTTTCGTTTCAGGATTGGCCAGAATTTCCCAATTCCTGTTTCGAATTTGCTCTTGGATCTCCGGATATTCATCTTCTTTCAGATCAAATCTGACTTCCGGGATCACTGATCTGTGACTCATTATCTTGTAGTAATGGTCTGAATGTTCTTTAGTTAAGAACTTCCCTTGGTTCCAAAGTGGCTTTGGAACGCTTTCTTTCTTTCCTCTTGGGGCGGTTTGTTTCCCTTTAGGGGCCATGATCAAGAGACACAATAGTTTTTGTGATCACGGGAAAACACACCAAACTTAGAGCTTTGCTTGTCCTCAAGCAAAAGAGAGGAAAGAAGAGGGATAGGAGGAGAGCAATGTGGAATGGGGATGATGAGGAGGGCGCCGAACACAAGATATAGGGAGGGGGGGTGGGTAATTTTCGAAAAAATAAGAAAGAGATAAGATAAAAGATAAGATAAAAGATATAATTTTAAAAGATATGATTCAGAAATTAAAAGATAATTTTGAAATTTAATTTTTGAAGAAGATTTTTAAAGGGAGTTAAAAAAAAGAAAAGATATGAATCAAAATTTAAAAGATAGAATTGAGTTTTAATTTTGAAAAGGATTTTTAAAAGGAGTTAAAGATGTGTTGGAAAAAAATTTGAAAAGATGATGGATTGAATTGGAAAGCCATTTGTTCTTTTGGGTTAAGATAAATCTAAAAAATTTGCAATCATTGGATTTTAGAAATTAGGATAAACTTTTTGGAATTGAAAGTGATAATTTAAAATATGTTTATGCAAGAAATCATGAATTGAAACATAAAAATTTTGAAAAAAAAATGCAAAGAAAAACGAAATTGTACCTCCTCCCACCATCCTGGCGTTAAACGCCCACATGGTGCATGGTTTGGGCATTTAACGCCCACATGTTGCTTCTCCTGGGCGTTCAACGCCCATGTGATGCTTCTTCCTGGCGTTGAACGCCAGGAGGTCCTTCTTTACTGGGCGTTTTTCTAAACGCCCAGAATGCTAGCAAATTGGCGTTAAACGCCCAGAAGGTGCATCTTTCTGGCGTTTAACGCCCAGAAGATGCTCCTTTCTGGCGTTTAACGCCCAGAAGGCTACCCTTACTGGCGTTGAACGCCCAGTGGGTGCTTCTTTTGGGCGTTTAACGCCCAAAGTATTTCTTACTGGCTTTTTCATGCCAGTGAGCTTCCAAATTTCTCTGTAACTCTTGGGACTTCAATCAATTACTAATTCACCTTTGAAGATACTTGGACTCAAACCTGTAAAGAAAAGAAAATTTATTTAATCAGTAAATAAACTTTGTAAATGGCTGGGTTGCCTCCCAGCAAGCGCTTCTTTAATGTCATTAGCTGGACTGACACTGATATTCAATGTAATCTCAGTCTTGAGCATTCTTGCTCGAAATTATCTTCAAGATAGTGTTTAACTCTTTGTCCATTAACAATGAA
>NC_029774.3:94686663-94688181 GCF_000817695.3 Arachis duranensis | reverse complement strand
TCAAGTCTCAGTTTTGAGCATTCTTGCTCAAAATTGTTTTCAAGATAATGCTTGATCCTCTGTCTATTAACAATGAACTTTTTGTCAGACTCAGCATCCTGGAGCTCAACATATCCATATGGTGATACTCCTGTAATCACATACGGACCCCTCCAACGGGATTTAAATTTCCCAGGGAATAATTTGAGCCTGGAGTTGAATAGCAGAACTTTTTGTCCTGGTTTAAAGACTCTGGATGACAATTTCTTATCATGCCATCTTTTTGCTTTTTCTTTGTAGATTTTCGCATTTTCAAAAGCATTGAGTCTAAACTCCTCTAGCTCATTTAACTGGAGCAATCGTTTTTCTCCAGCTAATTTGGCATCAAGATTCAGGAATCTGGTTGCCCAGTAGGCCTTGTGTTCCAGTTCCACTGGCAAGTGACATGCCTTTCCATACACAAGCTGGTATGGAGAGGTTCCTATAGGGGTCTTAAATGCTGTTCTGTATGCCCACAGAGCATCATCCAAGCTTCTTGCCCAATCCTTTCTACGGTTAATTACAGTCCGTTCCAGGATTCTTTTAAGTTCCCTATTTGAGACTTCAGCCTGCCCATTAGTTTGTGGGTGATATGGAGTAGCCACCATGTGGTTGACTCCATAACGTACTAGAGCAGAGTAGAGCTGTTTATTACAGAAATGAGTACCCCCATCACTGATTAACACTCTAGGGATACCAAATCTGCTGAAGATATGTTTTTGGAGGAATTTTAACACTGTTTTAGTGTCATTAGTAGGTGTTGCAATAGCTTCCACCCATTTGGATACATAATCCACTGCCACCAGAATATAAGTGTTTGAGTATGAGGGTGGGAAAGGTCCCATGAAGTCAATAACCCACACATTAAACAACTCAACCTCAAGAATCCCCTGCTGTGGCATCTAATGGTTGGCAGGGAGATTCTTAGCTCTTTTACATCTGCCATAACTTTTCACAAATGCTATTGAATCCCTGATGAAAGTCGGCCAGCAAAACCCGTTCTGAAGGACTTTTGTAGCTATCCTTTCACCACCAAAGTGGCCTCCATAATCAGAGCCATGGCAATGCCAAAGAATCTGCTGTGTCTCCTCATCTGGAACACATATCCGGATTATACCATCTGAGCATCTTCTAAAAAGGTACGGTTCCTCCCAAAAGTAGTACTTTTCATCAGTCAGTAGCTTCTTTACTTGTTGTTTAAAGATAATTGGTGCAGAAATCCACTTCTGGGGCCCACTTGGTGTGTGCTGGGGCTGAGACTAAAGCTTTCCACGTGTGGAGGCTCTTCTTGGCGTCAAACTTCAGGTTATGACGTGTTTTGGGCGTTCAACTCCGGATAATGACGTTTTTCTGGCGTTTAACTCCAGACAGCAGCATGAACTTGGCGTTTAACGCCAAGTTACGTCGTCTATCCTCGCTCAAAGTATGGACTATTATATATTGCTGGAAAGCCCTGGAAGTCTACTTTCCAACGCCGTTGAGAGCGCGCCAATTGGACTC
>NC_029774.3:94670498-94683385 GCF_000817695.3 Arachis duranensis | reverse complement strand
GAGAAATATTATTGCTGATCTGAAAAATCATGAATTTGATTCTTGAAGCAAGAACAAGCAGTCAAAAAAAATAAGAGTTACAAGGAATCATTAGATCAAGAAGAGGAACAAAAGCCAATAGCCTTTAAAACCAAAAGGCAAGGGTGAAAAGGATCCAAGGCTTTGAGCATCAGTGGATAGGAGGGCCCAAGGAAGTAATTCCAGGCCTAAGCGGCTAAATCAAGCTGTCCCTAACCATGTGCTTGTGGCATGCAGGTCCAAGTGAAAAGCTTGAGACTGAGTGGTTAAAGTCGTGATCCAAGGTAAAAGAGTGTGCTTAATAACTCTGGACACCTCTAATTGGGGACTTTAACAAAGCTAAGTCACAATCTGAAAAGGTTCACCCAATTATGTGTCTGTGGCATTTATGTATCCGGTGGTAATACTGGAAAACAAAGTGCTTAGGGCCACGGCCAAGACTCATAAAGTAACTGTGTTCAAGAATCAACATACTACACTAGGAGAATCAATAATACTATCTGAACTCTAAGTTTCTATGGATGCCAATCATTCTGAATTTCAAAGGATAAAGTGAGATGCCAAAACTGTTCGGAAGTCAAAAAGCTACTAGCCCTGCTCATCTAAATAAGAATCTGAGCTCCACTTAAAACTCTTAAATATTATTGCTTCTTAATTTCTTTTCATCCTATTTTATTTATCTAGTTGCTTGAGGACAAGCAACAGTTTAAGTTTGGTGTTGTCATGAGCGGATGTTTTATACGCTTTTTGGGGGTAATTTCATGTAGATTTTAGTATGTTTTAATTAGTTTTTAGTAAAATATTATTAGTTTTTAGACAAAAATCATATTTCTGGACTTTACTATGAGTTTGTGTATTTTTTTGTGATTTCAGGTATTTTCTGGCTGAAATTGAGGGAGCTGAGCAAAAATCTGAGTTAGGCTGAAAAAGGACTGCTGATGCTGTTGGATCCTGACCTCCCTGCACTCGGAATGCATTTTTGGAGCTACAGGAGTTCAATTGACGCGCTCTTAATTGGGTTGGAAAGTAGACATCCAGGGCTTTCCAGCAATATATAATAGTTCATACTTTGCGTGAAGATAGACGACGTAAACTAGCGTTCAACGCCAGTTCCATGTTGTAGTTTGGCGTCCAGCGCCGAAACAGGTTACAAGTTGGAGTCCAACGCCTAAAACACGTTACAACCTGGCGTTCAACTCCAGAAACAGTCCAAGCACGTGAGAGGCTTAAGTCTCAGCCCCAGCACACACCAAGTGGGCCCCAGAAGTGGATTTCTGCACCAATTATCTTAGTTTACTCATTCTCTGTAAACCTAGGTTACTAGTTTAGTATTTAAACAACTTTTAGAGACTTATTTTGCATCTCATGACATTTTTATATCTGAATTTTATACTCTTTGACGGCATGAGTCTCTAAACCCCATCGTTGGGGGTGAGGAGCTCTGCAGCGTCTCGATGAATTAATGCAATTATTTCTGTTTCTCATTCAAATATGCTTGTTCCTATCTAAGATGTTCATTCGCACTTCACTATGAAGGAGGTGATAATCCATGACATTCATCACCTTCCTCACCCCATGAACATGTGCCTGACAACCACCTTCGTTCTACATCAGATTGAATGAGTATCTCTTAGATTCCTTAATCAGAATCTTCGTGGTATAAGCTAGATTGATGGCGGCATTCATGAGAACCCGGAAAGTCTAAACCTTGTAAAAAAATTAATGGCTTATATTCCGACATGATCGAGAACCAACAGCTGATTAGCCGTGCTATGACAGAGCATTTGGACCATTTTCACTGAGAGGATGGGAAGTAACCATTGACAACGGTGACACCCTACATATAGCTTGCCATGGAAGGAGCCTTGCGAATTCTGAAAGTAAGAAAGCAGTATGTTGCAGAGATTCAGAGGACAAAGCATCTCCAAAACTCTAACATATTCTCCATTATTAAAGTAACAATTATTTATTTTATGCTCTTTTATTTTTCGTAATTCAAACTGATAATTATAATTGATATCCTAACTAAGAATAATAAAATAACCATAGCTTGCTTCAAGCCAACAATCTCCGTGGGATTCGACCCTTACTCATGTAAGGTATTACTTGGACGACCCAATGCACTTGCTGGTTAGTTGTGCGAAGTTGTAAGAAATTTTGATTTTGATATTGGCATTACAATTTCGTGCACCATGCATCCTCACAGACCAGCCTTTGAATTTACTGAGACACATCCAAAATGCTATGGGACATGTGCAAATCGCGGGCAACCTTCCTTTTCCCGCCTTGGTCTTAGATCTTGTCTCAGTAGCTGGAGTATCCTACAGAGCTGGGGACACCAAAGTCATACTTCCACGGGATGATCAGTACGTCCCTAACGGGAGATATCTCAGGCCACCACTTGCCACTACCAGCCAGTCCACAGATGATGCTACAATTCCTTCACCATCTACTAGTCAGCTGCTGCATCAAATACTGAAGAGGTTGGACTAACAAGACCAGAAAGCAAAGCTCCGAGAGCGCCGCAACCACCGCCGATTCAAATACGTCAAGGAGCTACTCATAGGCAACCACAGACCTGAAGAGGACCCAGGCACTCTAGACTCCACTTCCTTTACCAGCACAGGGAGCCACGACTGTCCCAACTGTGGAGATACTTCCACCAGCCTACCCCTGTTCCTGACAGATGGCACCGAGGTCGGTGCAAAGCCTTAAGTGTGGGGAGGTCGGTCAGTACCTGACTTCTGGAGGTAATTCTTTTCCCCTAACACCAATTTCTTTCTTCTTTAGTATAGGATAGATTGCATATTAGTATGTTAATTGCATGCATGTTCTACCTAATTGAAAAGACAATAAGTTTCTTTTAAGACCATATAATTTTTGAAAATTTCACTAATTTAAATCAAAACATTCATGTTAAATTTGTTTGAAGTTGAAATTGGAACAGGAATTTTGAGCTAAAAGAACACACAACCCATGAGACCTTGAGCCTAAATACATGGTTACACTATTTAACCATAAACATTTTTTCCTGTGTGTTTACTTCTCTATGATTGTAATTTGAATTTTGTTTTATCCTATATGTCCAAAATTAATGTGTTATGTGCATGCATATGATTAAGGCCATTGTTTATTTAACTCACATATCCCAAATAAGCCAACCATTTTTAATTACCTTTGTTAACCACTTTGAGCTGTTTTTAATCCCATTCGTTCCATATTGTACCACATTACTAGCCTTAAGCGGAAAACAATTGAAAATCCTAATTGAATCTTTGGTTAGCTTAAGATAGAATTTGTGTGTTAACTGAGTATGGGAAAATTGTGGGAATAATGGGTAATAGAAAATATATCATAATAGAATAAAGGGGATTTAGGTACCTATTCATGTGAAACCATAAAAGGAAATTACAAATCTATGTGCATTGATTAGCTATACAAAAAAAATAAAAAAAATAAAATTTTTTTTTCTTTATTTTAGTAAATAAGGGGACAAAATTACCCCAATAATAAGTCAGAGTCTAAATAATCAATGCACATGTGATAAATTAAAATAAGGATTGAGACATGAATATGGAATGTGAAAAGGAGATTTTGGGTAGCTAAGATGAATGTTGCAATTATATAGAATATATGTATGTTAGGTGAGAACTTAGGTTAATTGAAGATTCAATATACAAGCTCACTTAGCCATATATGTATCCCCACCTTTATCTTAACCCCATTACAACCATGAAAAGACCTCATGATGTTTGCATTGGCATTTTAAATTTGTTGATTGATTAGGTGAAAAACAAAATTTTTGAAAGTATGATTAGAGAAGGATAGAGTGATTACCCCATATACTAGAGTTGATTAGAGTGCACACGCACTAACAGTAAGGGTTCGATGCTCAATCCTGTACTCTCTGCTTTCACAAGCTATCTTGTTACAAATTTATCTGCTTTTACAATATGAATTGAATTAGTGAAATCTGCCCAATGTTTTGTCTTAGAGAACTTATCTATTTTTAATCATGTAGACAAAATCATATAGTTGCATTCATATGTATATAGGTTGCATTGCATGAGTCTTACATGTTCCTACTCATTCATATTCATCTCCTTCAACTTAGCATGAGGACATGCTAATGTTTAAGTGTGGGGAGGTTGATAAATCACTATTTTATGATTCATATTGTGTTTGATTGTGTGGTTTTATCAAGTCTTTGCCCACTTATTCATATGATTTGCATGTATTTACAATTCCTTCCTAAAAATATTCTATGATTGATAACTTGCTTCCTAAAGATCTTTTAGTTATATATTTTTCTTCCTTTGTACCATTCGATGCCGTGATCTGTGTGTTAAGTGTTTCAGGCTTCATAGGACAGGAATGGTGTAAGGAATGAAGAGGAAGCATGCAAAAATAGAAGGAACACAAAGAATTGAGGGGATGACCAGCGAGAAGTCACGCGGTCGCATGGATGACGCGACCATGCGAAACGGAAGAAATCACATGACGCGCTCGCGTGCCTGACGCAACCGCGTGGATTGGAAGCTGCAAGAACGATGCGAATGCGTGGACGACGCGCAGGCATGGTACGAGAAACGCTGAGTGACGTGAACGCATGGACGACGCGGCCGCATGATGTGCGCGATCTGCAGAATTTCAAAAGTCGCTAGCAGAGTTTCTGGGGCGGATTTCAACCCAGTTTTTGGCCCAAAAACACATATTAGAGCCAGGAAACATGCAGAGACGGAAAAACAATTCATTCCGCATAATTTTTAGTTTTTAGATCTGAATTTACTCCTCCCCTAAGTTTTCTCACTTGAACATTCATAATTAGGATTTTGAAGATTTTGGCTTTAGCTTCTGAGAAGTGTCTACCTCCGGTACTAGTCACTATAGTTTGTTATTTACTTTTCATTTATTCTTCCATATTCTTAATTCCTCCAGAGTTGACATTGGATTATTTTCACAAGTTATTAATATAGAACTATTTTTATTTTTAATTAATCCTTTTCATTATTATTTATTATGTCTTCTTTTATTTTTCCCATTGATTATGTGAAGTCTATAATTATAATGAGTGAGTAGTTTCATAACTTGATTGGGAGATGATTGAAAGGAAACCTTGAGTTGAATTACTCAAGAGAGAAATTGTAATTGGGTTTGTTGTTGGATCACCCTCTAGTCAATTACACTAGTCCTTCCTAAGGGAGAGGATTAGAACTTGTGATTAAAAATAGCTTTCCAACTTGCTTGACTTTCCTCTACCTAGTAAGGAATAACTAAGCAGAGAAACCTTCAATTATCAATTAATCTTGAGAGTGCTTCAACAAGAATAGGGCTTCCAACTAATCTACTCCCAGTCAAGGCTTTTATTTAAATTATCTAAATTTCTCTGATTTAATTTCCTATTTATCAACTCAACCATTTTAAAAATACTTGATTAATAAAATAGCACATCTTTCTGTAACTCGTTGGGAGATGACCTGGGATTCATACTCCCAGTATTTTAATTTCAATATTGTGACAACCCTTCTAAATTGATAAGCGGATTTTCGGTTGGTTAAGGACTGTACTTGCAATGTATATCTTATAATAATTTCTTAACTCGCCAATTTTTGCCACGTCAATATCCTATTCAAATCCGCTTTTGATAAGCTCAGACTCGAAGAAAAAGAGCTAAAAGCATACCCCAACAGCCTATTTGGGCTAGGAGACGCCCCGATCTAACCCCTTGGATACATCTCGCTGCGTACTACCTTCGGGAAAGGAGCCCGGTCCAGGACGCTAAGCATAGACTACATAGTCGTTGATGTAAGCTCACGTATAATGCCCTCATAGACCGAACGAGTCTAAACCAGCTTACTGTCGTAGTCTCTACACCACACTTATGCATGAAGTTCCCAACTGCGGAGGGCATAGCTACCATTAAAGGAGACCAAAAACTCACACGGCAATGCTAGAATGAAAGCATAAACCTCAAAGGCGACCCCAGAGGAAAAGAGGCTAACTCTATCAAACTCGGAGGTCCCCGGGTTCGTGAAGAACTCCGTCCTCAGCCGGAAGGAGAAACCGAAGAGGTACAAGTCAGAGACACACCCAACAAAACAACAAGCATAGGAAGGAATTTAAAAGAGTACCTAAAGGAGCTGCTAGTAAAGCTCTTAAGGGAGCATTCCGACTTCTTCGCCTGGAAAGCCGCCGATATGCTGGGCATAGATCCTGGCTTAATGTGCCACAAACTGACTGTGCACCCTGGATCCCGACCAATATAACAAAAGCGTCGAAAACTTGGCCCAGAGAGATTGCAAGTCGTAGAGTGATGGGCGATTAACCGAGAGCATAAGTTTGGATTTTTTCCACGTTAAAATAGGATTGACGTTGCAAGCATAGTCCGAACCCAACAATCGATCATCGATCAAATTGAAAATTCAAAAGATAGGTCACAATTCAAAACTAGTTCAAAACCGAGAGTATTTGACTCCCGAGTCGTCTCCCAAGGAGCACTTGAGAACAATGAGTGTACGATTCCGGTTGTAGTGATCAAGGGATTTTCAATGAAGAAATGAACATATAACACAATAAAAGAATATGCAAATTGTAATGATTGAACTACATAAGAAATTAAAGAACCGACTATGTAATATAAACAAGTAAAGTATAAAAGAGATTAACATAGAAGTGTATGAAAAATTGAAAGCATAAAAAGAGTCTTGGCTTGGAGTGAGCTAATGGTCCTTTCCTTGTTGGAACCACAACTATGAAAATTATGATGGATTACTCTCACTTGATCAACCCTCACATCGGAAAGTAAGTTAAATGAGCATAAGTGTTCTTAACCCACAAATCCTAAATTACTTGCTAATTGCCTTAGCAACAAATTAGCGTTAATAGGAACAAGAACAATTAACAATCCAAGAATTGACACTAAATATTGACATTCCAACTCTAGGAACCCAATTCCTCACTTTACCCAAGCCAAGAGCAAAAAATTTAGTCTAAAACCATGTTTGACATTTTGTCAAACACTTGGTGGACAAAAACCTTAAACATGGGAAAAATGAGAAAAGGCTTGAAACTAAAAGCAACAATTGATCTCAATCAACAAGAATAACACAAAGAAGCATGAAACAAACATCAAACATCAAATTCATCACAAGAAATTGAAATTGCAAAAGAGAAGTAAAATTGAACTATAACTTGAATTAGAAAAAAGAGTAAGAACAATGTAACTATAAAGAGTAATAACAAGAGAATACTTACAATGGAAGCTAGCAAAATCTAAGATCAAAATTGGAAATGGCACTTGAATGTAAAACCCTAATATAAACCCTAATAGAGATGATGAAAAACTTAGAGAAAACTAAACTAAAAGCTTCCTACTACTCCTTCTAAAACTATACTAATGATTATGCTATGTTATGGTCTTCATTTCCCTCCCAATATGAGCTAAAAGACTTCAGAAATGGGCCTCCAAAGCCTTAAAATCGCGAGTCACGTGCCAATTTAATGAAGTCATGTGCGGACACCTGTGCGGATGCACAGGCATGTGCGTCTGCACACTTTGCGAAAATCCCTTCCTGTGCGTACGCACGAGTAGCTGTGCGCATGCACACTAGGCGATGCTTGGTTGGACGTGCGACGCACTTGAAACGATCCACGCGCTCTGATTGGGCGCCTGTGCGTACGCACGAGTAGCTGTGCGCACGCACGTGTCTCTGAACTCATCCCCGTTGATTCTTCATGTTTCCTCCATTTTGCATGCTCTTCTTCCGTTTTCTCTAACCCATTCCTACCTTATACATCTGGAATCACTCACAAACAACATCAAGGCATCGAATGGAAGGCAAATGGAATAAAATAGATTAAATTGGGCACAAAAGAGCATGTTTTCATAATCAAGCACAAATTGGGAGGAAAGTTCAAAAGCATGCTATTCAAGGGAATAAGTGCAAGTTTATGTGATGAAATCCATTCAATTCTAACCAAAAAATCATCATCAAATATGGATTCATCATAGAGGAACATGTGCAAGCCTTACTAGAGGTAGGGTTCATAAGGGAGGTTAAGTACCCACTCTGGCTGGCCAACGTCATGCTGGTCAAAAAGCCAAATGGAAAGTGGCGAATGTGTGTGGACGACCACAACAAAGCCTGCCCAAAAGATCCCTACCCCCTCCCGAACATCGACACCCTGTTCGACGCCTCCTTGGGATACAAGTATCTTTCATTCATGGACGCCTACTCAGGGTATAACCAAATACCAATGCATAAGCCCGACCAAGAGAAAACCTCATTCTTAACCCCGAAAGCGAGCTACTGCTACGTGGTAATGCCGTTCGGACTTAAGAATGCAGGGACCACATATCAGAGGTTAATAAACAAGGTATTTGCCAACTACATTGGAAAGCTGATAAAAGTCTATGTGGATGACATGCTAATCAAAACCCAAAAAGAATAAGCAATTCTACCCGACCTAATCGAAGTATTCAACACTATAAGGAAGCACGGGATGAGGCTAAACCCCACAAAATGTACCTTCACGGTAGAAGCTGGAAAATTCCTAGGGTTCATGCTTACGCAGAGAGACATTGAAGCAAACCCAGACAAGTTCCAAGCTATACTTGACATGAAAAGCCCGACCTGCATAAAAGAGGTACAGCAACTAAATGGAAGACTAGCAGCCCTGTCCAGGTTTCTGGCTGGATCGGCACTAAAGTCTCTCCCTTTCTACGTGATACTAAGAAAAGATAAAAAAGTTTGAGTGGACTCCAGAGTGCGAGAAAGTCTTTCAAAACTTTAAGTCATTCCTGGGACAACCACCCATCCTGACCCGACCTCAACAAGGAGAAGAACTGATACTATACCTCACTGTCGGAAGTTGAGCGATAGCATCAGCCCTAGTCAGAGAAGATGACAATAGACAGCAACCCATCTACTTCATCAGCAAGGCCTTACAGGGGGCCGAACTGAACAATTAGAAGATAGAAAACTTCGCTTACGCCCTAATACTCACCTCCCGACGACTCCGACCATATTTTCAAGCCCACACTATCAGAGTGCGGACTAATCAACCTATGAAAGGCATCTTGCAGAAAACAGACTTAGCTGAAAGAATTCTACAATGGGCAGTCGAGTTATCTGAGTTCGACCTCAGATATGAAGCTTGCACCACCATCGAATCCTAGTACTTGGCTGACTTCGTCGCGAAGTACACGGATACCCCGGGAACTCCCATAGAATGGAACCTCTACGTCGACGGCTCATCAAACAAAGCCAGAAGTGGAGTAGACGTTATCTTAGAAAGTGACCAAGGGACCCAACTTGAACTCTCCTTAAGATTTGAGTTCCCTGCCTCAAATAATCAAGCAGAGTATGAAGCCTTACTGGCTGGCTTGAAGCTAGCTAGAGAAGTCGGAGCACAAAAGCTTACCATCTTCAGCGACTCATAAGTAATCACCTCGCAGATAGATGGAAGCTACCAGGCAAAAGATCCTACTATGAAGAAGTACCTGGACAAAACTAAAGAACAGCTAGGTAGCTTTAGTGGATACAAAATTCGACACATCCCCCGGGAGCAAAATGCCCGAGCCGACGCACTATTAAAACTAGCCAACACCAAGCCAGGGGGCAATAATAGAAGCCTTATCCAAGAAACCCTGCAGCACCCATCAACCTCAAGGGAAGAGATGGTCTTAAGCATATCAGACCAGAACTAAGGGTGGATGACCCCTATAATCAACTACCTCAAATCCAAAATACTTCCCACATAAAAGAAAGACGCAAAGAGGCTCATACGGGAAGCACAATATTACACTTTGGTACACGATGTCCTATACAGAAGAGGGGTTTCAATACCCTTCCTAAAGTGCGTCCTGACTTCCGCCACAAGGGAGGTCCTCGAAGACGTTCACAACGGCATGTGCGGCAACCACCTCGGAGCACGGGCACTATCCAAAAAGGTACTTCGAGCCGGCTTCTATTGGCTGACCCTACAGAAAGAAGCGGCTGAGTTCGTCAAAACATGCTCTCCATGGCAGAAGCACGCCAACTTCCACATCGCCCTACCTAAAGAGCTTATTTGCATCACCTCACCCTGGCCGTTCGCAAAGTGGGGTCTTGACCTCCTCGTACCATTCCCCCAGGGATCAAGGAAAGTCAAATTCCTCACTGTAGGAATAAACTACTTCACAAAATGGATCGAAGCAGAACCATTTGCCACCGCCACCGCACAGAGAAGTCGAAAGTTCCTGTATAGAAACATTGTCATAAGGTTTGGGGTTCCCCACTCCATCACTAGAGACAATGGGACTCAGTTCACTGATATAGGCTTCAGGAACCTGGTAGCTGATTTAAAAATCAAACACCAGTTCACTTTAGTAGAACACCCACAAGCCAACAGACAAGCGGAGGCCACAAACAAAGTCATATTGGTTGGTTTAAAACACCAACTACAGGCCGCAAAAGGAGCCTGGGCTGAAGAGCTCCCCCAAGTCCTATGGGCGTACCGGATAACACCACACTCCACCACGGATGAATCCCACTTCTGACTTGCTTATGGAATGGAGGCAATGATCCCCATTAAAGTAAATGAAGGATCCCCTAGGGTGATCTTCTACAATGAGGACAGCAACTCCGAAGAGCAGAAAGAAGAACTCGACCTACTTTCAGAAGTTCGAGAAAGAGCTCAGATTAAAGAGGAAGCCCTGAAGCATCGAATGGCATCAAGGTACAACTGAAAGGTAATCTAACGAAGCTTCGCTACCAACAACCTCATTCTGATCCGAAATGACATCAGAGCAGGCCGTTCAGGAGAAGGAAAGCTAGCAGGTAACTGGAAAGGACCATACCGGATCACGAAAGTACTAGGAAAAGGTTACTATAGGATGGCCGACCTCCAAGGACGGGCGCTCCCGAGGTTTTGGCACGCCTGTAACCTAAGAAGGTACTGTAGCTAAAGAAAGATCTTGAGCCAAGGTGTGCTCTTTTTCCCACTAAAGAGTTTTTTAATGAGGCACCATGCCAAGACCTGAAGGCGGCAAACTTGCACGGTAACCACACACATGTATATACTCTTATTTACATTTTTACTTTGATTCATTGCATTTTACTCTAATAAAAACAGAGATTTCCTAAAAAGTTTCCTACCAAGGTGCGTTAATTTATGCTCGAAAAAAAAAATCATTGCTCGACTAGGAAAGGTCGGCAAGGTGAAGAGGCGAGGTCCAAATTAATGTGAGAAGTTATAAAAGCAACTCGTATAAAGCGACTTGATGAGGTCGGATAAAAAACAAAGTTGCAAAAAATAACTTAAAAAGGCCCGACAGAGAAGTCAAACCAGTCAAAGGATCAGTAAAAAGGGAACAACGCCTTCCTAACCGCGCGAAGGTTAGAAAAGGTTGAAAAACCTAGTGTCAAAGTTGCTAAGCTAAAAGGTAGAAGTTCGAAAAGGACATTACTTAAAAAGTAAAAGCAATCACAAGCCCAGACAAAGCTCAAAAGTCGTCCAAAAAATAGCTAAAAGGTAAAAGTTCATAATAGAACGCTACCTCAAAAGCGTATTGGAACCCGACTAAGGGCTCGAAGTGCCGATGCTAGAACTGCAAGGATGAATTTGCCAAAACAGAAACTCGGCAAAAGTTGTCAACACAACAATAAAAAAGCAAAAGGCCAGTAAAATAAAGGTAGCTCACGACAGAACACTACCTCAAGCCCCTCAGGTAGGGTATTGGCCAGAAAGGCTCAAAAAGGTAAGCATTCCTTAAAAACGCTACCCAGGAAACAGCCACTACACTACCAAATGGAACAAACAAGAAAGTTTCAAAAAGTTAAAGCATTAAAACTCGAAGGTTACCTAATAGCAACCCAAGAGTGGAAATGTTTTTAAAGACTAAAAGATTGCTAGGAAGCAATCATAAAGTGTCAAAGAACAACCCAAAAATATTACAATAAAGAGTTTAAAGGTCTACAAAGTGGACCATAATCAAAAGAGAAAATAAAAAGAGATCATAGAGGATCCAGCTCGCTCCTGTCGCCGCATCCTGAGGAGCTGGAGGAATGACCGAAATCGGGATAACTCTGACAGCACCATCTGGGCCATTTAAGATCTCCACGTAGGAGTCTGCCTTGGGTCGGGATGTTTCAACAGAAGGGGCCACAGTAGCCTTGGCATGAGGATCAGAGGCAGGAGTCTCGTCATCATCAGGGGCTGGCACGATCTTACTATCCTCCACAAAGTTGTCCATACTAAACAAAGTGAGATCGGCATTAGGAGCAAGAATCCGGGCATGAGCTTTCAAATTATGGTAAAAGACGGTCATGTCATTCACTATATGGCCCTATGATGAGCGGATAATTTGTATGCTTTTTGGCATTGTTTTTAGTATGTTTTTAGTATAATCTAGTTAGTTTTTAGTATATTTTTATTAGTTTTTAGCTAAAATTCACTTTTCTGGACTTTACTATGAGTTTGTGTGTTTTGCTGTGACTTCAGGTATTTTCTGGCTGAAATTGAGGGTCCTGAGCAAAAATCTGATTCCGAGACCAAAAAGGACTGCAGATGCTGTTGGATTCTGACCTCCCTGCACTCGAAGCGGATTTTCTGGAGCTACAGAAGTCCAATTGGCGCGCTCTCAACGGCGTTGGAAAGTAGACATCCTGGGCTTTCCAGAAATATATAATAGTCCATACTTTGCCCAAGATTTGATGGCCCAAACCGGCTCTCAAAGTCACCTACAGAAATTCCAGCGTTAAACGCCGGAACTGGCATAAAATTTGGAGTTAAACGCCCAAACTGGCATGAGAACTGGCGTTTAACTCCAGAAAACGTCTCTACACATAAAAGCTTCAATGCTCAGCCCAAGCACACACCAAGTGGAC
>NC_029774.3:94667929-94668301 GCF_000817695.3 Arachis duranensis | reverse complement strand
TGAGCTTAATCAACAATTGCTCCTGATGACAGAACAGTTAGCAGAATTTAAAGAGATGCTCCATGAAACTAAAGTTGCTAACAAGAACATAGAACTGCAGTTGAATCAAGCAAAACAGCAAATATCTAAACAGATAACAGAGGAATGTCAAGCAGTTCAATTGAGGAGTGGGAAGACCCTGAGTAACACTGCTCAAAAGAGTAAAAAGCCAATCAAGGAACAATTGACAGAGGACAACCACACCACTGTTCAAAATCCCTCTGAGGACAGTAAGAGCCCAGAGAGGAATGCTGTTGGCGTTCAAACGCCAGAAAGGGAAGGAAAGCTGGCGTTAAACGCCCATTCCTTGCCCAGTTCTGGCGTTCAAACGCC
>NC_029774.3:94665678-94666141 GCF_000817695.3 Arachis duranensis | reverse complement strand
AGGCATATCAAGCTTCTGCACGTCATTTACTATGCCAGCCGTGTTCTAAATGACGCACAGAAGAACTACAAAACAACAGAAAAAGAGTTACTTGCAGTGGTTTATGCCATTGACAAGTTTAGATCCTATTTAGTGGGATCCAAAGTGGTTGTGTACACTGACCATGCTGCTCTTAAATATCTACTCACAAAGCTGGATTCAAAACCCAGGCTCATTAGATGGGTGTTGCTTCTGCAAGAGTTTGATATAGAAATAAGAGACAGAAAAGGGACAGAGAACCAAGTAGCAGATCATCTGTCCCGAATAGAACCAGTAGCTGGGGCATCCCTCCCTTCTACTGAGATCTCAGAGACTTTCCCAGATGAGCAACTATTTGCCATTTAGGAAGCTCCATGGTTTGCAGATATTGCAAATTTTAAAGCCGTGAGGTTCATACCCAAAGAGTACAGTTACATGCAGAGAA
>NC_029774.3:94665079-94665477 GCF_000817695.3 Arachis duranensis | reverse complement strand
AGCCACTAAAGTCCTCCAATGTGGCTTCTACTGGCCTACTCTCTATAAAGATTCCCGAGAGTTTGTGCGTAACTGTGACAGTTGCCAAAGAGCTGGTAACCTGCCTCATGGATATGCCATGCCTCAACAAGGGATATTAGAGGTAGAGTTGTTTGATGTATGGGGAATTGACTTCATGGGGCCATTCCCACCATCATACTCAAACACTTACATTCTGGTGGCAGTAGACTATGTGTCTAAGTGGGTAGAAGCAATTGCTACACCCACTAATGATACTAAGACCGTACTGAAATTCCTCCAGAAAAACATTTTCAGCAGATTTGGCGTTCCCAGAGTGCTAATCAGTGATGGGGGTACTCATTTCTGCAATAAACAGCTACACCTTGCTATGGTTAGAT
>NC_029774.3:94659197-94659604 GCF_000817695.3 Arachis duranensis | reverse complement strand
TGCAAGAGACTATGGAGCAACTGAAGGAAGAACAGCAGAATCAGAACTGCATGCTCTGCAAATTGCTGAAGGAGCAAGAGAAGCAGCGGCGTGAAATCCAAGAATTGAAACGCCAAAAGTTCTCCTCTCAAGCTGAGGGAGCATCTACTTCTCAAAATCAAGGTTGTTGAGTCCTAACTCTGTGAAAACCTCTATCATTAGGAGCCTCTATTTTTCGTTTCTTATTGAGTTTTGTTTCTATTTTTCGTTTTTTTTGTCTTATTCTATATCTATTTTTGAGTCTTGTTTTAATTCATAATTAATAAAATATAAATTTTATGCCTTAAAGATATGAATGTCCTATGAATCCATCACCTCTCTTAAATGAAAAATGCTTTAATCACAAAAGAACAAGAAGTACAGGATTT
>NC_029774.3:94658246-94659055 GCF_000817695.3 Arachis duranensis | reverse complement strand
GAATGAATGCTTGAACAGTGCATATGTCTCTTGAAATTGTTGTTTTGAGAATGTTAAAAAGTGTTGGCACTTGAAAGAATGAGAAAAAAAGAGAACTGTTATTGAGGATCTAAAAATAATTAGATTGATTCTTGAAGCAAGAAAAAGCAGTGGATATAAAAAAAATATTCGAAAAAAAAGAAGAAGAAAGAAATAAAGTTGTGATCCAAGGCAACAAGAGTGTGCTTAAGAACCCTGGACACCTCTAATTGGGGACTTTAGCAAAGCTGAGTCACAATCTGAAAAGGTTCACCCAATTATGTGTCTGTGGCATGTATGTATCCGGTGGTAATACTGGAAGACAGAGTGCTTTGGGCCACAGCCAAGACTCATACACTGGCTATGTTCAAGAATCATTATGCTTAACTAGGAGAATCAATAACACTATCTGAGTCCTGAGTTCTTATAGATGCCAATCATTCTGAACTTCAAGGGATAGAGTGAGATGCCAAAACTGTTCGGAGGCAAAAAGCTACTAGTCCCGCTCATCTAATTGGAGCTATGTTTCCTTGATATTTTGGAGTCTATAGTATATTCACTTCTTTTTATCCTATTTTGATTTTCAAGTTGCTTGGGGACAAGCAACAATTTAAGTTTGGTAACTTGGTGCACAAAATTGCAATCACACTTTTGCAATCCCGCACAACTAACCAGCAAGTGTACTGGGTCGTCGAAGTAATACCTTGCGTGAGCAAGGGTCGATCCCACAGAGATTGTCGGCTTGAAGCAAGCTATGGTTATCTTGTAAATCTTAGTCAGGATATCAGAAA
>NC_029774.3:94645646-94657803 GCF_000817695.3 Arachis duranensis | reverse complement strand
TGAATGACTGTGACGTGCTTCAATCTCCTGAAGGCGGGGCGTTAGTGACAGACGCAAAAGAATCACTGGATTCTATTCCGGCCTGATTGAGAACCGACAGATGGAATGCCGTGCCGTGACAGGGCATTAGGAATCGTTCCAATGAGAGGATGGGAGGTAGTCATTGACAACGGTGAAACCCTACATACAGCTTGCCATGGAAGGAGACTTGCGTGTTTGAAGAAGAAGACAGTAGGAAAGCAGCGATTCAGAAGATGGAGCATCTCCAAACCTCAACCTATTCTCCATTACTGCAAAACAAGTAATCATTTCATGTTCTTTTGCTTTTCACAATCAATCCTGATAATTTCTGATATCCTGACTAAGATTTACAAGATAACCATAGCTTGCTTCAAGCCGACAATCTCTGTGGAATCGACCCTTGCTCACGCAAGGTATTACTTGGACGACCCAGTACACTTGCTGGTTAGTTGTGCGGGATTGCAAAAGTGTGATTGCAATTTCGTGCACCACCCTACAACTCGATGTAATGATCATAGGAGGATTGGAGTTTCTCTTTAACCTCAAGAAGCTCACCATATGTTCGGGTGTAACTCTCCTTGGCTTTCTTTGCCATCTCCTCCGCCAAGTTAGCAGCCGCCCGGGCCCTCTCCTTCTCCAAAGAAAGCTCCAGCCCAACATTTTTTTCATTCAGCTCAAGCCTCAGTCTCTCTACCCTCTCATAGTCAGCTTTAGCACTCCCTAGGAAGGCGCTGGTAGCATTGATAGGGGATTTCTTGAACTCCCTAAAAGACGCGGCACTAAGGTTGGCTATCCGGACAATGTTGCTGGATATAAAATCAAGGTGCTTGAGGATGGACACATCGTCGGTTGGAACAAAACCATACGGAGCGATATGCTCCACAGCAAAGGCCACGCCATCAAAATCCTTATCGTTAAGGTCATAAGCACCAATAGTTTTTTGCCCCTTAAGAGAGGACCCAGATGAAGAAGGGGAGGAAACAGCACCAGAGGTCACAAGAGGTGAATCAGTAGAGGTCACACGAACTTGCAGAGTTGGGATAATCTTACTCGAACCTTGAGGACCCGAGTCTGGCTTCTTCGGCGGGACCTAGGAAGAACCCTCCCACGATATCTTTCTTTACAGGTTCTGAGCAGCCACCATCTTCTTGGTCTTGGGAAGGACCTTCATCGAATTAGAGCCTGAAGCCATCTCTGAAAAAGAATATCACAAAAACAGTTACATAGTGGATGATGACAAACAAAGACAGTAAAAATTTAGGAAGACGGGCACTACCTAGTTCGGAACGGAGAAGAGTAGGATCCCCTAAAAACTTCTTCGTATCCAAATGAGGAGGCTCCCCCCAATGCTCCTCCAAAACACCCACAAAGGCCCTCTCTACCTCATCAAGACTCTCTAAAAAATACTTAAGAACTACAGGGTTCTCTTGCCACCAAAGGAGAAAAATAGGTTCCTTATTCTCATCCAGAAAAAAAGGGGAGAACATCATCCACAGCCCGAACCTTAAAGTAGAAATTTTTAAAATCGTGGAAAGAGTCATCAAAAATAGAGAACACCTTCTTACCCTGGGTAGCCCGAAAGGATATCCAAGAATCCTTCTTCTTGGCCGTCCCCGGCTTAGTCAGCATAAACAAGTAAAGAAAAAGACAGAGGGAAGGTCAGATACCTAACTCCTGACACAGCAACTGAAAAATTTTCATGAAAGTCCAGGAGTTGGGATGAAGCTGAGTAGGGGGCAAGATTATAGTTCCATAAGATGTCGGTCTCAAACTCAATAAAAGGAAGGGAAATGCCTAACTTGGTAAAAAAGAAATCGTATGCATAAAAGAACGGACGCTCTACCCTACTTAAAGGAGGAAAACTGACCCTCTCCTCGAGGTCGGGACACCAACTCATAGTCTTTCTCATCCTCCATGTTCTCACAAATCCTATGATATCTCCTAAACTTTTTATAGTACTCCCGATCTGCTACAGTAACACATCCTAATACTACAGAATCTAACCAGTCAGCCATACCAGGAGGAACCTTTGTGGGCATTTCAACAATATTCCTACGAGACATAAAAACTACACCTACAGCAAGAAAATGAAGAGGCGTCACTACCAAAAAACTCGGATAAAATACAAAAACAAAGAGATAACCAGCAAACAAGAACATGACAGCAAAGGGCGCTCCAAGGCTCACGAAAACAAACCATCGCAACCTAGAGACACCCTTTGGAGGCAATGCAAGCACAGGAAGAAAAATGCAAAGGATCAAAGAAGATCAAAAACCCCAAGCCCTAGCTTTTCAGCGGCAGTAAGAAAGAAAGTTCAAAAGTTTAAAGGAAACAAAAGCATGCAGCATCACCAGAAGCAAACACAAAAGCACAAAGAAAGATCGCAACTGCCATCAAACATGAAAAATGCGAAATACGTAAAGCAAGTACCAACCTAAAAAACAAGAAGCAGAAGCAACGGTGAACGAGCGGCAAATCCACAAACGATCCACACCAAACAAGCGACTCAAAATTACGAAGAGGAGAAAAACTTGGGGCAAACCAAAGAAACAAAAATGAAAGAAAGAAACTTTCTCCAGAAAACAAAACGAAGCAGAAAGGAAAGAAAGCTAAGGCCCCTCTGATTTTGAACAAAATAAAAAGAGGGAAAGTGAAACGGCAAGGAATAAAAGCCCAATTAATAGGCTTTTAAAGAACTCACATGAACCCAAGAAACTGACGCACTCGAGAATGGCGCAACATTTAAAACAAAAACGCTTCGCATTTCGAAAGCATTAAAAAGCGCATAGTCTGCCCGGGAAGAATAAAAGCACCTCGGGCGCGATACCATTAGGAAGATACTTGAGCATGACCTCATAAAAGAGATCAAAGCTCAGAACGAGCACGATCCCGTGAAGAGGACGAAGCTCAAGTAGGGGCACTGTTCATATCCTACTCCGAGCTACTGGGTCGGATGGGCCGAAGACAAAAGAACCGACCTCACAAAGAGTTGGCCACTACCAACCTCCTTATAAAGAGCTCGGAAGATTTCTAAAGAGGCCCAAAACGAAGAACTACCGCCTACTAGGAAGTGGCTGGCAAAAGATATGGTCTCACCCATAAAAGATAAGATAAAATAATGATCCTATCTGAAAGAAGGTCGTTAAGCACTACTATAAATACATTGGATCAGGTATAAGATATATTCCAATTATACTAAAAACTTACCTAAAATCCGTACTGACTTAAGTATCGGAGTCTCTTATAGGAACCATCATCACCTCCGGTGATCGAAGACCAACAGCACCTCAAGCTCCAACAAGTCAGACACGACAGACTCAACCAAACCGGAAGGTCTCGCCCGAGATCAACCTCAGCGTTTTAGTGCTTCTTCTCACCCTCTTCACTTCACAAAGAAAAGAAAACAGAAAGCAGGAAAAAGAGAAATAGCGAAACCGAGACTGAGAGAAGGAGAGCAAGAACGAGCTTCTCCACTTCTTCTTCTTCTATGAACGCTTGATTCATCTGGGTCATCAGAGACACGCAAAAATAGAAGGAAAGAACGAGAGAGGGAGTGCCCCAGAGAACCAAGGAAGGTGTTGACCAAAGCTAGGAGGGAGCTCCACCATCTTCATCAACCTGTTCTTCAAATTTCCTTGTCTGGTAAGAACCAGCAACGTCTTCACTTTCCTTTCCTTCTCCTTCTAATTTGACATCCCAAACCTCAC
This sequence comes from Arachis duranensis, assembly GCF_000817695.3. Taxonomy (NCBI): domain Eukaryota; kingdom Viridiplantae; phylum Streptophyta; class Magnoliopsida; order Fabales; family Fabaceae; genus Arachis; species Arachis duranensis. The sequence goes on along the minus strand of NC_029774.3, from coordinate 94,654,075 downwards.
TCTGTTCAAATTCTGCTAGCTTAAGATTCCTTCAAGGAACAACCGTGTATTTAGGCTTGAAAGGAAGAACATCCTTCTTTTGGGACTATAATCATCATTCGTACAAGTGGCAATGCTTGGTGACAAAATCTGAGTCGTGGTGATGATAGGATCTCTTGCTATTAGAAAAATTCAGAAACTGAATTTTGATATTCTAAGACAATCAAGAGATAAAGGGATTAGGTGATTAGATTAGATATATGTGTAGCTGTTAATTGTGATTTTGTTGTTGATGATATTTTTGTATGATTGTGTTGTAATTGCTACTAGAATTTTGTAGAGGAATCATGAATTTTATTTTGTAATAGCTTGCTAAAATTCTGCTAGTATATCATGAATTTGTTGAGTAATTGTTGCTGAATATAGTGCAGAATTTGATATTGTGAAAGTGTGATGATATGGTACCCATGGTGTAAATTTTTAGTATATACGGAATTGAGGCTCTTGGGGCTATAATATATATGAAACAAGAAGAGATGACCTAAATGAATTAGGATCAATGATGTATAATGGTTAGGATTTTAGAACAAATTTTTAGTATATTATTGTTGAGAACAAGTTTAGAGTTTGAAAACTTTAAGTACCTATGCTGCAGAAATTCTGCAGAATTTTGGACAACAACTTAAAATGAATTTTGGGAGCAATCTGACCAGTTTTATGAGCAAAATGATTTTTTTAATAAACTTCAAGAAATCAAGATTATTCCATAAAAATTTCAGAATTTTTCACCAAGTAGATTGGAAGATATGATTTTTTCAAGAAAAGTGTTTTCTGCAGTTGTCAAACTCGTGTTGACAGGGCAGCATCTTCCAATCCACTTATCTTTTGATCTATATAATATTTTGAGTTGAAACCAAAAAGATGTTGAAGCCTGTATGTCTAGTATATCATGTCCAAAATTCAGGTCAATCCAATCTCTACAAAGTAAATTTATGTGATTAGGAAGTTGTGTTGCCACTGTTAGGGTCAGAACAGAACCTTATAGAACTTCAGTGAGCTTTCCCGACCCCTTTCTTCTATTCTATACATCCAATTTAAGTGAAACTAATTTTGTATACAACTTTGACATGTTAACTTGCTTTTCTGAAAATTTCAGAATTATTGGAGTTGTGACTTGAGAGTTGTGATTTTTGAAAGATTGAATGTTTTCTGCATAAAACTGTTTTTGGCAGATTTTGAACCAACAACTTCCAAGTCACATATATTTTAATTCTGAATGTTTTTGAACTTGAAACATGTGGTAAAATAAATATTGAGATGTCTACAATACTTGGTCCAATTTTCAGAACCATATCTAACCTAGAGAATTAATTGTGTAACTCGGGAGGTGACTTGTTCACTGAAGTTTTTGAATAATCAATCAAAACATAACCATTTTCAAAGTTACATAATTTATTCATATGAAGTGATATGGAACTGGAGCTTATTTTGAATTAAACCTAGATAAGTCTAGTATATTTCCACCAAAACTCAGAAGCACTTAGTTAAAATTGAAGTTTTAGTAATTTTTACAAAAACTATGCTACCTGCTGTTTTTCTGTAACTTTAAAGGGCAGGGGCTGAATTTCAAAAATTTGTATAAAATTCATCTTTAACTCAAATGCTATGAGATTTAGTTCAATTAAAAGCTTAGGGTATTTAGATTAGCCTTATTGAAAAGGATGTTTCGTGTGTAAACTCTTAGTCACGTATATTCACTCCAGAAGAAATACGTTAACCCGAAAAACCAGAAAAAACAGTCACAGTTATCGTGGCATACCGATAGTTTCCGACTCCAGAAAATTATAATATTTATATAGTGAGAATCTTGAATTTATCACGAACACAGGAATATAAAATTTGCGCAATTTTGAGTTCATTTGCTATATTAATAAATAGACAAATAGTCGTCAAGGAGGCGTTAACCTAAAGACAAGAAGAACAAGAATTAAAGCTAGTAAGTTACAAAAAGCTAATAATTAGGGAAATAAGGAGTAGTTAATAATAGTTAAATAAAAATATTAATTAAAATATACATGAGAAAAAACAAAGATAAATTCTCTCAAGGGAGAGAATGCATTATATTGTGAGAGGAGAACACGACGAAGAAAACATTAAAATTAGGGTCGGTAGATTATATGTGTTAGAGCCACAATCTTAGAAAGAAGAATGTTTTGTTTGTTAAAGACTTCCGGAAGAGCAATCCTCAATAAGATTCTAAAAACTACGAAGCGAGTGTTTCCCAAGAAAATAAAAGAAAAGTCCCAAGATGCTATGTAAGTCTTACTAAGGTAACATCGGTGGACAGACAATTTCACTAATCAAGTGCTCAGTGAGGGACGACGATACATAACACTTATGGAAGGAATGTTTTCTGAGATAGGGACGACGATACGTAACGCCTATTTCAGGAATGTTATCGGCTGTGGGCTACCAACCAACACATGAGCTCATGGCTTGCACTAGAGACAGGCATGCATCATATTTTTTGCGCATTTGATTGTGACTATTTACTACTTATTCTTCCTATTGGTGCTATTTATTTCCTATATATTGCTTGTACCTTAACTGTGTCTGTGTTTTATGTAACTGCATGACTTTACATAGAGGATAGGTACACCTATGAGTATTAGACTTAGATAATGACACTGAAACGGCATGAACCCCAAAGGAAGATGCCAAAAGAGTTATGTCAAATTCTGCATATACGGAAACGAGCGAAGAAATTTAATATAGTACCTAGGACTAAGTAAACAGAAAATAAATAATAGGGGAGAGCCAGAACTCTAAGTTTCACGAGAGAGATGTATTTTTGCAATGTCACCTTACTATTTGCTAAGCTACCAAAAGAACATGGATTCGGAGACCCGCTCAAAGATCGAGCCATTATCTAGATAGAGCCGCAAACACGCATGTATATACAATATAGCAGATCGTTCGAATTTCCATTATATAGTACTTATTTTGACCCTGACGATCTTTTTGATAGACCAATAGCAGAGATGTTTCATCCACGAAGAGATTATAATTCTTTCCTGCCTCAGTACTTCAATGACCCATCCATGCCTGGCACGTTTTATACTGGACCATTACCTACTACTCCTCTAGCATCCCTGCCAATTGTTACGCTTGAGTCTGAGCATGAGCCTGTTGCAATACCTGATTTGGACGCCCAGCTAGACCCTTTGCATGAGATATTAGTACCAGCAATGCAGGTGATGCATGAGCATCTTAAGTACTTTTCTTTGGTATTTCTTAGAGAAAATTGATAACTTTTACTTGATAATCATGTGCTTTTATACAATATTCAATTTGTACTTCGAAGGCTTTGATTTTTTGGTAATTATAGGTGAATGATAGCAAAAGGAAAGCAAAGCATGAACAAAGAGAACCAAGAAGGAAACCACCCTCTAGGAGGCAGAGAAGTTGCCATGCAACACGCCAACAAGAGGGCGTGCCACATGCCCATATGATCAAAACAAGGGAAGTTGGCATGCCACACACCAGCCCAAGGGCGTGGCACATTGGGCCAACTTTCTAGACGCCCCAAAATGCACAATTTCATGGTGTGAAACACGTTAGGACATTGGCATGCCACACGCCAGGGTGAGCTACCAATCATTCTAAACTTTTAAGTGAGATGCCAAAACTATTCAGAAGTAAAAAGCTACAAGTCCCGCTCATCTAATTAGAACTAATATTCATTGATATTTTGGGATTTATAGTATATTCTCTTCTTTTTATCCTATTTGATTTTCAGTTGCTTGGGGACAAGCAACAATTTAAGTTTGGTGTTGTGATGAGCGGATAATTTATACGTATTTTGGCATTGTTTTTAGGTAGTTTTTATTATTTTTTATGCAAAATTCACATTTCTGGACTTTACTATGAGTTTGTGTATTTTTCTGTGATTTTAGGTATTTTCTGGCTGAAATTGAGAGACCTGAGCAAAAATCTGATAGGAGGCTGAAAAAGGACTACATATGCTGTTGGATTCTGACCTTTGTACACTCGAAATAGATTTTCTGGAGCTACAGAACTCCAAATGGTGCACTCTCAATTGCGTTGGAAAGTAGACATCTAGGGCTTTCCAGAAATATATAATATTCCATACTTTATTTGAGTTTAGATGACGCAAATTGGCGTTCAACGTCAGTTCCATGCTGCATTCTGGAGTAAAACGCCAGAAACACGTCACAAACCAGAGTAAAATGCCAAAAATACGCTACAACTTGGCATTTAACCCCAAGAGAAGTCTCTGCACGTGTAAAGATCAAGCTCAGCCCAAGCACACACCAAACTGGGCCCCAGAAGTGGATTTATGCACTTAAACTTATTTCTGTAAACCCTAGTAACTAGTTTAGTATAAATAGAACTTTTTACTATTGTGTTTTGATATCTTTGGATTATCTTTTGATCCTTTGATCATGTTTTGGGGACTGGCCTCACGGCCATGCCTGGACCATTATCACTTATGTATTTTCAACGGTGGAGTTTCTACACACCATAGATTAAGGGTGTGGAGCTCTGCTGTTCCTCGAGTATTAATGCAAGTACTATTGTTTTTCTATTCAATTCACACTTATTCTTATTCTAAGATATCCATTCGCACCCAAGAACATGATGAATGTGATGATTATGTGACGCTCATCACCATTCTCACTTATGAACGTGTGCCTGACAACCACTTTCGTTCTACATGCAAATAAGCTTGAATGAATATCTATTGGATTCCTTAATCAGAATCTTCGTGGTATAAGCTAGAATCCATTGGCAGCATTCTTGAGAATCCAAAAAGTCTAAACCTTGTCTGTGGTATTCCAAGTAGGATTCAGGGATTGAATGACTATGACGAGCTTCAAATTTAAGGCGTGGTGACAACACAAAAGGATAGTAAATCCTATTCTTACATGATCGAGAACCGACAGATGATTAGCCGTGCGGTGACAACGCACCTGGACCATTTTCACTGAGAGGACGGACGGTAACCATTGACAACGGTGATCCCCCAACATACAGCTTGCCATGGAAAGGAGTAAGAATGATTGGATGAAAGCAATAGGAAAGCAGAGATTCAGAAGGAACACAGTATCTTCATGCGCTTATCTAAAATTCTCACCAATGAATTACATAAGTATCTCTATCTCTATTTTATGCTTTATTTATCTTTACATTCGAAAACTATTATAACCATTAGAATCCGCCTGACTGAGATTTACAAGATGACCATATCTTTCTTCATACCAACAATCTCCGTGGGATCGACCCTTACTCACGTAATGTTTATTACTTGGAAGACCCAGTGCACTTGCTGGTTAGTTGTGCGAAGTTGTGAAGAATGTGTGTGAACCATAGTATTGTGCACCAAGTTTTTGGAGCCATTGCTCGGAATTGTTCGAGTTGTGAAAAGTATGAGTCACAATTTTGCCTATAAAGTTTTTGGCGCCGCTACCGGGGATTGTTTGAGTTTGGACAAGTGACGGTTCATCTTGTTGCTCAGATTAGGTAATTTTCTTTTCAAAAAGTTTTCAAAAATCTTTCAAAATTTTTTTTTATTTGTTTTCGTTTTTCCAAAAAAATATAAAATATAATTTTCGAAAAATCCAAAAAAAGTTTTTTTAAATCATAAAAACCAAAAAATATTTTTGTGATTCTTGTTTGAGTCTAGTGTCAATTTTTAAGTTTGGTGTCAATTGCATGTTTTTAAAATTTGTGCATTTTTCGAAAAACTCACGCATGGTGTTTTTCATGATCTTCAAGTTGTTCTTAATAGGTCTTCTTGTTTGATCTTCATATTTTCTTGTTTTGTGTCTTTTGTTATTTTTCATATGAATTTTTTAATCCATAGTGTCTAAACATTGAAAATTTCTAAGTTTGGTGTCTTGCATGTTTTCCTCTCTTGAAAATTTTTCAAAAATAAATCTTGATGTTCATCTTGATCTTCAAAGTGTTCTTGGTGTTCATCTTGACATTCATAGTGTTCTTGCATACATCAGTTGTTTTGATTCATAATTTTTATGTCTTGAGTCATTTTGTTATTTTTTCTCTTTCCACATTAAATTCCAAAATAAAAAATATCCTTCCCTTATTTCCCTCATAAATTTCGAAATCTTTTGGGTTGACTTAGTCAAAAAATTTTTAAATAAGTTTTTTCTTGTTAGTCAAGTCAAGATTTCAATTTTAAAAATCCTATCTTTTCAAAATCTTTTTCAAAAATCAAATCTTTTTCATTTTTCTTATTATTTTTCAAAAATTTTAAAAATTGATTTTCAAAATATTTTTCTTAATTTTATTTCATAATTTTCGAAAACTTTACTAACAATTAATGTGATTGATTCAAAAATTTGAAGTTTGTTACTTTCTTCTTAAGAAAAGTTCAATCTTTAAATTTTAGAATCATATCTTTTAGTTTCTTGTTAGTCAAGTAATCAATTTTAATTTTAAAAATCAAATCTTTTTAATTTCCTTTTCAAATCTTTTTCAAAACAAATCTCAATCATATCTTTTAAATCATATCTTTTTTATCATATCTTTTCAAACATATCTTTTTCAAATCATATCTTTTTCAAAATCAATTTCAAAAATTTTTTCTAACCTCCTATCTTTTCAAAATTGATTTTCAAATCTTTTTCAACTAACTAATTGACTTTTTGTTTGTTTTACTAATTCTTATCTTTTTCAAAACCACCTAACTACTTTTCTCTTTCTAATTTTCGAAAATCACCTTCCTCTTTTTCAAAATTTTTTTAATTAACTAATTGTTTCAAATTTTAATCTTAATTTTATTTCTTCTCTTAATTTTCGAAAATCACTAACCATTTTTTCAAAAACAATTTTCGAAATTCTCTCCCTCTCATCTTTTCTATTTATTTATTTAATTACTAACACTTATCTTCTACTCATAATTCGAACCCTCTTCTCTTCTCTTTCTGTGTTCGAATTTTTTTCTATTCTTCTTCTCTTCTACTCACATAATGGAATCTCTATACTGTGACATAGAGGATTCCTCTTCTTTTCTGTTCTCTTCTTTTTCACATGAGCAGGAGCAAGGATAAGAACATTCTTGTTGAAGCTGATCTGGAACCTGAAAGGACTCTGAAGAGGAAGCTAAGAGAAGCTAAAACACAACAACCCAGAGAAAACCTTACAAAAAATTTCGAAAAAGAAGAAGAGATGGCAGCCGAAAATAATAACAACAACAATAATGCAAGGAGGATGCTTGGTGATTATACTACACCTACTTCCAATTTTTATGGAAGAAGCATCTCAATCCCTGCCATTGGAGCAAACAATTTTGAGCTGAAGCCTCAACTAGTTGCTCTAATGCAATAGAACTGCAAGTTTCATGGACTTCCATCAGAAGATCCCTATCAGTTTTTAACTAAGTTCTTGCAAATCTGTGATACTATTAAGACTAATAGAGTAGATCATGAAGTCTACAGGCTCATGCTTTTCCCTTTTGCTGTGAGAGACAGAGCTAGAACATGGTTAGACTCACAACCTAAAGATAGCCTGGACTCTTGGGATAAGCTGGTCACGACCTTCTTGGCCAAGTTCTTTCCTCCTCAAAAGCTGAGCAAGCTTAGAGTGGATGTTTAGACCTTCAGGCAAAAAGATGGTGAATCCCTCTATGAAGCTTGGGAAAGATACAAGCAGTTGACCAAAAAGAGTCCTTCTGACATGCTTTCAGAGTGGACCATTTTAGATATATTCTATGATGGTTTATCTGAGTTCTCTAAGATGTCATTGGACCATTCTACAGGTGGATCCATTCACCTAAAGAAAACGCCTGCAGAAGCTTAAGAACTCATTGACATGGTTGCAAATAACCAGTTCATGTACACCACTAAGAGGAATCCTGTGAGTAATGGGACGCCTCAGAAGAAGGGAGTTCTTGAAATTAATGCTCTGAATGCCATATTGGCTCAGAATAAAATGTTGACTCAGCAAGTCAATATGATTTCTCAGAGTCTGAATGGATTGCAAAATGCCTCCAACAGTACTAAAGAGGCATCTTTTGAAGAAGAAGCCTATGATCCTGAGAACCCTGCAATGGCAGAGGTAAATTACATGGGTGAAGCCTATAGAAACACCTATAATTCCTCATGGAGAAATCATCCAAATTTCTCATGGAAGGATCAACAAAAGCCTCAATAAGGCTTTAATAATGGTGGAAGAAACAGGTTTAGCAATAGCAAGTCTTATCCATCATCTTCTCAGCAACAGACAGAGAATTCTGAACAGAGTCCCTCTAGCTTAGCAAACATAGTCTCTGATCTATCTAAGGCCACTTTAAGTTTCATGAATGAAACAAGGTCCTCCATTAGAAACTTGGAGGCACAAGTGGGTCAGTTGAGTAAGAAAATCACTGAAACTCCTCCTAGTACTCTCCCAAGCAATACAGAAGAGAA